>NW_017728949.1:58395019-58396858 GCF_001723895.1 Crocodylus porosus | reverse complement strand
CAGACCCTGAAATACAGCTTTGAAGACCCTCTGGGACATCCTCTTGTGGCTATTCTCAAGACTTTTGATCTCTGGGGTCCTTGCGAATGGCTACGATGGAGAGCCCTACAACAGCTGGTTCCAGGCTTGGAGCATGTGATGAGGAGCAGGTCAGTAGGATGTGTTCAGAGTTGGCCCTGCTGAGACAGTCTGCCACCACCATGCAGACACGCCTGTAGGTATTTATACAAGAGAAATGGTGTGCCTGTATCTTGTGAAACAGATGCATTTGAAGGCCTCCCAGTCACGTTCTTATTTGTAGGCTTTAACCTTTCTGGGGCAGGGATTTTTTGTTCTGCATTTCTATGGCACATTGAGGTCCTAATCCATAATGGCGCTTCATCTCTGTTTCTCTTCTCATGGCTTTTCTTTATTATTTCTTTATCATTATGATTCAATTTGCTGCTGACGTCATATGCACTAAAACGGTTTACTTCATCTGAGTGCCAAGTTGCACCAGGCTCTGTTTCCCCTCTAGCTATTGGGTGGACTTGGTGTATTAGGAGTTCGAGGCTTAATGCTTTTATTCTCCAGGCAAAGCAAATGTTCTCTCTTTCTGGAGTAAAAAAAGCCTCAGGCAAAATACGCTATATCTTTGACTCTCCATTGGTTTTCCGTGCAAGGTAGGCCTCCAAATTATCACCCTTCATCTTTTCCAGCTTTGGCCTGCAGGGATTTCTTCATTGTTTCTCAGGTGGCAGTGTAAGGGACCCGACACCTCAGAGGGGATGTCTCCATGCCAATTTAAACCATGCTGAATCATAGGGTAATTTGCTATACAGGCAACCCCGTTTAGCGCTCTTAACGGGTTCCTGAAAAACCGAGCATTAAGTGAAACAAACGTTAAGCAAAACGAGCATTAAGCGAAACCAAAAGTATTTGATGACCCAAGAGGGTGACTGCAATTGTTTTTCATGACCCAAGATGGTGACTGCGAGCGTTATAATGAATTTTGCTGAGCGCTAAGTGAAATCAGGTATCAATTTCAAATAAGAGTTATAGCGAAATAGCGCTAAGTGGGGGTTGCCTGTAGTGCTCTTTTTGGACTGCCTACATTATCAAAGGCCCCCTACCCCCTGCAAGCTTCTTCCCAGAGTTGTTCCAAGGCTTTCCTTGTCCTTCTCAGGCCCTTTGGCGAGTTCTCAAACACCTCCCTAGCTCAGTCCCTTAATAGAGAATCCCTATTAGGTCTTCCTTCAGCCATGACCTCTCCTCCACTGAGCAAAGATTTTTTGGGGCCAAATCCCTTTTTCAGTTATGCTGACCTGGGCAACCTCTGTGGTTTTACACAAATGTACACGAGGGACACATCTGGTTTTGCATCTGCTGATTTGTGAACCAGAATCCAAATTAGCTCACACTCCTGTAGCAGTTGTGTTGACCTTGTGGAGTTAACAGTACTTAGAAGTAATGCACACTTACTTTAATGGCTAGATAAAACCCTGAAAAAGCACGGGGGTGACATTCCTTAAAGTGAAGTGCCATTTTAATGGAGTTTTTGGAATGCAGTTGTACTGTAATTTGTCTCTCAGTACTTTTGAGGTCCATCAGTGGAGAAAGCCTTGAGTATTGATGTTTCTGTTTTTCCTTTTATGACTCTTAGGTGAATCTAATGCTCAGAAGAGGCAACAGACTACTGGACCTGTGTTGAAGACTGATCCATAGGAAAAGGTACATCAGTTTCAGGGCTGTGGACGACTGCATATGTTCTGGAATGACCTTACCCGGGGGTGAGTGTGGCTGTTTCATAGTTTCATAGTTTGTAGGGTCGGAAGGGACCTGAGCAGATCATCGAGTCCG
>NW_017728949.1:58377984-58394881 GCF_001723895.1 Crocodylus porosus | reverse complement strand
TTATTCCTGGTCACTCCTGGCAGTGCTCGGGGGAACAGTGACTCCCCCAATGCCTGCTGATCCCCCCTGACTAGTTTATAACAGGCCACAAGGACAAGTTCAAGGTGCTGCACCTAGGGAGAGGGAATCACCAGCACTCCTGTAGGCTGGGAGATGATCTTGTCAGCAGGACAGAAGTAAAAGGAGAACTTGGAGTTGTTGTCAACTCCAAGATGAATATGAGTTGTCAATGTAATGAAGTAATTAGCAGAGCCAACCACACTTTGTCATGCATTAGTAGGTACATCACAAACAGGTCCAGGGAGGTGATGCTTCCCCTCTATGCGGCACTGGTCAGGCCGCAGCTGGAGTACTGCGTCCAGTTGTGGATGCCGCACTTCAAGAGGGATGTGGACAACCTTGAGAAGGTTCAGAGGAGGCCACTCGTATGCTTAGAGGCCTGCAGAGAAGGCCCTATGAGGAAAGTCTGAAGGATCTGGACCTTTTCAGCCTCCACAAGAGAAGGCTGAGGGGGGATCTTGTGGCAGTATGCAAATTCACTGCGGGGGAGGGAATAGGAGATGCTCTGTTTACGAGAGCACCCCTTGGAATAACCAGGAACAATGGCCACAAGCTGATAGAGATTAGATTTGGGTTGGACATGAAAAAGAACTTCTTCACAGTTAGGGTTGCCAGAATCTGGAATGGGCTTCAAGGGAGGCGGTGCTCTTCCCTGGTTTGAAGGTCTTTGAGAAGAGACTGGACAAGCACCTGGCTGGTGTCACATGACCCCAGCACTTTTTCCTGCCCAGGGCAGGGGGTTGGACTCGATAATCCATTGAGGTCCTTTCTGACCCTAACATCTGTGAATCTGAGTTGGAGAAATCCCTGTATGTGGCTATAAATTGTGGTAATTCCCAAAGGGTAGCTAAGGCAGCTATCAATTGTGGTCTTTGAGGAACTCATAGCCTCATTTAATCCCACCTAACCTGTCAGAAGGGAACATCTTGTTCTCATGGATGTTCAGTGACATTAATCCTGCACTGGAATAAATTATTGAAAGCTTTTGCCTCCAGCAGACTTTGGATCGGACCTCAGGGCTGAAGAGGGGGCTTTAAGGTACCAGAAATGTGCTTTCTATCATATTTCCCCCCAAATAAAAGGAGAGGTAAGGTGTCCAGTGACTTTAATGGGCCTCTGAGGCTGATGGACTCCCTTTCAAGTAAAGAACTTGAAGGATTAGAGTTTTGAAATTTGAGAGTTTAGCAAGAAGAGGTGGCATAGCCTCAAAAATAGTTCCCATAAGAGGAAATGGTAGTGGGTAGATCTACACATATTGCTATGGTGCTGTTACTTCCTTTTGGAAGTGCTAAATCACAGTGCAGTAACAGCCTGTACTTTGCTGTATGCACGGCACACATTTCTTTTTAGTAGCTACTTTTTAGTAGCTACTTCACTGTAGCAGCGTGCTATACTGGGGGGAAGTGTGTCACTATGGCGATGGAGCTGCTGGTCACATGTAGATGCCCACAAATGCTGTCACATGTAGACATGCCCAGTGAGAATCACAGTATCTCAGTCTTCTTGTTAGTGGCTATGTCTACACATGCAAATAGCGTAAACATTCCCAGGAATGCATCTACATGTGCAGGGATGCAGGAGCAGATTTGTTGCTCCTAGCAGCAAACTGCTCCTGCTCCGCGTGGCTCTGGAGCAGCCAGGAGGAGCCTTAGGCTCCCCCTTGGTGCTAGCCCAGGGAATGGCAGGAGGCAGGAGACAGTTGTCCCCTGGCAAGGGCTGGGACATTGCTCCCTGTCCCTGGGAGCTACCTGCTGTCGGGATGGGCTCTGCCACCAGAGCTGTGGTGGGGACAATGTTCCTCTACCCCAGCAGCTGGGAGCTCCCAGCCCCTATTGATCACAGTTAAGGGATGGGGCTTGAGGGCTTCTTATGTTCTAGTGCCAGCTCCACAGTCACTGGGCTGGCACTGGGAGTTCCTTATAGAATCACAGAATCATAGAAAACGAGGGCTGAAAGGGACCTCAGGAGGTCATCTAGTCCAAGCCCCTGATCAAAGCAGGACCATTCCCAATTAGATAATCCCAGCCAAGGCTTTGTCTAGCTGGGCCTTAAAAACCTCCAAGGATGAAGAGTCCACAATCTGGGTAAGAATCTCCCAGCCTTGGTCCCACAACCGCATGGCTGGGAAATAAGAATCTAGCCCCACCTCCCCGTTCACAACCGCAGAGCAGGGGCTGGGAGCTCCCTGCTGCTAGGGCAGGGGGACAATGTCCCTGCCTGGACTATGGGGGCAGAGCTCCTGCCCCCTGCTGCTCCTGCAACAGGCAGCTCCTGGGGGGAGGGAGCAATGTCCTGCCCCCTGCTGCCCAGCTGACTGGGAGCACATTTGCTCCAGTTGGCCATCTACACATGCTGTACCATGCAGTAAGTAATCAAGAGCAAATTTGCCACTTGTATTTACAGGCAGCAAATTTACTCATAATTAGAGCAAATTACTGCACAGTAAGTGTCAGCGTGCATAGCTGGTGGTGCTTATGTTGCAGTAATTAGCTCTGATTTGAATAAAGCATCTTGTGTGTATGGCTAGAGGCAGCCCATTGATGAAATTGTTGATGACTGTGACCTCCTTATCTAGACACTTCTGCACCCACTGATGATTGATTCCATCAGTTCTTAAATGAAGGGTCTCCCCTACAGCACCAACTCTATGGGCCTCTTTCACAGCTCTCCTGGCAGCCTCGACACCTTTGGCATATTAGGTAATGAAGAGTTCAAATGCAGGCATAAAAAAGCTAGCTGCCAGGAGGTGGTGCCAGATGAATCAGTAGTGTCCATTGTCTTTCTGAGGCAAATGTTCTGATATTAAATATATTGCCATTGGGTTTGATGGGACAGAGCGTGCAGAGCTACCTCAGGGCTATAATGTGGAAACTGGAACAACGCGACGTAATGTGGAATGTTCCCCAGTATTGTTTTGAAATTACACCGCAGAACACGCTTGTGGGAATGATTATTTGAGATCTGCTGGCTTCATGCTGTAGCTGTCAAGCGCTGAGGGAGGTAGCATGAGCTCATGGCAAGGAGGCCTCAGTGCTTACCAAGGGTGTGACACAGTCTTTGTCTCCATAGCCTTGAAAAAATCATTTAACCCCTGGCTCCATGTCCCCACTTGTGAGGCAGGGTGACTTAAAGCTTGCCTGTCTGCCTAGTGAGCAGGGACTGCAAGGGCTACACCATTTAATGTCTGAATCCTTTTTATGAAACATCCCTTGTGCCCATGCAGGCGGTGTAGACTCCTGCCATTGGTATATCTGGCTATTCTCCTCCCGTACACAATTCCTTTTGTATCTAATGTGTTCATCAGGCTCCCATCACTAAAGTACCTTGATGATGAGTCCAGCCCTGGTGTACTCCTGCTCTCCGCTTCCCTTGCATAGTGAGAGTCCTACCCTGAGACTTTTAAGACATCCAAGAATCAATGTGGACTAGAACATATGAAACCATTTATGAAGTGGGCAACAACAGCAGACTGAGGCAGCCTAGAGACCCAATGCTAAGATTATCACACAAGGAGAGCAGAGCTGCATGCACGGTAGGAGCAAGCAGGATGTTAGTTGTCTTCAGGCAAAAGGGGTTGAGGACCCAACCCAGTAATTTGCACCTAGGGTGCCTTGAGATCCTTTCATCAATGTCAAAGGGTGCCAGGCCACGTGAGCTCTGTTTGGCATGCAAACATGATTCACAAAATAAACCCAGAGTTTTCAAGTGGGAATCCATAGGCCCATTGTGGCCTTTCTGAGTTCCTGGCAATAGAAGAATTGCCCTATTATTTTTCTATAGTCAAAAATTGAGTGAAAACTAAGAGCTGGCATTTTCAGAGGGGCACCTTGAGTCTAAAATGTTTGACAACCACTGTCCTAGACATACTATTTATGAGGCATGAGAATGTGGGGCCCTACTGGGTTAGATGATCATGCTGTGTAGATGAGTCTGAACAAGAGTCACGGAAACTGTAGGGATTTAGCATCTCAAATTTAGCCAGGTTTTATATCTTCGGCATGTCTTACTATGAGCCCTCTCTGGAAAGAAGAGTCCCTTTCATACAGTCCTCACTGACTCCCAGGGATCCTAGCTTCTAATCAATAATGTTTGCAGATGTGGCAAAACTTACAGGGTGGCTCCGGAGTCACCATTAGGAAATGGAAATCTCTTTAACTCAGAGGATGACCTCATGGCATAATTTGACAACAGATTCTTTCCTATCGGCAGTTGCCGAGCCATGTATTACAATGGGTCTTTTCTGAATCAAGGGCCTGCTACCAATTTGGTAATTACACGCTGAGAAGCAAGATGTTCCATCTACGTCAGCTACAAGAGGGGAGAACTCTTCAGTTTTGTGACAACTTGGTCATTGTCATGAATGGCTAGTTAAAATAACGACTTGAACCTGGTTAATTTGCATCTGGAATGCAAGGTCCCATAAAGGTAATACAAAGATCTTCTTGAGATGCCACGGTCCATTTCATCAGGGCATGCCGACAAAACCAAGCCCTACGTTGCAAGAGCTCTTTTTCTAAAGTTTCCAGAAACATTAAGTACCAAACATGATTCACATTCCAATAACATTTGTTTCTGTTTCAATCTTCAACTGAATAATATAGCCCTGGGCCCCTAGCTTGTAATAAGGATTCTAGTTTTCTTTTAACTGGAGAAAAATATGTGTTGTGTTATATGTCATGAAGCACCCCAGCATTTGTATCCCCCTTTTCAAATTCCTAGATCCAACCCTGATCATGGGACACTGAGCTAGATGAACCTTTTTAAAATTTTTGTGTTTGGGCCCTGGCAGATGACTGCAGACAACTTTCCAGTTGAGATACGGCATACGTGTAAAGTCCTTAGACAAGTTGGAGGTCTCTGACCAGTTTGCTCAGCGAGTAGAAGGCCTCAGTGCCATGTTCAGAGTTAGGCTGAGATAATTGCATCTATTTAGACCCATTTGAGGGCTGGAGTTTCTACTGATAGATGTTTCCACAAACTCAAAACACTTCTCAGCCGGATAAGATCTCAATGTCCTTGGTGAAAGACTCCTGGATGCTGAATCCAGCTTCCTTCAAGGAAAGTCAAGGATATGTGTCCCTATTTGAAGGAGAGTGGCAGGTTTGGCCACTTTACTCCATAGCAGAACATCTCCCTTCCCCTTTGATTCCTTTTTCATCTTTGTACCATGAGGGATAGGAATAAATTTCAGCTTAAAGTCACCAAACTACTTCTTTTCATGATTTTCTACACTGTTATCACAATGCTGTTAATATTTTAGTAAAAAATGCACTAGTGAGAAGCAAGGATTTTTGTGGGTGACTTCTTTATTGGACCATTTGTATGGTTGGAAGGGATATGGACAAGCTTTCAGGTATAAAGTATCCTTCCTTGGGTCTCTCAAGCAAACTAGTATTATTCTTCCGACTTAGATCCCTACTCCCCCAGTCATGTAGGTTAAATCTGCCTGCAGCATACATCAATAAAATAAAAGGTTTATAGCAAGTTAAGCTAATTGGAAAGGAACCTTAACGTGGCTGTAGTCATAGACTGTAAAGCAGGGGCAGGCAATTATTTTGGACGGAGGGCCGCTTACTGAGTTTTGGCAAGCCATCGAGGGCTGCATGACAGGCAGCCCAGGGCAGATAAATAATAATTTTCTGAATTTTTTAGGGGCCCCACAGGCTGGATAGAATAGCCTGGCAGGCCACATCTGGCCCCCGGGCTGCATTTTGCTCACCCCTGCTGTAAAGTAACATCAAAACAAAATCTGTAGCAAAGACCAGGCCTGGTATGGGAGTTTAGATAGACACAGACATGGGAAAGAACTGCTACTGCTAAAAATATTCTTCCTTGAAAGAAAACGGGGTGGTCACACGAAGAGCAATACTGAGGAACAGTGCTTGTGGAAAGAAGATCTGGGCTTCATGGAGCAATCATGTATCTTGTGTGAGGAGAAGCAACCTTCTGTTAGGCAATCTCCCTATCAATAGACAGGTCATAAAGATCTGTGGGGCTGATCTTCAGCTGTACACATCCAATGACTTTAATGGAGTTGTGAGAGTTTATGTCATCTTGCATTCTGCTTCTACGGGACTAAGAGGAAGTCTCTGTTAAAGTAGACTAATCTGTTTTGCAATTCCAGCTCACAAGAGGAGGCCGAAGATTAAGCTATTCTGTAATGGAACGTTAAGTGCACTAATGTAATTATCTTTGCATCAATGCAAGGAGTTTTGGAAGAAAACAAGAAGGGTTATTAAAATGTTGTTAATTATGTTCTCACAACCAAGATAAGGGAGGGCTAGTGAACGGTGCTGCACCATATGTCACAGAGCAATGCTAATGCGCTATAGTTGATAATGAAGATAGCAGTGGGGAGATTTTGGGTAATGTGAAATATCACATGTAATGTGCTCATATGGCAGTGGGTGTGTCCTAGAGATCTGTGTGCTGGTGAAAGTATGAATGAATTGTTGCTCAAGCAACTCTAAAAGTATCCTGAGGAATGTCATCATAACATAACCATAAGAGATGCTGAGTACTTTCATGCCTCATAGATACTGTTCACCAGAAAGGTTCTGAAAGTTATGACTTTGGCATGTCAACATGTGCATTTAAACATGACTAAATTTAATGCACATTAAGATAATGTACCTTAAGCGATTTTTGGTGGGTGTCTATATGTGCAGAGACTTGGCACTAAAGTTAGTGCACTAACATTAGTGCCAAGTCCCTGCAGCCCTGTCATATGCCCCTAGTGGCTGGGCAGACCCAGCACTAAAGTTTGTGCCAGGTTGTATCTACATGTGCTTTAATGTGCTTTAACTAATTGTGCCTAAATTTGATACCTGCGTGGCTGCAGGTATCAAATTTAGATGTGATTAGCCTAATTTCACCATTTTAAATGTGCATTAAGGGCGCACATGTGTAGACATGTGCCCTTAGTGTACATTAAATTAGGCTAATGTGCATTAATGCATCTCATGTAGACATGCCCTTTGTGACCCAGAAAGCAGAGCACCAGACTTCTTCCAGACTGTAAAGAAATGGCGGTTATCAGAGCATGCTGAGTACCATCCTGGCTGGGACAGGCTATTGCTCCAGTGTAGACCTACATTTAATGGCCATTTTAACTCTACCATAGAGCCCAACATTTCACCATTGATTACCTTCAAGAACCAAGTCCTTGCTATGTTCAGATTCATTTTTAATGGTCTCTAAATCCAGAGCTCTAGCTTTCATTTATGCTCTCAGTGTTGTTGTTTGTCTGAGGCCAATATAAAATCTTGTTATCCCTGCTTTATTTTTTAATCCAACCATTTTCATATGATCTTTTGAACATATTTTTCCATGATGTCTTATGCTTATTATCCTGTGCCTTTCAACAAAATCCCATTTAATACTGAGCAATCCCCATTAGATGGATGGAAGGTGCTGGGAACGTGCTGTCCTGGCCAGGCTGTGCTAATAGCTTTAATTACTTTCTGCAGCATCTCATCCTCAGCAGTAGCTTCGTCAATCAGAGTCTGTGTTGATTCTGAGATGGGAGAGGCTTTTGAAAAAGTATTGACAACCACATCCTCTAGCTTTGGACTCTGTTGCATGACACTTTTGTCAAGGGCTCCGGAGCATGTGTGTTTCCCACCATTAATTCTCTCCCAGGTTGGTAGCCGGTGTCCCAATCATACATTTATAGCTGAAAAAATAACCTGTAGTTTTGAAGCAGTGTGTGTAAAGGTTTTTTTGTCAGGCCTTTTTTGGCAACAGCAACAAATGGTTCAAGTTAAGTAATGAGATTAAATGTTTTAGACCCATGGACTAAAGCTTTCTATTTGAGCACATTGACATTATTTTTGTCAGTGCTCATGATGTATAAGTTGCTGGTCTCTTGTTTTGACCATTCTGTCGTAAGAAGACTGTACCAGTGTCATCCTCAAAAGTATTTAAAGTTGACTTAGTTTTTTGATTACTGTCCTAGTACCTCAGGACCGATGCCTCTTTCACTTCAGTTTCTCAGGCTTTTTTTTTAATGATTTGTATCCCATGCCCATTGAACAGCATTGCAAAATCGTTTCTCAGGTTGCTGGTTTGGGATGCTTAGTTGCTCACATTTCTCCTATAGTTCACCATTTCAGGACTCTGAATGTTAATTCCCTTCCATGGGATTTACCATTTTTGGGGTTTCTTTCTGGGTCTAGCAGGTCTTGCTTTTTCCAAAACTGTCTGAAATCTCTTGTCATAGTCTTCTCCTGTTTTCCTGCAGATGAACGCATGTTCTAGGTAACCTGCATCACCTTTGGACCCTCAAAACCTGCTGGAGCTTTCTAGTGAAACATCTCCAGTGCCAAATGCCATCATACTAGGAGTTTGTACAAACGGTGTCTCTGCAAGGGTTGAATGGGTTCAGAGCTTTCTCAGGTGGTCTGCAGGAACCCCCCTGATGCATCCAACATGAAAAATGACTTGGCTGAATAATTTTCTGTGATGGCCAACAAGTATGCACACTGTTGCTTTCTTGATTTGTTCTGTGCTTTCCCAGAATGACAAGCCCCATCCTTTTCCTCTGTGCTTCTAGCTTACATATGGCTTTAATAAGGAGAAGATGTCATGGTAAGCCCTAGGTTTTACCCACTAGTGAGGGCGTCCACTATTGGCATCTTTTTTCTTTTTTTACTCCAGTCCAACTTGAAATGATTAAGCATCCCTTGTGCTGTCATGTTGACAGCTAATTGCCTCCTGCTGAAATCTTTTCTGTTGCTCCTATGAGAAACTCCTCTGAGCTAGTGTTTTTTAATCAGTCTTTCTCTGTATTCACATGGTGCAAGCTATGCTGGTCATTGCACATTTCTGCAGAGTATTAAAATATGTTGCATTCCTTTTTATCTGATCCGAAATGCTGCGTGTTGTCCTTGCCCGGGCTGGTTGTCACAGCATGTGTAGTCCCACGTGCTGGTCTCACTTTATTCAAGCTATGAGCACCGTCTCCTTTCTGCTTCTCCTCTCTTTTCCAGGGGCAGTTTGACTTCTCAGTCATGCTACACACTAGAAATGTCAGCCCGTGCTGGGTGGGTGACTTTTATCGTTTGCAAAATTCAAATTGCCTTAAGTGTCCCAGTAATTTCTTTTTTTGACTTTTCTTAGGTCCAGGCTGCCCCTGCAATCTGTTCAGGGACAAGAGAAATTGCCAGCTTGGCTGTTCATCCAGTCTCTCCTATAGTTTCATGTTGTGTTCTCGCCGGCTAAAAACATTCCTCATTTCATTTGTATATGGAGTCCTGTGCTCCTCAGATGTCTCCCATATGTTTTCATTATTAATTTCCTCTGGCAGAAAACTATTGAGCTTATCAAGTCCAGCTGAACTTGCTGTGGTCAGAAAGGGAGCGCTCTTCTGATTGTCTTCCTTTTTGTCGGCACCCATTGTTTGCAAACACAGGGCATGGTCCTGTTTGAATCTCTTCTGATTGTCCTTCATATTTCCAGAAAATGTCAGGTATGGTGGCATTTTTACAGCCATCCTTGCCCTCAGGGTATTTTCCTTTTGCATGGAGTACCCTGTTGTGCTCAATAAGCACCTTTGGCCCAGGGGGCCCGAAGGCGATTCTCTTTGTGCGGTGACACTTCCATCTACCTTTGCTTAACAGAACACGTTTCCGCCCTTAGACTTTCTGTGTCTGTGAAGTTAAACTGCGTAAAGGTATATTTCCCAATACCATGAGATGTCAGTGCCTTTTTATGGCCATATGGATGGCTAATTCTGAGGGCCAAAGAAAGTTAGATGGGTATTTTTAGTAGCCAGGCAGAGTGAATAATAATCCGAGGTGCTCCCTGTTTACTCAGCAATGACATTATCCCAAGCTGTTTATCTCCTGAGCTTATGGCAGTCAAACTTCTTTAGCCAAGGAAATTGTTATTGCCTCATAAATGGACACATTCTCCAGTTATACACCTGGTTTTGTGTCAAGACGGTTTATAGCAAGAATCAACAGCCAGGTACAGAATGTGCCTCCATAACTTTGTTCTGTTGTAAAGCTGTCCTAATTTACTAGGCTTGGCTAACAGCGGGGGCTTCGAAAACCTTTGTTTCTTACAGCACAGGCAGGTTAAGTGGGAAATATGAACTTTCATTTCAACCCAGGAGACCTTTGACAATCTTTTCTCCAGTGCCTGAAGAAGGGTGCTTGTGTCCGAAAGCTTGCAATTCAAGATTATTTTTTGCATAAGGATAAAGATAATATGGATAAGGATAAAGTAACTCGATGCATGGGTTAAGTGGGAAATATGAACTTTCATTTCAACTTAGGAGAACTTTTACAATCTTTTCTCCTATGCTTGAAGAAGGGTGTTTGTGCCCGAAAGCTTGCCATTAAAGATTTTTTTTTTGCAAAAATCAAGGTGGTCTAATAAAAGCTATCATTTCTACCACGAGTCCTGATTCCAGCTACTTGAATGCATGCTGTGCTGCCCTGAAAGGTGCTATAAGATGGAGCAACGCAGTACAAAGGCTCAAACGCAAGGAGTTTGGCTTGGCTATTTCAGCTAAGAGTGTTGGAGCTATAAGTAGCCATGGCTCCTTGCTTTCTGGAAGGCTTCTTGGAGCAGCATTCCCAGGAGGAATTTCTGAGGGAGTGAGCATATTTTCTATTGTTAAAAGATGTAAATGCAGCTAAGACGTTGCCTAGATTCTCTACAACTTTGCTTCTTCCTCTGTGCTCCCCTGTTATGGGTGAAATAACCACCCCTTCCAAAGGGCCTTCAGCCCATTTTTTCCCCAAGGATTGTGTTAGTGGCTCAGCTTCAAAAGGAGCAATGGAGAAGAAGCTTAGAAATGTCTGCCTGTGGTTTAGTGGCCAGAGTTCGAATTATACTTCAACTCTTGGGGGTGGATCTGCCGCGATGGCAGCCGGAAGGAGCCACCACCACCTGGGCTGCTTAGAAAGACATGAGACAGCCCGAGGGGCTGACCAGCCCACGGGGGCTCTCATCCCTTATGAGGGGGCACTTGTTTTTTATGGGGGGGCCTCAGCCCCCAAACTTCCCCGTAATTCAAACCTTGGTAGTGGCTAGTACTATGCTGGGAAGTGAGAGGCCCTTGTTCAAATAACCTCTGGGTCAAGGGACCTAGAACTTGGGGCCTCTGTCTTCCCAGGTGAGCGCCTCTACCACCGAGCTACTGTGAGCAAAAGAGGGGTCGATACCTGTACAACCCTTACCTTTTTCCTGAGGCTAAGTCTGGTAGTCATGGGTTTTGGCTTATTCTATATTCTGGTCCATCTGTTACACATCCACAAGGGATTGGGGTGGGGTGGGGGGGTAGAGGGGGGGTGCTATGGCTCCTACTGCATATACTAAGTCTGCATGACTAGGTAGCCACACACAGTCGCCCACGTGCACAAGGCTGTGCGCCCAGGAGTGGAATTCCCCTTGACATGCAGGTGCCAAAAATCCCCTGGACCCTTCCAAAAAATATCCACTTAGATGACCTGCAAAGAACCGACTATCACCCTGAGTGACCAGTTAGAGTGAGTCACAGGAATTGTCATAATGTCAAACCACTTTAATTAGTAACACGATGCCAAAAGTTAAACACAAGCAGTGTTTATGTGTTGTGATTCATTCCAGACAAGTGAAGAACGGCACTATGTGGAACAGAATTATTCGCAAGTAATTTCTACTTACTGTCACGAAAGAGCTGGACACTAGTAAGTGGGTTGTCATAGTGACTCAGACTAACGTTTTCAAGGGTCGTTTCCTTTTAACTTACCTTGCAAAAGACTGATTGCGCTGATAGCCAAGGCATCACTTTCAGCCTGTTTCAGCTGGAGGTAGCCAGTTTTCTGTAAAACATATTAATTTGACACTGGGGCGTACTCAGTGGAGTAAAGGATGGAAAGAGTGAAGGAACTGTGTGTTTAATGGAGGCGATGCATGCACACATATGCAGACGTGCTTATAAGTAGAGCTTGTGCATTCCTGCGCCCAGATTTTACAGATGTCTCAAGATACGCAGTTCCCTTTTTCATTAAGCAAATGTTTTTGATGCAAGTTTTGGATGCAGAGCCTGATAAACCAGTGTGTGTGTGTGGGTGTGTATGTACCCACATGTGTATTTACTTTCTAAGTTGACTTACCAAAATACCCACGTGAATATTTACTTTTCAAGTTAATTTGAAAAATGAAGGGGTTTTTTTTGGGAAGATCACAACATCTGCTCTTTTTCAAACTGTGCTTAGAATATTTTTTTTCTTCTTACGGACTTGTTGATCTTCAGGTCTAACTCGTAATGGGGTGCTCTAGGGGCATCTCTCGCCATGTCTAGGGCGGTGCCTACCATGGTGGAACCCAGTTTCAACTGGACCCTCCAGGGGCTCTTGTCGGCCAAAAATAGCTTTGTACTTTCTCTGCCCACTCATGCAAGAATGTCGCTGGGTTATACCTCCAGTAAAATAAGGTGTGCAGTATTAATTTCTGTGCTTACACAGAAATACGTTACAAGTTTCCTTCTGCCTCCGAATGGGAGAGGTACAACCACTCTACCTGAATGCCATTGGCTTTTTTATATGATTTCCTGACCAGTCTCATGTTCTTATAAATAGTCCTCATGCAGGGATCTCCTTGCTACTTACTTTGTTTTAATTCACATTTATAGTCTACTCGACTTGGTAGAGCTAATATTCCTGTCTGAACTGAAATGCAGCCAGGACGTTGCTTCAGATTGCATCCAGGAAAACCAAATTCAGTTCTGACCTTGGTCTGAGCACATTCACCCATATGACATAAAACATGCAATGTGATTTAATTTTATGGCATTTTTCATGGACACTGGAAACTCACCAGCCATCCTTCAGTGACGGTTAAAGCAAGCTGGAACCTTTTTTTTTATTGTCAATGGTTTCTCGACAAAAAATCCTAACTCATCAAAACTGACGTGTTTTGAAAGATACCCAAGTTCAGTGAATTCCCGCAAGGCAAAAAAATAAAACGTGATGTTGATTTGGAGTTGTTTTAGACGTTTGATGTTTTGCTTTGCATTAGATTTGCTTGATGTGGCATTATAAGTTGGGCAGCCTCTGGCATTGGCACACACAAGGGTTGCACTGGGATAATACAAAGCCTACATCTATGAATTAGTTAAGGCTTCAGGTGTTTTTGCTTTTTTGGCAGCATCAGAAGTGGCCTGCAAAGGAGATGGTAGTGGTGTTTGTATTTATATCTGTATATTCTCCTACCTATACCAGCAACATGTTAGAAACTTGAATCAAGTCTAAGGATTGATCCGGATTTAGATTTATCTGCGCTGAGATCTTGCTACTCGTTGGCCTGAAAGGGTGGAAATCTGGCAAGATCCCGTGTTTCCACATCTTTCCGTTGCATCGGAATTAGAACCAGAAGACAATCCCTGCTCACTTATGATCCGACCAAGAACCCAAAGTATAAGGCTGGGCTCAGAGTAGAGGATTGACATCCAAGCCTGCTTTAAATTAGACGCTGTTGTTGGCTTTGGCCCATTGGTAACGTAGGTTTATGCAACCACTTTTTGCATAGTGAAGATCACAAGTAGCTGGAGGCTCCTGTCTTAGAGGGAGGTTTTTAAGAAGTGCCTGAGCCCAGGTTGCACTGGAAACCAGCTGACCCTGTGGTGCCAAGATGGTTTGAGTCCTTTCGAGAAACATCCTTACTCAGTTATATTTTCTTGCTTCGTATGTGTGTTTGCTCTTCCCCTTTCATCGATATCTGAGCTATCTTGGTACTGTGAATGATTTTGGCTTGTGTCATATATTGAAGGATTAACTAAAAAAATGGGTGTAGCATACTGTAAGGTCATCTACTGTGTCTTAGAGGACAAAACGCAGCCTACAAATTTCCTCCCATAAAAATGTTTTATGAACTGGATACAAAATACAAAACCCTGCCAGAGAAGTGTGTGAAACACAGCTTTTATGAGACGCTTCAGGAATTTTCATAAGCTTTTGAGGACAAAACTAACAGTCATTTTTATTATTTTTTTACTCATAACACACACAAAGCTTTTCTAGGAAGGGTTTTTTGTGATTAGAAGGTTTTCAGATTATTGGGACTTCTTGTTAGCCTGCACATTGTCAACCATTTGACTAGTAACTCCGTTATTAGCAGTTCAGTATTAGCTGGCACACCAGAAAACATCTATAAAAGTCGATTAGGTGTTAAGAAAGCACTTAAATGTATTACAATACACACATGTGGTACCATTTCTCTTTTGAAACAAATAAAGATCATGCGTTTCATTGTTGCTTCTGAAATATCCCGTGTTTTAGGTAGAGCATAAGCAGTTGGTTCTGCCTTGCCATAACAGGAACTTAAACATCTGCTGTAACAATCAAGTGAGACAGTGATTTCAGTGAGAGTATCTGTTATCTTAGCATATCTGTTGAATGCTTTCATTCATGGGGCCTAAAAGGTCAGTGGCATTTGTTTCTTATTCCTTTGCTCACCAATCTATTATTGCCTTTTCCCCTCTTACTATTTCCCTCATCTGCCTGGGCCATGTGGTGTGATGTACTCGAGGGAACTTCAATGTGAAACCGGCACGATTATTTTTATATGCTTCACCTTGCAGCTGGGGCAGAAACAGATGTACTGGCCTAAAATTCAATCCAAGTCTGTGTTTCAGTCTGGAGTCCGCTCTGGTGAATTCTAACAAAAGCCCGTGACTAGAAAGGAGAAACAAGATACGTGTTCATACAAACACATATAAATTTCGACGTCATTGAAGAAGGAATGTAGGCTGTGCCCACAGGGTGGAGGACGGCCTCCTGGAAAGCAGTGACTGTAAAAAAGATTTAGGGCCTTGCTACACCTTATGCTGTAAGCTGCACAAATGTTAATCAGCTTAGTGTTGAGTGGCTTAGTGCAGCAGTCACACCTTAGGGTGGAAAACCTTCTCTGACTCCTCCACCTGCACAGCTATGATTTGCCACTAGAGCAGTACTTCCCAAACTTTTCCTCAGCATGACCCCATTTTTGGCCCCATTTCCTCAGCATGGCCCCTCACTCCTAACCCATGCCCCAGGAGTGGGCAAAATGCAGCCTGGGGGGGCCAGATGTGGCCCACCAAGCCATTCTATCTGGCCCGTGGGGCCCTTAAAAAAATTAGAAAATTAATATTAATCTGCCCTGGGCTGCCTGTCACATGGCCCTCAATGGCTTGCTAAAACTCAGTAAGCAGCCCTCTGCCCAAAATAATTGCCCGCCCCTTCCATAGCTTCTCACCCCCATGACCCCATCTGCTGATGTTGCGACCCCATGAGGGGTCTTGACCCACACTTTGGGAACCACTGCACTAGAGGCTTGGTGAGCAGGGGTAGGATTAGGAGCTAGGGCAGGGGTGGGCAATTATTTTGGCTGGCAGGCCATTTAATGAGTTTGGGAGAGCTGTCAAGGGCTCTGCACATAAAATCTTTCAAAAGATATCATCTTAACAAACTATAGATAAAAAACCCCCAAATCATATACGAAAAATCAAACATATACTATAACATATCTTAATTTTATTTCAAAAAATAATTTTTGTCCTGATTTATGTGTTTTTGAGTAGTGTATATAGAGGCGATTGCATAATAGCTCAAAATAAAGTCTTACTCTTGTATATTGTGTGTGTGTGTGTGGGGGGGATATGTGTGTGTAGGGGTGTGTGCATGCATGTGGTGGCCACCTGCATACTAGAGGCAGGGGTTTATGCAGCAGAGCTTGCCCGGGTGGTGCTTGGTGCAGTGCAGGTGCGATCAGTGCCCCTGCCCATCCAGCCCATGGCTGCCCCTGCAATGCTCTGCATGGGGACAAGCCCCACTCACTGCTTCCAGGGAAGTCTGCACTGCGCTCCCAATGTAGAGAACCATGGGAGCAGCCACAAGCCAGATACAATCAATTGGTGAGCAGGATGTGGCCTCTGGGCCATATTTTACCCACCCTGAGCTGGGGGTAGGACCAGCTTGCTGCTGCCTCTAGGCAGAGCACAGCCCTCAAGTGCCCAGTAGCTGTGGTGCCTCCCACAATCACCTGGAGTGGCTCACCACTCCTGCTGGGCACAGCAAGCACCACAGCCCTAGAGTTTGCTTACTCTGCCTTGCGGTGGTGGGCACCTGGTGCCGCTGGGCACTCCAGAGCTGCGGTGCTCGCTTTTCCTAGAGGGAGCAGCGGAGCAGACATGCTGTGCCCAGCCTTGCTGCGCCCCAGCGTTTCTGCTTCCCTGACTCAGGAGGGGCCGCTGCATCCTGGAGGATGTTGACGTGGGCAGGAAGTGGGGAGTGGCCACACCTTAATGGAAGAGAAGCAAGGTTATGCGGATTAGAGATAATCCTGCCCGGGGGAGGCGTAACTTTAAACCAAATAACGAGTGCTTTAAGCCACTTAAAGGCGTTAACATGTAGCCAGTCCAGGGTTTAAGAGCTCCTGCAGCTGCCTAAAATTACTGTGTAACAAGGCCCTTAGAAGTCGCACCACAGGCATGCAACATGATATTGTGACCAAAAGGGGTAATTGAATCCTTGGGGGTGAAAACATGGTGGCCTTAAGTTGGACATGAGCAGTGATTACAGTAAAAGTATATGCATGGAGAGAAAATATCAGGCTCTTTAATCACATGGAGAATAGAAGAGCAATAACCAATGATAAATAAGGCACACATTTTCAATAGAGAAGGTGATTGGCCACTGAAACAAATCACAAAGTAATGTGGTATATTTATCTCTCGTCTTGAATTCAAGACTAGTTGCCTTTCATAGATTTCATAGATGTCATAGACATTAGGGCTGGAAGGGACCTCGGGAGATCATCGAGTCCAGCCCCCTACCCAAAGGGCAGGAAGTCAGCTGGGGTCAGAGGA
>NW_017728949.1:58369613-58377973 GCF_001723895.1 Crocodylus porosus | reverse complement strand
GGGGAGAGAGGTGGAGGCCATCTCTTCCCAGCAGCTCGCTGCCTCTCTCTCCAAAGAGCGGGCTGTGGTCATGGAAGCCAAAGCCTTCCCGATAACACCAGCGCCGCAGTCTTTGGTTCACCGCGTGGATCCTCCTCTCCCTCCTCAGCCCATAGCCTGAGACTGGGAGGATCGAAGAAAACACCACCTTTCAGAAAGTTTTGTTTTAGACAGACAAGTTTTGGGGCTCAGTACACGGATAACTGGGTGAAATGCAGTGGCTTAGGACATCCTTTTTTTGGTATAAATAAAGGAAAATAATCTTTCACTTATGTGCAGAATTTCAGAATTTAGGAAAAAGTTAATTGAAATGGAAAAGATGGCAACCACTTTCTGAACACCAGGATCTTTTCCAAAGAGCAGAAATATTTCTTTGAAAAAACATGGCAAAACTCCAAACTTGTTAGCATAAAAACATTTCATAACTCTGATAGTAACAGTCCAATTACTTCATTACACAATTCAAGGAATCAGTATTTTCAGGTATTCCTGGGATGAATCAGGTAATTTTTAACTATATCCTACCCATGCACCAAGTGTTATGTCAGAAATATATAATTGTTTTAAACACACATACCCCTAGTTTCACCAAGTCTTTTAAATTAGTAAATTAAATCAAACTTAACTGCATGATCTTTTTATTTGATAAACTATGAGCAAGAGATACTACAACTTGTTTCAGTGGGCACTGGTATTTACTGCTCTTTGAAAGGGAAAGACCGACGTCACTTCACTTTTGTCAGTGTTCGTGCAGATAGACTGTGTGTACAGAGTTTTGGGCTAGGTCCTCAGTGTGCTTCAATCAGCAGTCTGTGAGTGCATCTACACAAGACGCTTAATGTGCAGTAACCTAATAACACTGTGCAGTAGTGTGCCAGGCAAAAACTGTGCTAATCTGCTGCTGCACAGTAGTATTAGGCTACTGTGCAGTAAGGGTCACAAAAAAACTGGGTCCTGGCACTACTGGCCAGTAACTGTAGTCACTGTGCACCTAGTTAGCACTTCATTAAGCAAGTACTAAACTAAATGCGCAGTAACCACTGCACATTAATGAATGTGTAGACGCGCACAGTTTAACCTACTGAATGAGCACATATTGATGGAGCTTCCAGTCCCCTGGAGTACTGTACCTAGATGACCTAGGTCTTGTCATATGGTACATCACAGTGTTTCCCAGGTAAGCAGCTGAGCCCTTGTACCGATGGAAAAAGATTTTAGTGTATATTTTTCCTGATATAATTATGCCAGGATAAATGTGATGAAAGTTTTCACGCTACTTTGCCTGTGCTGGCTTACACAACTTCCCATGTGAAATGCTGTATCCGCACAGCATTGTGCTTTTTTGAAATAACCACACAACCTCCTATGCAGACGTCCCATGCTACGCAGTTGCACCACTAGACTGTAGATATTCAGGGATTTTTTTTTCCAGTGGGATACCTACCAGAACCTGCAGGAATTTGGGGACCTTGGATGGAAGCTTCTCCCATGATTTCCTTTTATAACATCCTATAATTCAGCTGGTTTTAGCAATCCAGCATTGCTTTCAAATGGTTATTAGGTGGTGTGGAGGAAATGCTCTGAGCACTGGATGTCTGACTGTCATTCATTCATGGCTATTCCAGTTACACGGGGAGTCACACAGCTGGATGGGTTGGAGTGAAAGGGGAGAGAGTTACCAGCATGGCTAACATGGGGATGTAAAAATGCCACAGGAGGAAGACAGGACAGCGCATTTGCTTCTGCATGGGACCTTCTTGAAGCAACTTCACTTGGACTATCAGCCTCCTTTCAAGCAGTCAGCGTGGACCAGAGGGACGGGGTAGTTCTTCACATCTGGGACAGCCCGTAGAGGTAACAGGACTTTAAGACATGAACAGAAGGCCATTTTGGCTGAGATCTGTGGAGAGCTCATCCCAGAGCAGCAGCCACTGAGCTCTCATAGGGATGCTCCCCTCCACACTGAACAGTATGCATCTAACTGCAACCAGTTCCTACCAGTAAGGTGCTAACCAGTTTGGTGTTAATCGGCACACTTTTGGGGCTGCTCTTCTGGAGAAGATTGTGATACTGGTGCTGGGTGTCGGTGCCTCGGTCTTCAAGCTGATGGATTTGTGTGGTTGGAATTATGAACTATGAAACTATGAAAATTACTTAAATTATATAAAGGTCATTTTGGTCAGGGGGAGGGGGGCATATATCTTTTGGGATCTCGCACCAAGCCAGAAGCTTAGTTCACAAACAAAGGTTACTTATCCATGGGGTTGTGAGGCCAGTCTGATCCTTATTGAAGGTTCATCAGTATTCATGGGGTGTAACCAGGAAAGGCCCACAGGACCAGATATTTAGGAACGTACACTTGTTCCATGAGTGCGGACTGCAAAGGTGGCTCCCCAGATCACTTTGGACTCCATAATTGGGTTTTGATTCCTCCAATGTTTTGGATGTCCTAGGGTCTTGTCTGCTCCCCTGGGTTATGAGCCCTTGGGAGACAGGAGCTGGTTATCCAGACCCTGAGTAGCTGCAGGACAGCAGCGACATTGGTATCTGGAAACCTGCACGGGAGGTTGTATGGCAAGACGGGATGTGTCTGAGAAACACCGCCTCATGTTGTAGTTCATGGATGTGTGCACAACATGCTGGTGGAGACCTTCAGCAAGGCCTGACAGGCAGAGGTAGAGACTTGTAAAACTTTATGAACCCCAAAGAATATACTTCTGGAAGTGCCTCGCTAGTCAGGGAACCAGTCTCCTAGTTTGACCTCAGGCCATAGTGGATGAGTGTATTGCAACCAGGAGAACTAAACCTCAAAGGAGGGAATACCCCATTTAAGAAGAGCTGTTCCTCAATGGTTTTCAGCTAAGTTGTAAATAATTTACCTTTATTGATGTAACAGTGTGAAGGGCAGTGCCTTGCAATGTACCTGCTAAAGCCTGGCATCGTTAATCAGCCTTTTTATTCTGTTGAATGATGTTTTCTGACCAGCACAGACTGCCAAGCCAAACAGACGTTTACAATCATTGGCCTAAACCTATTTTGCTTCAAGAGTGTTAATGGGGCTGGAGATTTGATTGAAAATAACCAAAAGCCCTAGCTGGCACAGCTAGCTACCGATGCCTTCTAATTTCTGTGCTTTAGAAAATGTCTGGTTCATTTCAGGTGGATGATTTCCCTCCTCCATGTAAATACAAGTGTAGATAATATCTTGGGGCACTGATCCAATTGTTTCTCTTACAATTCCTCTTTCTGTTTGATGGACCCATAACCATATTCACTGTGCAATGTATATGGGGGCGGGGGGATTTAACCCCTGTGATGCTGCTATCTTGAGCAACAGGAGAGAGGTTGCGTAAGCCTATGGCTCTAGTATGGAGGGGGAATGTCATGGACTATGGCAACATGGTACAGTTGGCCAGCCAGATCTGTCTATGACCATGAATGCTGATGCATTTTGAGCAGGGATAGAGATGGGGAGTGATAAAAGCCAAACTTGCAGAGATAGGTGGTCTGCACGCTTACTTCCAGGCAGCATGGTGATGTCCAGTTGGCACCCGAAACAAAGTTATTCAAGTGAGCTCATACAGTCACTATCCTGAACTGTAATACAGTGTGCCACAGTTGCTGATGGAGGTCTTCTCTGCATCATCGACAGGTTGGCTCACCATTTGGGCCTCATTGGCCATCTCTGATGCCATCTCTGCCTGGGTTTCTGGTGAGGTCTTCCAATGCTTTTGGTTTTCTGAGGGAATCTCACCTTTGCCCAGGTCAATGGTGGGCCATCTTGGCCTTCACTGCATAGCAGAGTATTGCGATGGCCTCCCTGGTAGAAGTCAGATCCTCCTCAGAGCCCCTTTTGTCTTGGAGAATTGTTTGGGATCCTGTTTGTTTGTCCTCGGCAGCTTTAAAACCCTGCCTGGGCTCCCCGGTATTGATGTGGCACTGGCCAGTGTCCGAGGAGCAGCCTTGTCCCTGCATTTGCTTCAGTAGCTGCTGATGGATCTCTGTATCCAGTGGGACAGGACATGCTTCTCTCTCTCCAGATGGCAAGGAAGTACAGAAGCTTTAGATAGGACCAGGAGGAAACACAGGATATGACCATTGTGAAGGACACTAGGGATGGGAGCTTGTGACCACCTGGTATGACAAGGGATGGGGGTGCCAGGGTATGTGCCAGCATTTGGACAAGAAGAATACATTAGGTGAAGATAACCCAGGATCAGTGGAGGCACCCAGCCAGATGGATGAACTGGTCCAGGTGTGAAGTGGTGTAGTATGAGACACCTGGACAAGGACTGCCTGATGCCATGAAGTGAGTTTGGAACAAGGATCCATCCACACAGACCGTTCATTAGCATCACTCGTTCTGAAATCAGACTATCATTCTCAGTAGATTCTGGGTAGCCAGCTGGGACATCCTTGAGCATACCCCACTAGCATGCTCCAAACCTAGATGTATGCCAGGGAGATCATGCCAGGAGTCTTTGCACTGCTGCTCTCAAGACGTTGGTCCCTGACATGCTTGCAAATGGACTTACTGGTTATATCTGGGTTTAGAGCATGGTAGTGGGTGCAGGATGTGGGATGGGGTAGGCTGTTTTTGGGAATATTCCAGTTGAAGCAGTCTACAGTCATGCTATAGGCATGCCTTCAAACGCTAGGCAGACTTTAAAGCACTCTCTCATGTGTGCATTCAAGGGAGTCTGTGCTAGGAAAGCTACAGTTTTGCTGGGAGAAAAGTGACTATGTAGACAGGATCAGTGACTTCACTTCACTCCTGTGTTGCACACTCCTGTCTGCGTGCTTCAATGCTCAACGCCTGATTGTTCGTACCCTTTTTGGATGGGAGCTTGAAGTTTCTAGCATTCCGCTAGGAAGTGCAGAGGGTCAGGTTTTTTTGCAGGTATGTGCTGTGCTGAAATAACACTTCTTAAACTCAGATACACACCTTGCTCTCAGATGTCAATGTTGCGGTCCCATCTTGGCCCAAGCTGTTGGCCAGTACTTAGGGCCTTGCTGGTTTGTTTCCGTTTGGAGAAGAAGTCGATCTGAGGTAGGTGTTTTCCTGGGTGCAGCCCTGTTTATTTGCAGAGACTGAATGCCCAGTCCTGTTTCCTTGAGCTCAGCTCGTATTTTCCTTGCTCGGAAATCCGTGTCTGCCTCTACAGCGAGTGCCATGCCGAAAAGAAGATCCATCTTGCTGTGCTCTCAAATGCCTCTCCCTTCCTCCAGTTTCTAACTCTTAGCATTCACAGTTGTCAGCAGTCAAGTCCCTGCATTTGCAGACAGTTCCCAGGAAATGCATCAGACCACATGGCTTAGCTTGGCTTTGAATTTGCCAAGCTCTCCCCTACCTTGGGGGTCTTCAAGAGGAGACTGGACAAGCACCTAGCTGGGGTCATCTGGCCCCAGCGCTCTTTCCTGTTCATGGCAGGGGGTCGGACTCAATGACCTACTGAGGTCCCTTCTGACCCTAACGTCTATGAACCTATGAATGTATAAGCACCCAGGTGCCTTAAGCGTTGGCTTCCTCTTGCTCCGAGTCACCAGTAAATAAAGGCACCTGATGCAGTCTTTACCACCCTTTGTGGGCCTCTAAGCAATGATCGTGAGTGCATAAGCACTGTGGGCAACAGCCTATGTGGCTCTCCCAGTCCACCTCAGTTTTAACTTTTTTGACATCCTGTGGCCACAAGCAATATTGGAGAGTCTCCAGAATGACATGCGGGCAGCAGGCCATTGGCTTGGGGACCATGGGCTTAAGTTCTCCTTCCATTTAGCATGGGTGCAAAGTGGTTAGCACACCCAGCAGCTTCAAGCCAACTTGCCACTAATGGCAACCGTAAACATTTCCCAGATAACAATATTTAGGTCTCGATTATGGACTTGTCTGCATTATAAGCCTTCTACCAGCAGAACTTCTGCCCACAGGTAGCAGCCGTGATGGGGAACACGTGCGGCTCTGTTGCAGAAGCTGGGGTGGCAGCATGTGCAATGCACTCTGGGAGACACCCAGAGCTTTCAAGGTGGCCAGGGCAAGCTGGTAAGAAGTGTGGGTGCACTGACACGTTTGCTGGCGGTGTCCATGGCACAAGCCCGCTGTCCTTTGCAGAGCTGGGCTAGCAGAGCCAAGGGGGTTTTGCCACCAGAGGAGAGCTATGAGTCCAGATACGCTCATGTTTTTGCTGGCAGAAGCCAGTAGTACAGACCTATGAGCCTCCTCTGAAGGGCTAACTTCTGAGGAAAGGGCCCTGCTGTCAGCTGTGAGCTTATTTAAAGCAGAAGTGTCGGCCTGTGGGGCATACAAGGGTGGTCTGCTGTGGAGTCTGAGGCCCTAGGGGCTCAGTGGACGGGGCTACCAGTAGCAGGGGACCAAATTAGGGCTGTGCAACAGTCTTCAGTCACTCTGCAGCTGCCTGTCCCACTGCCACTTCTGTGCCTTTGCTACGGCAAGTGGCTGCCTGCCTGCAGGGACTTGCCCCACTTCTTCCACAGTGGTACACTGCTACCTCGGTGCCTGCTGTTGCAGGGGCCACCACTACTGTCACTGCCACCACTGCCGCTGCTGAGGTCCCCATGCCCTGGGCTTCATCCAGTCCACCCTGCGGTCTGGATGTGGTTCATGACCCCAGGTGAGTTTGACGTCTCTAGTTTAGAGGAAGGTTCTGGTTATTGGAATACGAGTGCAGCAAGTGCTCCCTTCGCTATAGCTTGTAGGCTTTTATCAAAAAAATACTTAAGTCATTTGGAAGTGGCAGGTATTCGGAGAGGAGGATGCTGTGGTGGATTTGTGCCATCGGCAGGAAGCTTCTGTAGGAAATGAAGAGTTGGGGTAATAGGCAAAGACAGTATCAGGAGAGGAGAATCTACGTTAGATGAGGCTGAAACAGTTTGGACACGTAGCTGAAGAGTGCATGGGGAAGAAAGTTCAGGCTACGAGAGTCGCAGGTAGGAAAGAGAGAGGGGGAGACCCAGGAAGACATGGCATAACTGTACATAATAAGATCTGTGAACATGTGCTGTTTCACAGGAGAGGCTTGCTGGGACCGAGGACTTGAAAAGCAGATCGCATTCAAGCCCATCTTCAGAGGAAGGAGATGATTCATAGCGTCATAGTTGTTAGGGCCTGGAAGGGACCTCACAAGATCATCGGGTCCAGCGCCCCCGCATTTGGGCAGGAAAGACCGCCAGGGTCAAATGACCCCAGCAAGGTGGGCGTCCACATGCTTTTTGAAGATGTTCAGCTGTGGACACCGTATTTTACAGAGAGCCGCTGATGTGCACCATTGCCCTCCAGTAGACTAAATTAAGTGTTGGACAGTGTGTTGTAAACCCTGTGTGAGCTAATGGAGACTCTTGAGTCCATCTGGAGCACGAAGAGCAGGGTTTTATCCTTCCTGTCACTCTGAAGTTATAAGCAGATATGGTCGGTGGCTAGGTGAAGATCTTGGTAGCAATAGATTTGTAACTGCGTAAGTGTATGTTGACCAAGGTGTTGTCTCCCCACAGATGTTTAGGTGCGAGCAGCATAGGCAGTAATGACCCTGAAATAGGCAGGAAGGGGCTTCATCTGAGAGGAAGCTGTTCATGTCTCTAAAAGTCATATTCCTGGAAACATTAGCAGCTTATTAAAGATTGTCTCATTTCCAAGTGCAGGACATGCCCCATAAAAACAGGGGCGATCAAAGTTTTATTTGCTCTCAGCCTTTATTGCTTTTGTTCCCATAAAACTATTGTTTCTTGGTTTTTTTCTGAAAGGGTTACAGAGTATTGTCATCCGAGTGGAATACCATAAAAAATCATTTATCATTCGTGATAGGTTTTTGCACAGAGCATACAAGCCAACTCAAGAGTCCCACCTTTTTTATGAGACTACGATGTACTTTTAAATGTTTTTTATATCCGTACATTAAGGCAGGCCATTTGCATTTACCCTTGACTTGCCTCTGGCTATGGGTGAATGGGTACTATAAAAAAAAAATGTGGTTATGGTCCCCATCACGCCCACGGTCCGGAGGAGTAACAGCAGCTCCCTGGCTCGCTGCACAGCACCGGAGCCCCCCTCGCTCCTAGACTCGGGGCTTATCTGTTTTGGGGCAGCGAGCTTAGCAGGGGACGCTGGTCGTTAAAAGTTGGTGTGTTTTCTGTGAGGTTTTACTGAACTCACCAGCCAATCCTCTCTTTCCCTTTTGTGATTATTTCCACCATTCCTGCATGACAACGTATGGCAAATAGACATTCCAAAGGATCTTGTGCAACTCTCCCAGTTTAATCAGTAACTGGGACATTTTTGTCTATTTAAAAAAAAACCAGAAAACCCCCCC
>NW_017728949.1:58361649-58368645 GCF_001723895.1 Crocodylus porosus | reverse complement strand
TGTGTGTGTGTGTGTGTGTGTGTGTGTGTGTGTGTGTGTGTGTGTGGTGGGGGTGGTGGTAAATGAATGTGACTGGCCCTAGATAAGACATCCGGCTTATCTAGGG
This sequence comes from Crocodylus porosus, assembly GCF_001723895.1. Taxonomy (NCBI): domain Eukaryota; kingdom Metazoa; phylum Chordata; order Crocodylia; family Crocodylidae; genus Crocodylus; species Crocodylus porosus. Next base: position 58,368,539 of record NW_017728949.1, on the reverse strand, counting down.
CCAGCTGGAAACAGCAGGAGAGCATTCAAACATTTGATTTGACAGGATTCCTAAGTCTTGCCCCCCACCGCTCATAGAGACTTGCTAGTGGAAGTGCAGGAGACTAACAGCTGGTTTAGATAGCAGGCACCTGTGCTTTTGCTCTACCTGCACAGAAATAAATGGCAATACTTCTCATCTTGTCAACTCTAATGCCTGATGTTCAGGGCATGTGTCTTTGGGTATGTCTCTACTGCTTAGCAGTGCCCCCAAATACAGCAGGACATAAGGAAACACTTCTTCACTGTCCGAGCTCCCAAGGACTGAATAGACTCCCTCCTGCGGCGGTGCAAGCACCTACTCTGGGCTCCTTTAAGAAGCCTTTGGACACTTTTCTTGCTAGGATCCTTTGAACCTAGCTGACTTCTTGCCTCTTGGGCAGGGGGGCTGGACCCAGTGATCTCCTGAGGTCTCTTCCAGGCCTAATGTCTATGAAATGTATAAATATTATGCACAAGAAAATGTCTAGTGCACATGAACGGAAAAAGGGCTTTAAGGGACAATACGGACTAGGCTGCTTTTCTCAAATGCAAATCTCAAAGGCCAAATGTAAACCAATAATTCCCTTGTGGCCAAGTTGGCACTTGATGGTGCATTGTGGGAAGCTGGTTGTCACACGAAGCTGGATCTCCTGGCTTCCAGCTGTTTCATGCCATTAAGGATGGTTTAAAATTTCACTGGATGCTTTCCTGATGCTATATTTCGCAGACCCGGTTGCAAGAGTTACTGTTTCTGTGACTGGATCCTGGAGACGAGCTGGGGCTTCGTTGACCAGACACGGGGATCTTGACTATCAGATGCGCTCTCTAAAAGTTGTGCTTTGTGATCTGAGAAAGCTTGAAGCAGAACAGACGACACCAGAGCTCTATAATGAAGTGGGTTCATGAAAAGTGTTCAAACGAGAAATAACTCAAAAGGGAAAGCTGTCTTTCGTTCCCGTCGCAGTGATAATGACCTCTGCTTTCTAATGCCCCGTCTGCCTACAGCTCAGTGCACCCATGTCAGCAGTTTCCTTGTTTCTTTAAAGCAATCCAGTTGTACCAGCACACCCTCTACCTGTTTCTTATTCTCTTGGCTGGGATGGTTTAGCCAGGGATGATCCAGGGAGCTGGACTCACTAAATGACCTCCTGACGTCCCTTCTAGCCTTCCCAATGATCCTTTTTTGTACAGGAACAAGCTCTCTGGTTTATTCCAGCACTGTCAGTATTAAAGCAGCACATCTCTTGGCTTGTACTTCTCAGCTACAAATCCCATGGCAATACCAACTTCGTATCCATGCCAGGCACTTTGGGACTGAGACAGCACAAGCACCCAAAGCAAACGCCAAGGCAGTGCAGGAGCACACCACGTCTGCTCTCTTCCTCTGAGCTCTTCTGCAGATCCCTGGTGAAGCCTTGAAATTGGAACCAGTTCAGACTTTTCCTCCTCCTCCGTTTGCTTTTAGGATTTCATAACTTTACACTGAAAGGCCCCGAAGTGCTAGAGCAGGATGTTGCTCAGCAAGGAAGTGTGGGCTAGCGGTAGGCACAGGGGGACAAGACTCGTTGCAAGAACTTTAGCGAGCAAAATAACTTTTCCATGCTATAGTTCATCCCTCTTCTTTCTGGTGATAGCCCATTAAGCATCACAGTACCTGATGCTTTGTAAAATGTTTTTTGAGCTCTTCAGCTGATGTGCCGAAAAGGCATGGTTCTTGCCCTGGGATAGCCAGTTTCTTCTCTCCATCTGTTTTATGCTGCATTTCTGTATCATCTGCAGTAGTCCTAGAAGCCAGGGAGAGTCCCAGCTCTCTAAAAACCTCATGTGCCTTGCAGTCAAGGAGGGTGGGCATTTTTTAACAGGTCGGTGAGATTCAGCCAGCAGGGCAAATGACCTGCTGCAGGTCAGGAGGAAATTTAAAACGCCAAGACTGAACCAGGTACATCCCCTAGCATTTTTCTGTTTGTGTGTGCGTTGGTTTTATTTTGGATAAAAATTACAGTAAAAAATTGAATAAAAGGAGACACTTGGGTATGTCTCTGCGTTACCGAGCATACTGAAAATTGTGCTTAAGGGCCCATCTGAAATCGGGGCTCCATTGCGCTCAATACGGCACATGCAGCTAGAACGAGACTGTTGTGAAGAGCATACAGGGTGAACAGGCAAGAGGCACAAGTTGGGGGGAAGGGAAGAACAATCCTCTCCGTTTTACTAAGGTACTGATGGTTGAAGTGACTTGAACAAAGTTATGTTGGGAGGTGGTATCCAGGTCTCCTGAATGCCAGCCAGTGTCTGGAAGATGAATGCACACTTCTTTGTTCTCATTATTCTGGATTGCTGCACTGCATTCACATCCTTTTGTTTGTTTCGGGCCATTTTCCCCAACACTGGATGGGGGCGCACAGTCTCATGGAGAAGTAAGGCTGGAAGGGACCTCACAAGATCACCTAGTCCAATGAGACCTTGGTGTTATTTGCGCCACGCTCTAACCAAGTTTCCATAAGGCAAATTATAAACAGGGACCAACTCAAAGCGTGATTTTGCAGAAACTGAGAAAGTGGGCATTGTCTGCAAAATCTGTGCAAAAAAAATTAAAATGACTAAAAATAAAAGGCTGGCTCCCCACTGGAAGCCAGCAGTCCTCATGGCCAAGCAACTCAATGGGTGGGGGGAGGGAAGGCAGGAGGGGGTAGTCAAGATGGCTGCCTCCCATAACACTTGCTGTTGATTGGCTAAGAGGGCTGCTTGTCATGCACCTCCACCCCCTCCACCAATCAGCATTGAGGGGTTGGCCCACCAAGCCCTTGACTTCTTGCCCTGCCTCTAGTAGTGGGAGAGACCAATTGATCCTGCTCCTCTTTATTAGGGCTGTGTCTGTATTTGAGCTCCACTACAGCTCCTCCATGGGGCTGGGCTGGGCTTCCAGGATCTGCAGCTGGGGAGTAGCTCTTCCACATGGCTTGTCCTGAGCCGTCAATCCTAGTATTTCCAGTGTCCAAGTTAAAATGAATCTGCACTGCAGCATGCTGGTATTCCCTACATCCTGGAAACCCCATGCCTTAGCCAGCTCCAGTGATGATATTATTCATTGCATACATAACATATTTTATTCCTGGATCTTTTTACACATGAAGACAGATACAGAGTAATAAGGCCCAGATCTGGAAATGTATTTAAACATCTACCTCCTTTTGGGCATAAATGCCTTGCCCAGTACACAGCATAACAAGCACAGGGTTGGAAATTGTCAGAGGCCAAATTGTCTTGTGTGTCACATCCTGCTGTGTTTTGTATTAGTTCTTGAGAAACACTTGGAAGGGTCTGGGCCATTGGCTGTCTTCTCCATTTTATTTTATTTGTAATGAATCCCAGCTCAAGTCTTCATACAAGGGCTCGGTATTTATTCTTATGGGGCCTGATTCTTGGCTGATGTAAATGTAGAGGTCAATGGCTCAATTCTTGGCAATGCTAGCTTGCGTTCTAGCTCGCAGGCCCATCTAGGAACAATTTTATCCTTGCCTCGGTCTCATGACAGAGTTTTACTCAAAGTTGAGGTGAGGCTATGCCAACATAATCTTTCTGACTAGCACTTATAGGAAAAGGAATTTATTTTTTTTCGTGTTTTCACTGCTCAAAACTGGTCAAATCAGATTGTGAAAAATTAAAACCTTTTGGGTTGAATCTAAGCTTAGAAAACTTTTATTCCCAAAGGAATCGCTTGAAAAGAGCTGTGAGCAATTTCATAGGAGGACGACTGGCTTGGAAAGAAGAACTGGACCAGAAATGGAACTAAAAGCCCTTGGACTTGGTTAGAAATCTAGCCCACCACTCTTAATGTGCTCCTTGGGCTTTCATCCTCGCTGTCTGCAGCAAACGCTTCAGAGGATCACAAACTAATTACGTGCCCTCCTCAGCCTTATTTTGCATAATCGTAAACTGCTTTTCCAGCTGGAAATGCAAGTAGCCAATTACCCCAAGAACCGCCAAGTTGTGGCAGACTGAAAAGGGTCGAATGTCCCAGAGAAGCCCCGTCATGTCACCGATGCCTTGGTCATGGAAAAGCTTAATCAACGGTTCAGGTATTTTTATTTCCATGAAAGAGTGACCTTTTGACTTCTACTTCTTTCACGTTTACAGGAAGTATATCATGCTGAATCTGACTCTTGGGAGGTTCACCCAACAGTAATATAAAACGCTGGAGCTCTAGGGGAACAACATAACAAGAAGGGACACCCTGGCAAAGGAGAGAAAAGAGAAATGGCTTGTGCTTGGATGGTGTGGCTCAACCCCTGGCACATGGGCTATATTTGGCCTGTAAGGCCATGTCATCTAGACCTGGGGTCTTCTCCACAGGCCCAGAAATCTGATAGTGGGAGAGCAGCATTAATTGCCATTCTTCTGCTACCAAACTGTGAGGAAACCCGGGGGCTGGACAACATAGCCCTGCATGCTAGATCACACCAGTATGCAGTGGGACCAGTGCATGACAGCCTAGCACACTGGATCCGGCTTGCCAAGACTGGCCTCTGTTTATGGGATCCAACCCACAGACTGGCCCTGCCCCACTCATCTGGCCCACAAGAGCTACTGGTTTAAATGCACTGCCCCATCTTGTCCAGACGAGATTTCAGCTGGCTGTAAAGTGCAGGACAAGAGAAGTTTCTGTCTGGACAGAGCACAGCTGACTAGCGGACAGAGGCTGAGACTCTGGAGAACTAAAGTTGTGGCTCTGCCCCTGGCCTTTGGGTCCCTACAAGTGGCTCCCTTCACCTCTCTGCATCCTGGTTTGTCAAATGGTAATAAGACTGCAGCCATTGCAGAATACCGACCTCCTCCATTGAGCACTTGGTGGCCGGCTCATGTGCCAGTTATGATTGCGACAGCCCCCAAAATAAGTACCATGCAAACAAGGAACAGAAAGCTGGTTCCTGCCCAGAAACTTATCATAGAAACCGAAACCAAGAATCATAGAAAAGTTGGCCTGAAAGGGCCCTCAGGACGTTATCTAGTCTAGCCCCTGTTGCAGGCAGATAGTTTCTATCCCGGCTCTTTTAGACCTCTGGGCTGGATAAGTTGGGCTGTGGACCTGACCCAGGCCAGGCTGACCTGGTATGTGGTGCCAGCCCTGTGCACAAGATTGGGCCCTGGCTCTGGCTCCAGCCCTGCGCACCAGACTGGATCCCACATCCGATTGCACCTGCAGCCAGCCTGGGCCATGTCATCTGGCCTGTAGGGCATGGAAATTTGGTAGCGGGAGAGTGGTGGTAGTGCTAATTGCCACTATTCTTCTGCCAACGAATGTCTGGATCTATGGGAAGCTCCACAGGCTGGGGGCTGAGCACTACTGGTCTCACTTGTTCTTAAAAACTTTGTGAACAACTCTCTCACTTAACTACTAGGCCCAGACATCAAAGCCACCCAGGCTGCCATAAGTGAAGCTGTGGGGTGAGGTTTCAGGGGGTAAAGAGAGTAGAAATAATGCAGGTCAGCGTGATGGGTGCTGGTCATAGCATGCTAGCTGGCTTGCTGGTGATATTTTTTGTAGGCATTTACAGCAAGGAAGAGCTATTTGCAAAGTATTTGCATATTCATGCAAACGTTCAGGCTGTGCCACTTAATGAATATCAAAAGAGAGATACGTTCTCGGTTATTGCTTCTTCATAATAGTTACAGACTTTGGGTTTTTCATCTTCACATTTTCCTGTTTATTTTTATAGCACCTGTTAATACCAAATCTTGTGCAGGGGTTACAATGGACACAGAGAAAAGCAAAGACTTACCTACCCTGTGGGCTGCAAAAATAGAGACATTAAGGGGAAGAGGACACAGGTCAGAGAGGATACAGCTTGATGCCTACAGAGGGAGTGGGAGCAGTATTCATAAATAGGCTCAGCTTGGTAGTGGTGGGGTGAAATGACTGCTGGTTTCACTTGTGTATTCATGTATAGGCCATGTAGATGTCCAGTGCCTCCAAGCAGGCATATCAAACTCACTTGGGGCCCTGGGCCAGATCAGGGCTTGGGGGTTCCTCATGATCTGGATCCAGCCCAAGAAACCACATAGGAGTGGTCTGGGGGTGGTGGCAAAAAAACAAGCTTGCCGCTGTTGGCCATGGCCAACAGAGCCAACAGACCAAACCACCCAACTACTGGTGGCCCCCACAGTGGGCCACATAAGGGTCCTTGGGTTGGATCTGGTTTGTGGGCAGTGTGTTTGATGGCCCTCACTTAAAAGTCACAGGGTACTCAGATGAGATCCCAGTAGAGTAAGGGGGCAGGGGAGCAGGGATCCAGCCCTGGGCACAGACTTAGAGGTCCCAAAGCATCCCGTGGCACATGTGCAGTGCGATGTCCCCCCATAATGAACTAGCTGCTGTATTCTACATACAGTTTGGCTCCAGTTCACCTCTGTATCAGACTGGTTATATTTTTAATGTTGGGGAAGGGGGTCAAGAGTTTTAATTGATGGGCAGATTGTCATTGTTTGCAACAAGCAAATAAGACTTCCTGAGTAAGGAAGGCAAAAGGAGGGGGACTCTCCCAAAAGCTGAAAGAAAGAGCAAAGAAACCGCAGTCTCAAAGGGGGTTAGAGATGAGTAGATGGATGTAAGAGGGTAAACAGAAAGAGGACTAATTCATAGATTTCATAGATGTCATAGACATTAGGGCTGGAAGGGACCTCGGGAGATCATCGAGTCCAGCCCGCTGCCCAAAGGGCAGGAAGTCAGCTGGGGTCAGAGGATCCCAGCAAGATAAGCATCCAATTTACTCTTGAAGGTGTTCAATGTGGGTGCTTGAACCACCTCCGCTAGCAGACTGTTCCAGACCTTGGGGGCTCGGGCAGTAAAGAAATTCTTCCTTATGTCCAGCC
>NW_017728949.1:58351398-58361387 GCF_001723895.1 Crocodylus porosus | reverse complement strand
CTTTACTAGCCGCAGCATCGCATTGCAGGCTCATGTTCATCTTGTTTTCAAGCAAAACAAAAATAGCTATCGGGTACTTTGGCAAAGCAGCCAGGGACAGAAGGGATCATGGAAAGTGGACTGACTTTGGGTGTTTGAATCATGGTCCGGTTGCAGATGACGGGAAGAGGTGTCCGTGATGTGAGTGTCTGTGCTGTAGTGGTGCAGGAGGAATTTGTCTTCGGTGCAATCGAGGAAGAGGACACGCCAACTGCAGATGCTTCCTCAGATGCTTCCAAAAGTTGATGAGACATTTTTTCCTGACTAGTTAGTTGGTCTAATAAAAAAAAATCAGATTTACGCAAACAGCCTTGTCTACCTGTGTCCTCAGACCAACATGACTGCAACCTACACCCTTGGCACCTTTCAGCACTTTGCCCACTCAGGAAATGAACACATTCAGCCCTGTTCCTCACAGAGACTCTGGCTGCCACAAGCCATCATTTGGTTCCTCTTCCTTCACCTGCTGGGTATAGTAAGATGGGATCCAAAGGGCAAGTGACAGTCAGTTCTTAAGTCAGGTCACAAGGCCGAATGTGAAACTAGACGTGGTCCAGAACCATAAGCCTAAGTCTCAGTTCTGCCTTTGGATCCAAATCCAGACTGTATTCTCATCTGGTGTGTCATGGGATCCTCTCAAGGGTGCCGCATGATATTAGCACTGCCAGGTGTGCAACCCCCTGCATGTGACTTGCAAGAGATTTCCAATAGGATTTTATAGTGTCAAACCCATTCTGCTCTGCTGCGGGCTTTCTGAGTTCTTTGCAACAAAAGAGTTGCTCAGGTATTTTTTCTGTAGTCCAAAAGTGAGTGTAAACTAGGAGCTGGCACTTTCGGAGGGGTGCCCTGTGTGTGACAAGGTTGAGCTTTAAAAGGTTGAGGACCATTGCTTTATATCTTGAACCTGCTAAAATCAGGCAGCCTTAACCCAAGGTACTTCCACATGGCCGGGGTTTGAAACCTGGACTCTAACTTGAACGTTTCCTAACTGGTGACTGGATTCAGCCCACGATAAACAGGGGCTGTAGATCCAAGCTAGGGACTTGACTGGGGCTATAAGCTTGGAGGTGGACCTGAATCAGGTGTTTGTCAGGGTCAAGACCTCATCCAGAAGAGAGAGCCACAATACACCCCAGCACTCAATCTTCCATGGCCCACTGAGAAGTCAAATCCAGCGGTTTCAGAAGCAGCCTTCTTCATCCATCTCTCAGCCTACCTGTCACACATTCCTTATTACCATGCAAATACAGGATGATTGCCCAGATAATTGCACCTGGTAAATACAAAAAAAAGAGAAGGATACAGGAAATATAAAGCTTACTGGTATACAGATAAATCTTCCCCTGTATGAATGCCAGCACTCATGTGAAACAAGAGAGGTGAGGTCTGTGTGTATTCTGCGCACGGCGTGTGTCCTTAATGCAACTGCAAAGATGGGAGGAAAGGCAAAACAAGGCTACTTTCCTATGATTTCCTCAGTTTAAAGGGACCAGTGCCAGAGAAGGATTAGCTGCCTGGCAAGGCTGGCAATGGGGTTTTGGGAAGGGAGGCAGTCTATCACATCACCTTTGCTTACAGGTGCACCTGGCCCTTGTTCTCAGCTTAGTGAAAACCCAAATTAAAATGGCTGTTGTTGGGGAATGCTTATGTAGGAAACCAAAAAGCTGGCACATCTCTTTCCTGCCCCGTTGTGGGGAGATGCAGCTGGCTGGATGGATGGATGTGTGAGCCCTTTGAACATAGGCCCCTTAGAGAAATCATTGATTCGGATTTGGTCCATCAAAATTAAGAGCCAGAACGCTAGCAAAGATGGCTTTGTCTGTGATCCCGGGACCCATAGAAACAGCAAAGCCATTGGTGCTGCCTACTTGGTGCATATAGAATAGAAAAGGACTTTCATAGATTCACAGATTTCATAGACACTAGGACTGGGAGGGACCTCACGAGATCATCGGGTCCAGCCCCACGCCCCAGGGGCAGGAAGTCAACTGGGGTCAGATCGCCTCAGCAAGATAGGCATCCAAGCGTTTCTTAAAGGTATCCAGAGTAGGAGCTTGCACCACTTCTGGGAGGAGTCTATTCCAGACTCTGGAGCCTCGAGCGGGAAGGAAGTTTTTCCTTATGTCCAGTCTAAAACGGTCTTCCAGCAGTCTGTGACCATTAGACCTTGTCTTGCCTTGAGATGCTCTGGTGAACAGATGTTCTCCCAGATACTGATGCACACCCTTCATGTACTTATAGGCTGCCACCAGGTCACCCTGATCCTTGTCTTCTCTAGGCTGAAGAGTCCCATGGCTCTCAGCCTCTCCTCATAAGACCTGCTCTCTTGCCCTCTAATCATGTGCATGGCTCTCGTCTGGACTCTCTCAAGCTTCTCCACATGCTTTCTAAAGTGTGGAGCCCAGAATCGGATGCAATACTCCAGCTTCAGCCTCACCAAGGCCAAATAAAGTGGGAAGATGACTTCTTGGGTCTCGCTTGAGACGCATCAGTAGATGCAAGCCAGAGTTTTATTTGCTTTGCCAGCTGCAGCATTGCACTGGTGGCTCATGTTCATCTTGTGGTCAGTCATGACCCCCAAGTCTCTTTTCTAGTGAGTACTAGTGAGTGAAGCACTGCTGAGCCTATAAATACGATATGGGGTTTTTTCTCCCAAGGTGGAGCACCTTGTATTTCTCTGTGTTGAACATCATCAAGTTTTGATCCATCCACCTTACGAGCCTGTCCAGGCCAATCTGAATGGCCAGCCCCACTTTGTGACCAGCCCTAAGTGTGACTGCACTTCCCCATAATTTGGTGTCATCTGCGAACTTAGCCAGTCCACCTTTGATACCTGAATCCAGATCATTTATGAATATATTAAAGAGTGCTGGTCCGAGTACCAAGCCCTGGGGGATGCCACTGGTCACCATGTACCATGTTGACTCGGTTTGATTGATTGTCCCTCTCTGGGTCCAACCACAGAGCCAGTTCCCCAGCCATCGGACTGTAAGGTTGTCGAGGCCGTAGTGCCCTAATTTTACCATTAGACGTTAGATTTGTGACTTTACTTAAGTTCATTTTTTTCAAAGCTTCGGGCTGCTCACACAGGGGGCATGTCAGCATTCATTTGTCAGGCAAGATAAGCACTGACAAGCCCTTTGAGTTCTGACTTAAACGGAGGATGCTGTTTCTGATACACTCAGCCTGCCGGTGTCAGTGGCTGCTTTAGAAAATGTCGGCCAAGGTTCATGCGATTCTAAGGTGGCAAAAAAAATTTCATCCAAGTACAACTATAATGTGCAAGGTAGTGCCACAGGATGCAGAGTTACAAAAACTTAGTGAGATTCAAAAAGGGGCTGGATGTTTTAATCAAGAGCATCCGGATTCATCATCGTTTCCTGACTTCCTCTTCCCAGCTGTGGGCCACTATGATCTGCTGGCTAGGACACTGATCTGGCAGTTGAAAGACGTAGGGTCTAGTCCATTTATCTGACCCTGCCACTTCACTTGCTTGTGTTTCTCTTCCTGACATTTGTTGATTTAGACTGTAACGTCTTTGGGGCGGTCTGTCTGTCCCTGAGCAAGAATTAGTCTCTTAAATACCTTTGAGGATTGGGACATGAGCACATGGGGAAATTCCACCTGGAAGTCTAGCTTGGCTCAGATGCTGTTTAAAGCTAAGGCAAAGACACCAGATGGAAGGTGTTCTCATCATTTTTCAACTTGCTTGCAAGTTTATTCTTGAAAGCAGTTGGCTTGGAAGCAATATTGGCGTACATACATATATGTAGGTATGTATGTATTTGTGTGTGTATGTATATATGTGTGTATATACATATATACATACATATCCATACATATATACTTATTTGAGTGTAGTTCCTCTAGGAGAGCCACGTCAAGCAGCAAAGATGTTTCCACTCTGCTTTAACACATGGTAAAGCAGGGTAGTACCTTATAGAGACTACATAGTTCAAAGAGGCATCAACCACTTCATTTTGAGGGGCATCAAGATTAAAATTAGTTTGGTCAAGTAGCACCCTTGTTATCTTTCTACTCTGTACCCATTACTGTGTTTGCCAGGAGTGGAGTTATTAAAAACAAAGACTATGAAAAAGAAAGCTAAACTTCTGGAACTTGAAAGAGTTTTCAGCATCTGAATCAACAGTGCTAGTCACTGGATTTAAACTGAGTATGGAGGGTTAAGACCCAGCTAGACAAAGCCTTGGCTGGGATGACCTAGCTGGGGACGGTCCTGCTTGGAGCAGGGGGCTGCTCTAGATGATCTTCCAACCCTCCTTTTCTGTGATTCTATGAATGTGTTAAGGTGCCAGGGATGACAAAACTACTCTAATTAGGACAAAACCTACGAATAAAAATCTTTTATCTTCATTAGGATGGACTAGATTATTATCCAATGTTATGAAAGATCCCGAATGTGTTGAGTTGAAATTATAAAGAAAAACCTATTAGTAAATTAAGTCAAATTGAATCGATTTCTGATAATCCTGGAGGCACTGAGCTTACTGAAATGTAGACCTTTTATTGCACGGCTCCTTGCAAACTGTATAAGGAAATGAAAACATCTCTTATACTACCTTTGGATTAGGTCCTTAAAGTCAAGGGGTCTTCTTGTTGACTGGCATGGGTCTGGTTTTGTGACCAGTTCGTTCTTTGATAGGGACACAGACTCTGCTGAACCATTGACAGCTACCTGGGAGATTTAGTTCTAATTAACCCTCCAGAAAAGGTTGTACCAATGTGAAGAAAAAGCTGAAAATCCCCATTCCTTTCAAACAAGAAGGGGATCTCCCTTCCATTATATTGCCATGCATTCTTCGTTAAATCCTATGGAAAATAATCCTATCTGAGTAGCAAATCTCAAGGTGCTTCTGCATGTTTATTCTCTATTTCCGTCTCATTGGCTTGAGTTCACTTTTAACCTTTGAGTCTCATGTAGGGTAGATATAAACTGGAGTGAGGTTGGGTGGGTTTATTTTTTTTCCAGCTATGCTCCTTTTTTTCCACCCCCCCACAACCAATCTAGCAGAAGAGGAGAGCTGATGCTGATAGAGATTGGCTTTACTTAGCAGTGCAAATACTGAGCTTTCTTCCACCTTTCCTCCCCTCCCCAAGAAAGGTTAGACTGGAACCAACTGACTCTGTTCTGTTTGAGCCAGCTCCTCCTTGATGATAAAATTCAAGGGTAACAGCAAATGAAATACCTGCAGGGTTATGGATTTTGACAAGGTGCTACAATTATTTGTGTCAAATCAAGGCCAGCATCCCACAGGCCGTCAGGGGCAGATGCCTTTCATTTATGGAAAGGGACCGGTATAAACCACGTGATGACGTCCCTTGGATCTACAGTCTTGAATACATTGTCTGAAATAATAGGTTAGGCAGTGGCTTTGTGTAGGATGGCTTGGATAGGGCTGATCCTGTCTCCAGCAGGGGGTTGGATTAGATGCAACCTTGAGAGCTCCCTTCCAGCCCGACTTCTCCGTGATTTTGTCAGGTCTGACTCAGCTTTAAGCAGGTGTTTAAGTGTTGTCCTGAGCTAGGTGAGACTTCCAGGACATCATTAGAAATAGGCAGGTGCCGTAAGATGGTTGACCCGACTGATGCCCAGTGAAATAGTAGGGCTGCATGATGGAAGGCATTTCATGACATACTTGGGATGTCTCACCTGGCGAAGTCGATCATTAAGACCATTCCTCCATTGTTTAGGAGAGGAGGAATCTAAAAGAGAGCGATGGCTCCACGTTGGGATGAAATCATCCTGAGTACATGGGACATTCAGCAAGATCCTGCCTGGGTAATAAGTGAACGTTGCAGCTTTGTCGTGTCACAGCCATTTCCACACTTTGCCCCGGGGTGAGCTTGTTCACCCGTGGTTCAGTCTTGCAATGAGAAGGGGCCGGTGGTGAGAAGAAAATCCCACTGCCCGCACTTCTAACCCAGCACGTCCCTTGAGCATTGCCTGTGACAATGATAATCTTTCTCTTGGACCTACAGAGAAGTTTACACAGTTGACTTAGATATTTTTGTGTGTACTACTGCACAACTATTTTTGCTCTGTATCCAAATAGGTGAATTCAGGGAGCTGAGCTAAAATGAGTGTCACAAGATTGCAAAAAAACCCCTGCATGAGCTGCTTCAAGGGCTGGCTAGAGAAGCCCAAATGCTGCTCTCCGTTGTGCTTTGGTGACTCCACTCCTGTTGGAAAAAGGTTGCATGGGTAGAATGAATAGCAGAATTTGGCCCATGGTCCTAAAGTTTATATACCATCAGCTCAATCAAGAACAGAAAGAGGCTATAGGCAGGGATCATTTTTATTTATCCTTTTTGTCCCTTTCAAAACAACACCTTGCTGAGGTCGTTTGACCCCAGTACTCTTTCCTGCCATGGCAGGGGGTCGGACTCGATGATCTGCTCAGGTCCCTTCCGACCCTAGAAACTATGAAACCATGAAACTATGAAACACAAAACAACATAAGCTCTAAACTTAGGTTTGGTTAGAGGAAAAAGGTATTTAAATAACACACACAAAATATGTGAGAATTTTTAAGACTAGCATATCATGATCATCATGACTTTTTTTTCTGAATATCAGCTTTCCCATGTGGTGCTAGAATTGTGTTTCCCAGGTATTCAGACAAAGCATGAAAACCAGATACCAAAAAGGAAATGATGGGGGTAATATGACTCCAGGTCCATGTGGCTTCTGCCTTCTGGGCTGTGAGCTCTGCTTCTGATCCCTGTCATCTGTCGCTTCACCTGACACATCCTCATCACTAAAGTCCTATATGGAGAGCCTGACAATGTTTACTTATATATCTGTAGTTGCTATACTCCGTATATCTTACCCTAGGCCTCTGTCTGGGCAAGTTTAGGAATAATGCAGCCTTCAGGGATTAAAATTTTAACTTTTTTATCCAAACTTCCTGATGTAAATAAATGTAGATTTTAAAGACCTTGCTCATTTTAGCAATTAAAAGTATATTTAAATTGCGTGGGAATAATATATGCAGTTTTTATCCACTTTCACATGTGTTCGTTTTCCATGAGCAATTTCCTTGGATTCCAATAGGCTCCGATTTCCCTTTCTGCCTTTTTTTACAGTCTGATACAATGCCTGTTGGAGATAATGGTGGGGTCTTTCCATTGAATCATAGAATTATAGACACGTGGTGCTGGAAGGCACCTCCGGAGGTCATCTAGTTCAGCCCCCTGCCAAAGGCAGGGTCATCTCTATGAGCCATCAATAGACTGCAATAGACTTTGGATCAGATCCTTAATTCTTGCAGGTGTAGTTCAACTTGACACAGAAAATTGCATCTAAAGTTACACTTTTTTTCAGCTCCTCCACTTATCATTGATTTCTACAATACTCCCAGGCAAGGCTCTTTCATCGGCAAAGGCACATTGCATAAAAGGCGGTAGCAACCATAGAAATTGGAGTTTTCCCAGTTTATAACAGGGCTGATTTCCACATTAGTTGCTCTTGAGCAACATGAACTCAGTAGGTTTGCGGATGTGCATTATGATGCAAGTTTGAGTCTCATTGTGGCTGGAAGGTATTTGGTGAAAAGTGAAAGTAATTCTTTTGGCTCGTAGTTCAGGTATCTTCCTAGGAAACAGCAAAAACAAGTATGACAAGTGCAGGGTCAGTGGAAGGTCGTCTGATCTCTTGGAGTGGAGAAGAGAAGAGTGCGGGGTCCCACAGACAAGTTCTGATGTTTCGATCTGAGGGCCCTATCCTTTGCTGAATTAATATGGAGAAATCCCAAGATCTCCAGATTTTTCTCTGTATAATTCAAGGAAGAATTTGTCCTTGGATACTCAATGGGCGTCCTTACATAGAATTGCTAACACCCCAATCTGCTCCATCACACTCAGTGAGGGATTGGTGACCAAGCATTAAATAAGAAGTTTGATTCAGTGGTCCACACGATGGCACATGGGGAAGCAGATTTCCCCTCAATGCATTGCCTCTTGTCTGATGAAGCCAACGTATAATTCCCATGCGCAGGGTGGGGAAGATTATCCTGTAGTTAGCAAATTGAGGAGAGTAAGTTGTGCAGTATTAGCAGCTTTAGGTTGCTATTAGTGTGCCCGTACTTGTACGACTTGTGCTTGTACTGACTTTTTAACTCTAGCTGCTTCTCTCTGGCACTGTCATAGAGGCACAAAACTGTTTGTAGATCAGCCTGCAGAACCAGGCCAGCACCATTTTGTTTGAAGACGAGGCCCTTCGTAAGCCCCAGTATCATCAGTGGTGGCAAGCCCTCATGGTCAAGGATGATTACTCCCCTGGGTCAAGTCAAGGGTTGTAAATGAGTCCATTGATGGCTAAGAAGGCTGTTCCTAGAGCCACAGACTCTCTGGCAAATGCCACAGGTGGTGGTTAAAGGGAGGGTGTAACCACACAGCTCTTGGCCTTGTTTCCTTTCCTTCCATTTCTGTCATTTTTCTGCCACCCGGGTGAGACGGTTTTCCTCAAAGTAAGACATACCTACAGCACCGTGTAGCCCTGTCCCAGGTTAGCTTTTCCCATATCTTAATGTTTGCCTTGAGTGTGTCCTTGAAGCATTTCCTCTGGCCACATGTCCTTTTTCCTTGGCTAAGTTGGGAGTATAGGAGGTGTTTTGGTAAATATACATCATGTGCTTACAGCGCCCTGTCCACCGCAGTTTCATAGACATGAGGGCTGCAAGGGACCTCGTGAGGTCATCGGGTCCAGCCCCCTGCCCAAAAGGCAAGAAGTCAGCTGGGGTCAAATGACCCCAGCAAGATAACCATCCAAACGCTGATGTTGAATAGTCAATGCTTCCATACTGGTGGTGTTAGCAAAGACACAGGCATTTGTGCAACAATCCTCCCACTTTATGCCAAGGATCTTCTGCAGGTAGCGCTGGTGATGACATTGCAGGCTTTTCAGGTGGTCCCTGTAGGTCACCCAAATGTCACAGCTGTAGAAAAAAGTTGGGCTCACCACAGCCTTATATAACAGGAGCTTTGAGTCCTGATGTCATGATCATTGAACACACAATGATTCAGTCTTCTGAAGGCACAGCTGATGCATCAGATCATATACTGGATCTCCTTGTAGATGTTGGCCTTCTTTGAGAGATGGCTGCTGGGGTATGCAAAATGTTCAACCCCAGTATAGCAGCTACATATAAGGTTACTTTAAATTATATCCATGATTCTGTTACACATAATGGATACTAAGGCAGCAACTCTTTTCTGGTTCACTGAAAAGTGAATTGATGCATTTACTGGCATAAACTTTAGCAGATGCTCCTGCAACCTCCAACAGTAATCCCTTGGGCTAATGCAGCATACCTGTATTTATAGCCAACAGCACACAAAAGAGCAACGTGGCTAGCATCAGGTTCAGACACCTTGGTTCTTGGTCATTTGGGCTGAGGAATGTATTTATAGACATGTCAACTAAGGGCAGCCTTTAGCATAAATCCAGAGTAGGGCTTGAACTCACTTTCCTAGAGCCATAGCAAGACAATATAACCTCTATTGTTACTGCATCCACTAATGGTTAGTAACACAAAGGAATTTACTTTGATTCAGCGGCCCACTTGCTGGTATATGGGGAAAGCAGATTTTCCCTTCATGTGTTGCCTCTTGTCTGACAAAGCTTTCTTCCTCTGCTGAAGCTGTTCCTTAGTAACACTTCCCTGAAAACGAGGAAAGAGCACATTGCCAGCAACGTCATTTCTTGCTTGCAACAGGATTAACAACAATGACCTATTAGGATCCCTTCTTGTGATGATGGAGTCTTGCAGAAGATCAGCCAAACATGTTAATGCATGATTTTTGCTGCCCTCCAGATCTGATTTACTCTGATGCACCAGCCTGACTTCCAGATGTTGCGATGCAGTAGCAGGCCTGTGCAAAGTGGCTAGTATTTGCTTCAGATTGGGCCAATTTGGGGGACAGTGATT
>NW_017728949.1:58344374-58351298 GCF_001723895.1 Crocodylus porosus | reverse complement strand
AAAAGGACCGTTCGCAGCTGGCAGAGTAGATGGGCTAAAACCAGCGTCTGGTTTGCTTCAGGGCCAAGGATAAATTGTTCCCACGTGCCGTGCTCAGTGGAGGACAGACACCTCACTGAACTGTATCTCTTAAATCCGGTGGCCTAGAAGACGTAGACAGTCTACCCAATGATCTCAGAAGAGGCGTATGCCAATTGCCTGGTTTGGCCCATAGGAAACGGAGGAATTCTGCTTTGCTCCTCACATGGGTGTAACTCCAGGTACTTCTGCGGATCCTGTTCTGCCTCCAGCGAGCAAAGCTATTCGGCGCGTAGCTCCTTTCCTCTGCATTGTTACTTCTGTGAAGGCTTCATGCACCTGGTTTGATTTTTTTGACAACAATGATGTGAACGATGATTGCAGCAAAGCAGAAGCGACCGATTGTGTAAGGGGAAAAAAATCTGCAGCCGTTTAACTCACGTTTTCACCTCTGCTCAGGCGAATAACACGCGGAAATAAGATAAACTAGTCCAGGGAACATTGCAGAAATGTTTGAGACCAGATAGAAACAGAATGGGAGTTTTAGTACTGGAAAAAGCTGTAGGATCGATTCTCAGCTGATGTAAATGAGTATTGGTGAGCTGATTCATACCAGTTGAAGACCTACCCCAGAGGTTTGGGGAAGAAAGAGTCTAGCTCCCCATAATCTAAACTCCTGTCTCCAAATTTGGGAAGAAGAGCTATAAAAGCAGTTTGTAAGCCTTCCAAATATACATCTTCCAAGGAGAAAAAAAAAATCTACTAATTGGTCCTGGAAAAAGGGACCTATTTTATCATCGTTCTGAAGAGAAGAATGATAGATTAATTCTGCTATAATATTAGTTGAGGCTGATACACCTTTACCTTTACGTTAATCTGTTACAACACACTAATTTATGGGGAAGTGTGAACCAACTCACAACCTGCTGTCAGAGGAAAAGTGGATAAGGAATAGAATTGTGCCATAAGATGCATTTTTTTTTCACGCCATGGAAAAGGCTGAAGTGAGGTGTTTGGGGAAAGGGTAATACTGTGAGGTCGGACTTGACATGGTCTACTTTGTCTAACTGGGCTGAGTGAAGGAAAGGGCCAGAGTATCGCTATGAGCGAGGCTAGAATGATTTGAGGAAACTTGCTACTTCCTCAGATGGTCACTTCTTTCAAGAAGGCAAAATCCACCCCCCAGCCAAAGCCCCCACAAATCTGGCCCAGCAAATAACCACAAGCAGGCCTAGGAATTACAGAGGGCGGAGGGGAAACCATCAGTACATACCGTTGCTAATCTGCACAAGTGTTTGCTCAGAAGAGCCAATGGGCTCGTGATGGTGCTGAGAGACCAAGGTGACAGGTAACTTAGATTACATAGAAAATGAGGCCTGGAAGCTCACTCCAGAAGTTTTCGAGTCTCCTTCTCAGCCGTGCAAAATGCACCTCGGCGATCCCCCACCATCGGGAGACAAGCCAGCCTTTCTGGAGTGGGCCCTGCCTCACCCCCTTCCCTCTCTTCCAAAGATAGCATCACTTTTTCTGTGTAGGCTACACATTTTTACAGCAGGGCTTATAGCGACTTGGTTTTTAATAAGAATGTGTGAATCAGGAAGACCTCGTGCCCCTTTACTTGCACCCTTTCTGTCCAGCAGCCCCTGCTCAGATCAAGATGGAGCAATGTCGGCTGACTGCCCCGTCTCCATCTATAATAGGGAGAGGGTGGTTGTAACCTATTCTGTTTTATCTGAACTTTCGGACTGCTTAAAGGCTGTGACCTGCAAACGGCTGAGCGCCCTCAAGTCCCACTGAAGTCCCTGGGAGTGGAGGCCGCACAGCCTCTTGCTTTGGGTTTCCCTGCCTGCGATGCGAAGCAAAACGCCTAATATAAAAGCCTCCATGTGCTCCCCCCTCCAGGGCTTTGCATTTCCAGGGATGCTAGTCACGTTGTGCTGTTTCCAAAGGTCCCGGCACGTGAGGAGTCATAGGCTCCAACTTAGCCAAAAATGCGGCGTTTTATGCAGTGCCCCAAAGATCAGCATTCCTGCGGGAGGACTTCTCCTCTCTGCACACTTCACCTCTTGACCCCGTCTGCAGGCAGGAGTTAAAGTATAACTAAATGGCTTTGGAGCTGGGTACAACTGGAGCCTGGGGCTACCTCTAGATTTTCCCCAATTAAAACACAGAATGGAAGCGCTTGGGACAAGGGGTCAGGTGCCGGAGAGAGCTGGTGTTGCAGGGAGAGGGGGCACTGCTGCTTTATTTTGGGCCAGATGTTGCTTTCTGCTAAGCTCTTGCTCGGGACAGACCAGTCCTAGAGCCGCAGTTAAAGGAGTCCTGTGGTGTGAGCACCTGCCCCGTAGCAACCAGCAACCTCACTCATGTCCCTTGACTTGCAAGGGCTCTAGGGAGCACGCTGTCCTTTGTGCATCGACGGAGACCTGGTCCATGACTGAGGCATCAAGTTGCCACCCCCTAATGTATATATTAAACACTATCATCTAAATCAAGACACTGCACAGGGGGTTTCATCCTAGACCCAGGTCCGTTTGCCAAGTGCTATGCAAGCGCATCAGAGATTTTTCGCTTCCCCAAGTGTTTCTGAGGCTGACAAAAGATGATGAGAGGGGAGACAGAGGCAGAGAGAAAGGTATGCGCAGAGGATGGTGACTTCCAAGACCTACTGGCGTAAACTGGTCTTTTGCTATTAGCTCACCAGTTCCAGGCTCTTTTTTGGATTGCCACCTGCAGTCAAAACAAGTGATTTAAAATCGGCCCTTTAAGTGGAGGTAAAATAATGACATCTCAGGGATTTGTCTACACATCGGGAGGGTTTCTTCACTTTCCTCATAGGGTGTTGGCTGGGATTTTGACTGGGACGTACCAGGGCTTCTTCTGGGACTTAAACCCAGAGGGTCTTGCGCCTCCACTCGGGGTCATGCTACTTGCCACATTTGGGGTCCAGAAGCAATTATACCCCGTAGTCAGATTGGTACAGACAGTGGGGGGCGGTGGGGGAGGTTGCCTTCCTCTACAGCAGGGAGCATGGCTCTCTCCCTGGGATCTTTTGAGCATATTATAACTAGCACGGTGGAAGAAGTAGGGTGTTATGTCTTGTGGTTGTGTCAGAGTTGACTGTGTCATTTTGCTAACAGGTTAGACGATAAATTTGCATGGGGTAGTGGGTAGGAATGATCTGGCAGGGGGTCTGATTAGATAACCTCCAAATGTCCCTTCCAAAGGTCCCCCTCCTTTTCTCTGATTCAATGAAAGCAAAAGTGGCTTAGTGCAGTAGATTCCCCCCCTACCCCCAACCTTGGGACCTGATGGCATGCAAACATACTATTTCATTTTTGGCACAGTGCAGGTCTTCCTCCTGGCCCCCGGCAGTGGCCAATTCTCAGAAAACACTGGGTAAATATTTGACACCACATGCTCCACTTCCTTTAGCTTTTGCTCACTAATTACTTGCCTTTTATGCAGCCAGGCAAGCCCGTTTCAATTTGCTTCTCCCGGCCCTGTGCATGTTTCAGGTGTTAAAGCATCCAGACCAGTACATTCAGGGTGGTAGAAGCTGGGTTTCTGACAGAGGCAGCACTGGTTGGGCCAGCAGCACAGCAGCTGAGATTTTTGCACCTCTCCACCCCCTTAATCAGAGCCCAGGGCTGGTACCCTGGTCACCCCACTTTAGTTGCTCTACTGCCAAGTTGCAGGCTCTTATCTTGGAGCAAATCCTGAATCTTTTCTCTAGGGCATGCTTCGTCTTGCATCTGTTACTCATTTGGCCCATGTCTGCTCTTTGGACTTTCATGAGGAAAGACATTGTGTTTCTAGGACCTCGGGCTAGACCTTCTCTTCTGGGTACTTATTTTCTTGGCTTCAAGTTTCCTGCATTTGCATGAACCATTTCCCCCCCATACTGAATAAATCAGTTTGACTGGTATGTGATTCTCTCTCCCCACTCCTCCACAACTTTGCATCTAGGCCCCAAACCAGCCAGGATTGGTTTGGGTGTGCTCGAGAGCAAAGCCGAAATGGTGGTGTTGCATCTCCACGTGGCCAGTTGAGTTCCCCAGTCATCTGCTTCGGGGCTTTCCATCTCCGGGCTGCAAACACATGGGACTTGTAGAGCAAACAAGGAATTGTAGAGCAAACAAGACAACCTGCTCTATACAAGCAACGTGAAGTCTTCGAGACGTTCAAAACTCACAGTCTCAACTTGTGTTTCCAGCTAGCACTAAGTCTCAGAGGTCATATCAAGCCATGCAAACTTCTTGTGTCCTACAAGAGGCAGAATGGCTCTGCCTGGCATTCCTCTTGAACTCCAAGCAGTAGAGCTGAGTTGGTACAGCACCGAGGACAGATAAATTATCATGACAGCACACGAATTGTCACTGGCAAAGTCAGCTCCCAGACTACTGCAGCAGGCAGCGCAAGTTCAGGGAGGAGGTGAGCAGCCAGGAAGAACAAGCTAGGGACTATTCAGAAAAGCTGGACATGTACAAGTCCATGGAGCCAGATGGGATGTGAGGGAGTTGGTTGATGAGATGGCAGAACCACCGGCCATCATCTTTGAAAACTCATGGTGATCAGGAGAGGTCCTGGATGATTGGTAAAGGGAAAACATAGTGCCCATATATAAGAAAGGGGAAAAGGAGGAGCCAGGGAACTACAGAGCAGTCAGCCTCACCTCAGTCCCCAGAAAAATCATGGAGCAGACCCTCAAGGAATCCATTTCTGAGCATTTCAAGGAGAAGAAGGTGATTAGGAGCAGTCAGCATGGATTCACATGGGGCAAGTCATGCCTGACCAACCTGCTTGTCTGCTATGATGAGGTGATTGGCTCTATGGATGCGGGGAGAGTGGTGGATGTGAAGTACCTTAATTTTTAGCAAGGCTTTCGATATGTTTTCCCACAGCATTCTCTCAGGCAAGCGAAGGAAGTGCGGGATGGATGATTGGACTGTAAGGGGAATAGAAAACTGGCTGGAGCATTGGGTTCACAAAGTAATAATCAATGGCTCGGTGTCTAGTTGGCAGCTGGTAACAAGGGGAGCGCCCACGGGGTTGGTGCTGGGGCCAGTTTTGTTCAATATCTTCATCAGTGACCTTGAAGATGGGATGGAGTACACCCTCAGCAGGTCTGCAGGTGACACCAAGCTGGGGGGAGTGGCAGGTGCACTGTAGGGTAGGGCTAGGATTCAGAGTGACCTAGACAAATTGGAGAATTGGGCTAAAAAAAATCTCATGAGGTTCAACAAGTGCAAAATCCTGCCCTTAGGATGGAGCAATCCCATGCACTGGTGCAGGCTGGGGCTGACCGGCTGGGCAGAAGCTCTGCAGGAAAGGACCTGGGGGTGACAGTGGACAAGGAGCTGGATATGAGCCAGCGGTGTGCCCTTGTTGCCAAGAAGGCTAATGGCATCCTGGGCTGTGTTTGTAGGAGCACTGCCAGTAGGCCAAGGGAAGTGATTCTTTCCTTTTATTCAGTACTGGGGAGGCCCCATCTGGAGTACTGTGTCCAGTTTTGGGCCCCCCAATACAGAAAGGATGAAGATAAATTAGAGAGAGTCCAGCAGGGGGTAATAAAAATGGTTCAGGGGCCCCAGCAGATGACTTCTGAGGAGAGGCTGAGGGACCTGGGCTTGTTTAATCTGGAGAAGAGAAGAGCGAGGGGGGATTTAAAAGCAGTCTTAAACTACCTGAGTGGGGGTTGAAAGAGGACAGAGCTGGACTGGTCTCAGTGGGGGCAGAAGACAGGACAAGGAGCAACGGGCTCATGTTTCAGCAAGGGAGGTTGAGATTGGATATTAGGAAGAATTTTCTCACGAGGGGGGTAGTAAAACACTGGAACAGGCTACCCAGAGAGGTTGCAGAGTCTCCATCCTTGGAGGTCTTCAATACCCAACTGGACAAAGCCCTGGCTGGGATGATGTAGCTGGGGCTGGTCCTGCTTGGAGCAGGGGGTTGGACTAGATGTGACCTCCTGAGGTCCCTTCAATCCTCAATGTCTGTGACTGGCACTCAACAGGGCTACGTCCGTCCGCAGCACTGTGCAGAGGGAACCGCGCTGCTTCCGGCTGAGGAGGAGTGTGGCATGTCTGAGGGAACCGCTGCAGGACGCGGGAGCGATGCAGTCAATGCGGCCCTTGCCGTGGAAGGGGCAGCTCTGTTCTGCGCTCAGCTAGGTTTGCAACCGCTGAAGTCATGTTCATGAACTGGGAAGCTCCTTACTGTCCAGGTTGCCTTTTTTATGGAACTTGATCCATGAATTTCAGAGCTTAAGGACGTGGTTGTCAGAGATCCACCCTGCCACTTCCTTCAGCCTGGGCAGAACGTGTTTGCACTGCAGGGCCGCATCCAGATGAGCGTGGAGGTGTGATATGTGGCATTGGAGATGGGTCTGCAGCACCATACGCCACACATGCAGGCAGGCCCCATGCTGCTGCCTTTCAGCACAGGGGTTTTTTTGATGATAGGAGACCCCAGGGTCAAAAAACCCAGGGCAGAAAAAAGCGGGGTAGTGCATGGGGCAGCAGCGTGTGCCGCCCAAAACTGGAGCGTAGGCCAGCTGGAGCCACACTCCAGCTGTGGACCAGCCTCCCAGCTGCAGGAATGCCACAGCTGTAGCTCCCTGAGATCCCAAGGAAGGCTACTGGGGCCAGTACGGCACAGTTGCTGGCCTCAGCCTCCCCTACCCCACCCAGGGCATCCTGCCGTATGGCAGAGCACGTGTGGTATGGGAGTTCCCCGGGGACAAGTAGCAGTGTGCCTCTGCCGCTTGGCACTGGGGATACAAATGGCTGCGCTCATCTGGACGTGGCTCAGTACTCCACGTGGGCTCTCCCAAGCATGCAATTAAACATGGAGGGCCAAATTCTGTCCTGCTGCTTGTGATAAGCTAAAAGACATGAAGGGCAT
>NW_017728949.1:58337573-58343567 GCF_001723895.1 Crocodylus porosus | reverse complement strand
GCTGGCCCCTCGTGGACATGTGCCAGCATAATTCTCTCAAAAAGCTTGCCCAGGATCGAGGTAAGACTAACTGGCCTATAGTTCCCTGGATCCTCCTTCCTCCCCTTTTTGAAGATGGGAACGACGCTGGCCCTTCCCGTCCTCTGGCACCACACCAGAGCACCACGAGTGCTTGTACAGCCGCACCGGGGTCCTGCAATGACCTCGGCCAATTCCCTCAGCAATCGGGGGTGGAGATCATCCGGACCCGCTGATTTAAACACATCCAGTCCCTCCAGAAGTTCCCTGACTAGATCCTCCCTGACCCTGGGCCTGGGTGCGCCTCCCCTGGGCCCTGAGGGGGGTCCGGTGGGGGGCTGATCTGGTCCCTGCTCAGGAAAATGGAGGAAAAGAAGTCATTAAACAGGTTAGCTTTGTCATCTGCTGTGACGACCAAATTTCCTAGTGTGTCTTGCAGGGGCCCCACGTTACCCGGTACCTTCTTTTTGCCTCCTCTGTATTTAAAAAAGACTTCTTTTTGCCCCCGGATCCACCCCTGATCATAATTAGGCCATGGGCTTTGGGATCAATGGGGTTTTACATGGGCAGCAGTGACTAAAATAGGGTGTTATGACCAGATCAAAAGTCCACAGAAGTGGGTGGAAGGACAAACATAACCTTCAAAGGCCTTTGCACTGGTGCCCTGGCAGTCTTCATGAGCTCTATCGCTGGATTCTTCACCCACGGATGGCGATTCCTTGAAAGCACTTCCCTGTCTGTGCACACTGAACAAATATGCCCATTACTAGAGCCAGTGCTACTGCGTCGCCACCCATGACTTCCAGTTCTGTGAGGTCCTCTGCCTTTCTTTATAGGAGGTCGATGATATGATTTGTGAGCTTTTTGCTGGAAGTTATCAGGGATAACTTGTGCTTCAGTAGCTTAGCTGTGCCTGGAGGTGCTTGGCTGTGGCCTTCTAAAAAATCTCACTTATGACTCAAAGCTGCTTCTTCTGGCAACCCTGACAGTTCTCCAGTGACTATGGCAGGGCCATTTGCAACCAAAAATGGAAGGATTGTCAGTCTTCCTGACAATAATACTGCTGACACTTCGTAGTTTGCCAGTCAGGTGTATATTAGTTCACTCGGTTTCTAATGGGACCCAAGTGGAGACGTGTTTAAATATTTCTCCCACATCAGAGATGATGGTCAGATTAGGCCGCGTGCATCAGCTGAGCATGGCTCAACATCGACCTTTTCTCAGCAGTCTTCTCCTTGGTCCTTAATCCAAAAAACTCAAGGTTGTATTTATACATGAAAAGATATCAGGGGCATGTACACCTCCACCAGCTGAAGGGAAGTCAAATGATTAACCTGTCTGCAACACAGGTAGTGAAACCCCTTGATTTCCCTCTTGGTGTAGACAAACCAGGGTAAAACGGTAGGCGGGCATGTAGAAGATCTGTGTTCAGTATATGACCCTAGATGAGTCATTTCATCCATCTGGGTCTCAGCTTCTCCGTCTGTAAAATGGGTAGAAATATGTTTGCTTATTTTGGAAAGTGCTTTGAGGTGGACTGATGTAAAGCACTGCAGGATAACGATGTATTATGTGGTATAGAGAGCAGACACATGTTATTTATGAGGTAGAGATGGATGGTGCTATTATTCACTCGCAGCATCGAGGTATGATGCTCTTCAGGAAGCATTTGGCTGGACAGTTCCCCGTGGCCATGGAGGCAGTAGCAAAAAAGGGCCCGAAGAGGTAGAGGAAGCCCGTCTCCAACTCACTTTGACCAAGGTTCAGAGGCGAACGGGAATGGGCTCTCAGTAAGTGCCGTGACCAACTTCTCTGCGAACCGGTCTTTTTCCAGGATTGTATTGCAAATCACTGAGCTCTTTTCCAGACTTAAGCTGCTGCTTCTTTTCTTACTGGTTTCCAGTATATTGCAGGACACCATACCATTCCCATTTCACCCCCACATTAGCAATACCCTGTTACTGCCTGCAAGGGCAGCTCCGATAAGGCATTGCTTGTTGAAGATTTCTTTCCCCCACTGGACTTTGGACCTATATGTGATTAGCTCTACTCATGAGCTCTTTTACTGCTCAGAAGTGAAGATTTAAAAGCAGAATGGGTGGCTACGCGGGGCATATTTCAGGGTTTCCTTGGTACCAAAGATTTACATCACAACCTAGCTCACCCTCCTATTCATCCATCTCTTCTGGCTAACCTAATAATCTATGAATCTATGAAACACCTAAGTGCCACGCTGCTGTGTGTAAGGCTCTTTAGGAAGAGACCAGAAGATCAGAGACCCCCATTTATTCTGCCACCTTTCGAATGGCGCCTTTTTGGAAGGGGACATGGTTGCCCTGATATCTTCAGCCCTACAATACTGTTAGCTTTATTTTGCACCTCTGAAAATCAGGAAGATTATTTAGGGGACTAAATAATGACTTTACCCACCCAGCATTAAGATTTTTAACTGTAGGTCCATCAACAAAGTAAACTGCCACATTGTATAATTATGTAGGATTTCCCGTTCCTCCTCCTTTTGTTAAATCTGAGACTTGCTACTTTTCTGTTTGTTGTTGAATGTGTAGAATCATAAAAAAAGAGGGGTGGAAGGGACCTCATAGTCCAGCCCCCTGCTCCAAGCAGGACCAGCCCCAACTACATCATCCCAGCCAGGGCTTTGTCTAGCCAGGTCTTAAACACCTCCAAGGATGGAGACTGCACCACCTCTCTGGGTCACCTCTTCCAGTGCTTCACCATCTTCCTAGTGAGAGAGTTTTTCCTAATATCCAACCTAAACTTTCCTTGCTGCAACTGGAGCCCATTGCTCCTTGTTCTGTCATCTACCCCCACTGAGACCAGCCCAGCGTCATCCTCTGTGCAGCCCCCCTGCAGGGAGGTGAAGCTGCTATTCAATCCCCCTCAGTCTTCTCTTCTGCAGACTGAATCAGCTCTCTTCCCTCAGCCTCCAATCATAAATCATGTGCTCCAGACCCCAAAGGGTGTGCCCCAGATGTACACCCTTTGCTATTTAAATACTGCTGCAGAACATAACCAGCTGAGGTTCTACATTTCAGACTTTCCCATTTAACACAGGAAGGGCAGGATGCTCATTGCAAAAGATTCAAGACTTTTTAAAATCTGCTCCTTTGTGCTAATATTTGAAGTGGGACTATAGTCGTGGTCTGCTTTTAAACTGGAAATTGGTGGCATGGTCTAGGCCAGTGTTTCTCACCTAGGGCGCTTTGGTGTCCTGAGATCTTTTTAAGGATGCTGTGGGGTACCATGCAATGATAGTCCTGTTAGATGTACAAGAGCCTATGCATGATTCACAAGATAAAACAAGAGGTTTCAAATAGAAATACAGAGTGTGAAAAAGAAGGCTGACCCATTGTGGTCTTGAGTTCTTTAAAACAGAAGAACCACTGTATTTTTTTTTGCATAGTCAAGAAATGAGTGAAAACTAAAAGCTGTTGTTTTCCTAGGAGCGTCTTGAGTCTAATGAGGTTTAGGTCCCTTTCTGGAAGGCGAATGTGTTCATACAACAATAAACCAATGCATACATTGGCTAAGCATGGCTTAAAAATGCTGCAGGAAAGTTATCCTCTCCCCTTTCCTGCCTCTTACTTTCTGTACGCTCTTAGTATCACCTTGACGTTTTTATATTTAATGATCTCGAGCGCACACGTTATGCTGTAAGCCGACCAAACACAGCTAGGTTAGCTTTTTTTCTTTTTCTAAGCAAAGTCTGTATGTGTAAGGAAGCTGTCATTTAAGTTATATATTAATTCAGGGCATTATTAGTACTTTGTTACTTTCCAGTAACAGATTACTTATAAATAGTAAAATATTTAGTGGCTTTTCCTCTTTTGTCATAGAGAGCAACTTTCTTAATGATCCATGACCTGGAGCAAAAATTTTGTTTTTATTTAAATCGAGGACTAAGAAATAATTCCGCCGCAGTTTCCTCCATGGAGTTTGCAGAAAAGGTGCCACACTTAGGAAGCAGGTCTAATGTTTTCTTGGAAGGGCAAAAATCTAAAGGGCTGGACGCACAATTGGGAAATTCTCTCCGGCACTTCCTTCTAGACATCTGTATAGCATCTAAATTGCAGATTGTGAGCATGCATGTAGGCTAAATAGGATCCCTTTTTTTCTTTTTTTGGGCCAAGTGACAAACTTTCCAACCAAGCATTCAACCCTATTCACTTTTGGGGGGAGAGGGGTCATAATTTTACAGATTAAGTAACCACTGGCCCATTTCTTTGTAAACTTCACTTTAAACCAAGTGCAGTGCTTGCGCTTCACGGACTTGGGTGGGAATTAGGCACATGGTTAAGAGCTTTGCTGAATGGACATAGGTTATGCACAGGAGCGTGTGCTTTGGTGAGCTCGGCTGGATGCGTAAGGAGTACGTCCTCAAGAGCTGGAACATGAGTTTCCCTGGGGACAACTAGGAGTGGCACATATTTGTGCTGCTGCCAGTTGTCCCCGGGGAATGCCCCTGCACACGTGTTCTGGCTTGCAGCAGATTGCCTTGGGTGGGGTAGGGAAGGCTGAGGCCAACATCTGGGCCCCAGCAACCTTACTGGTCCTAGGGGGCCTCGTGGGGCTGCAGCAGTGGCGATCTGGGTGCATGGAGCCTGCCCGGCAGCCGGAGCATGGCTTTAGCTAGCCAGGCTCTGGTTTTGGGTGGTGCATGCTGCTGCCATGTGCACTGCACTGCTTTGCTTTGCCCTGGTTTTTTTAGATAAAAAAACCCGGTATTTAATGTTGGCACCGCACTGCAAACGTGTAGCGCAACGAACCAATTCATTGGAGCTGCGTGCATTTTGCCCATGTTCCCGCTCCTGGTAACATGGCCAAGGAGCACAGAGCAGGGCCTGAACAGTATTGGGGTGAATAGTATTGATGTAACATATTGCTTGAAGGCTGGGAGACCTGCGGAGGCTTGGGGCATCTGCCTTTCCATTCTGCCAGGTTAAAACAAAAGATGGTTTTTTAGTTTTCAAAAAAGTTTGGCTTAAATCCCTTCCCATTGCTGACTGTTTTTTTGCACCTCTGTAAAATCAGCTATGGGATGTCGGTTGGTTACCAAGTCACAAAAGAAGCCTCGTTATAAAGAACATCTAAAGTCTGGGATGTGCAAGCGCCAAGCCTAACTTCAGCAGGTGCATCTGTCAGGCTAGCCTGGTTCCCCTCTTGCTCACGTGGGTTGTTGAGACCTGCGTTCTGCATCAATCCCTGCCTGCCTGGGGGCAAGTGTCTGATTTCAGCCTTTATGAGAAGGGCCTTAGGTTGTAAACTCAGGGTAGCGCTGTCTTTCTACACGACTGGGTAGCTCTTAGCACTTTTTGATGCCATTGCAATATACATATATTGCTATTGGTATATATACAGAAATAGCGCATGTGTGCACACGCACACACATTCTGCTACTGCTGCATACAGAGCAATAGCAATACATATATTGCAGTAGCTGTCAAAAAGTACACACATGTGCAATATATGTATATACATATATATACACACAAACATCATAGTGACTTCCAAAGCAATTTTGCAGACTGGTAAATCCAGTGACTATTCAGACTTCTAAACATCCACCTGAATCCAAATGTCCACAGCCTCTAGACCTGTGGGGGCTCCACTACCACCCATCAAACTCAGATTGCAGATCTCAGTAAGATGTTAGGGAAAATTTGGATGAAGGAAATTCATCAAACTAAGAGAAGAAATGGTAAATTTACTGGCACTCTGAAGTTGCTACGAATTAAAAAGAGAGAGTCTGATAATTGTAGTTCACAAAAGCAGTGCTTGTGTCTTGTCAGTGCCATGAGAAATAATTCCTGTCCTGAGCTATACCAAAGCTGCTGTGGTTTGTAATGACGACTGCATTGACAATCCTAGACAACACCTCCCGCTAGGAGAGTAGCAAAGCACTGGAACAGGCTACCCACAGCAGTCGTGGAGGTTTTCAAGACCCAGCTAGACAAA
>NW_017728949.1:58330530-58337473 GCF_001723895.1 Crocodylus porosus | reverse complement strand
GGAGCTGCGTGCATTTTGCCCATGTTCCCGCTCCTGGTAACATGGCCAAGGAGCACAGAGCAGGGCCTGAACAGTATTGGGGTGAATAGTATTGATGTAACATATTGCTTGAAGGCTGGGAGACCTGCGGAGGCTTGGGGCATCTGCCTTTCCATTCTGCCAGGTTAAAACAAAAGATGGTTTTTTAGTTTTCAAAAAAGTTTGGCTTAAATCCCTTCCCATTGCTGACTGTTTTTTTGCACCTCTGTAAAATCAGCTATGGGATGTCGGTTGGTTACCAAGTCACAAAAGAAGCCTCGTTATAAAGAACATCTAAAGTCTGGGATGTGCAAGCGCCAAGCCTAACTTCAGCAGGTGCATCTGTCAGGCTAGCCTGGTTCCCCTCTTGCTCACGTGGGTTGTTGAGACCTGCGTTCTGCATCAATCCCTGCCTGCCTGGGGGCAAGTGTCTGATTTCAGCCTTTATGAGAAGGGCCTTAGGTTGTAAACTCAGGGTAGCGCTGTCTTTCTACACGACTGGGTAGCTCTTAGCACTTTTTGATGCCATTGCAATATACATATATTGCTATTGGTATATATACAGAAATAGCGCATGTGTGCACACGCACACACATTCTGCTACTGCTGCATACAGAGCAATAGCAATACATATATTGCAGTAGCCGTCAAAAAGTACACACATGTGCAATATATGTATATACATATATATACACACAAACATCATAGTGACTTCCAAAGCAATTTTGCAGACTGGTAAATCCAGTGACTATTCAGACTTCTAAACATCCACCTGAATCCAAATGTCCACAGCCTCTAGACCTGTGGGGGCTCCACTACCACCCATCAAACTCAGATTGCAGATCTCAGTAAGATGTTAGGGAAAATTTGGATGAAGGAAATTCATCAAACTAAGAGAAGAAATGGTAAATTTACTGGCACTCTGAAGTTGCTACGAATTAAAAAGAGAGAGTCTGATAATTGTAGTTCACAAAAGCAGTGCTTGTGTCTTGTCAGTGCCATGAGAAATAATTCCTGTCCTGAGCTATACCAAAGCTGCTGTGGTTTGTAATGACAACTGCATTGACAATCCTAGACAACACCTCCCGCTAGGAGAGTAGCAAAGCACTGGAACAGGCTACCCACAGCAGTCGTGGAGGTTTTCAAGACCCAGCTAGACAAAGCCTTGGCCAGGATGATGTAGCTGGGGCTGGTCCCGCTTTGAGCAGGGGGTTAGGGTAGATGACCTCCTGAGGTCTCTTCCAGCCATAAGTGGACCAAAAAAAATCACAGCCCTGCCCTAGCTGCTTTATGCTGGATAAGCAAGAGAGAACTGAAAATGTGGCCCTAAAGTCCTTTTTTATATGGATGGAAACAGGACGCCATCATTGTAGGTACAGCAGAACGTAGCTCTGAGGTTGCCCATCAAGGACCTTTCCCAAGTCTTTGGTCTACGAGTTGGAGATCAGTAGTGTGGGAGGTGGGGTGAGGGATGAGTAGGGACTGGGTTGGATTTTGGGCAGGGCAGTCGCTAGACAATTCCCCAAAGTTTTCTGCTTGTGACTGGTGAGTCTCTCTAGCTCCTTGACCAGCCAGGATCAAGGGGGGATAAAGGTGCCTTAAAGGTAGTTGAGGCTCACCTTAGCTTGTCTTCCTAGGTTGCACCCATAAGCTAAGAATTGCACCTGTAAAGATGAAGATGCTGCAATCTGCCACAACCACTATTTGCACTTGGTGTCAGGGATTCAAATCCACCCTCCACCTCTCCCAACACGGTGGGACTAGATGCACAATTCCAGTCCTGGTTCCTGTGTGGGTTGAGAAACATCTTACACTTACGTCTTACACTTACACTTACGTAATGGCATCATCCCACATCATCCCTCTATTCCAGGCTAAGAAAAGTCTGTCAAGTCTTGCGGTGGGTTAGTAAGTTCAGTGGTAACGGGTTGCAGTTCTAGATGCGCTTTAAAGATCTTTAATAACAGTAATGTCCCCTGGACCTTTGCGTTGAAGGGTTCTCCATCATTTTTAGACTTGTACATAAGCACAACTCGTCCACCCCTGAAAAGCAACCACAGTTGTAGTGGAATGTGTGGTCATCCTTGCTGAGCCCACAAAAGATGGGAGGATTTTGTTTTTTAAAGGAAATGCAAAATATAACAACTTCTCTAAAACAAAGGCCCGGAGGAATGATAGGTAAGGGGCATATTTTTACTGATGACGTCTCGGGGCCCAGATCCTCATTTTCAGCCTTGTCAGAAGAGGGTAACCCCAAAGATGCAATATCTATTCATGCGGTGCTAAGATGTCGTTCTAGTGATGGCTCTCGGAGGACGTTGCCATGTACACAATTGTTGAGGTTGCTTCCTGTAGCACCTGGGTTCCCCATGGAGAACTTTGTTGTGCCTAATAGGGAGATCCTGGTCCTCCAGCCAACGCTTTCTTTACCCTAAAAATGTACCAGCATTGTGGATTTGACTCCGTTATAATAGAGCCACAATGCTTGTTCTAGAAATGGTAACTCCTACAGTAATACCTGTTCATTCATTTTCTCACGCATCTAAGCAGTCCCAATTCTGTTGGGACTGGCCCATTTCTGTGCAGCGCATGAGAGCTGACACCTTCACAACCCGCAAGACGATGGCTGTAGGAAGGCGAGACAGAGATGTAACCGTGCGAGACGGGAACTCCAGTTGTTCTTAAACCCAACGCTCCCTGGACCGTTTCACCTCTTGCGAAACCGTCACTGCTTTCGGCGAGCCAAGTCTTAGAAAAATAATAAATCTGTCACCTTGTTCTGGTTTTCCATTTCCTTATTTATCAGTGTAAATAGACATCTCTTTGTGAACCTGGTTTTATTGTCCTCTTTGGATTACGATCTCATTATTTGCATAAGCAACTCACTCGTTCTCAACTTTGGTAGCGCACGCAGTAAGTTTCCCATTAAAATACTGAGCTGATGTGATCACAAAGGTGATAGAGTGAGTTTAGACAATAATCTAATAAAACATGCAAAGCTACCTGTGACTGATTGCCGATTGTACCTGTATATGGCCCAAGCAATGTGATAACTAATTGCTGTACAGCTTACCTGTTTGGTTGCGTGCCAAATGGATAGCAATGCTGAAGCATTTGGTACTGTTACGCTGAGCAACATTGATGTCTGGAGGGCTTCTATGTTAATGGCTTTCAGTTCCCAGCAAATGAACCTGGGATGGGAAAGCTGGGCTCTTCGCTTCATCACCGCTAATACAGATCCTGGATCAAGACCTTTGTCTTGTTGGTATTGGACACGCTAGGTAAGTCTCTCCTAGAACAGAGGTGGGCAAAATATAGCCCGCCAGATCCAACCCTCCAAGGGATTTCATCCGGCCTGCAGCAGGTCCCTTGGCTTCACCTGGCCCAGGCGTGGGAGGCAGCCTGGGCCATGGCACCCGCAGCCAGTCCTGCCGCCTCCGGGCATGCGGTGGGGTTGGGGCGGTGCAGCGGCCAGACTCACTTCCTTGCGGTGGCAGGTCCTTGCAGATACTGCTGCCACCCCCAGCCCTGCTGCCCAGGCACCCTGGCCTGTCCACACTGCACCCAGCACAAGGGTTGCCAGACAGCGCGGGTGGACAGAGACGGTCGGGTGGATGGGATAGGGTCGTGGGCAGGGAGCAGCATCCGGGGGCAGGATGGGTGCGTGGGGTTGGGGCTATGGCTGGGATCAGGATTGCTGAGTGGGGGGTAGGGGCCTGGGGCAGAGCCACGATGTGCTCTCTGCATGTCTCTGCAGCAGGCACCAGCTCCTTGGTTAAGGTTATGCAGGGAGCAGATTGCAGCTCTGCCCCGGGCCCTGGCGCTGCATTGTCACCACCTTGCAATCCTGATCCCAGCTCCACCCCTGCCCTGCTCCCGGATGCTGCTCCTTGCCCGCCTGCAGTCCCATCCCAGCCATGCGGCTGGCACAGAGCAGATCCACTTCGGAAGATTTGCTGATGGGGGAGAGGTGATGACGCAGTGCCCGACAGCCTAAGTGGCTTTTGGGTCCAAATAATTGACCAGTCCTTTGTTGGAACATGTGAATTGTGCTGGGTCAAGTGAGCAGACCCTCCAGTGCCCTGTTGTGGCTGTGACAGAGGCCAGTGCTAGCTCTTCCAGAGGAAAGCACAAAATGCACATCATGGACAACCAAGCTGCCCTGAGCCTATAAGGGAAGTCCCAAAGCCCAGGCAGTTGGAGGTCAGCTTATGCCATGATGCATCACTGCACACACTCAGGCCTGGCCCTGAGCATTCACAAATGCACCTTGTAGCCACACTAGCACACCCGTCAATTCAGGCAGGATCTCAGTCCAGTATGGAGTGGCTTTGGAGTTAGCAGATCAGATATTGGTGCTGCTAAGGCAGTCCAAGCAGATCTTCTGTCTTGAGTGGGCAAATTGGCTTCATAGGAGACAGCACAAGTCCCACTTCAGACACCGAATCCCCCTGTGGCCTTGGGGAAATCAAACTCTTTGCTTCTGCCTCCTCTTCTGTAAAATGGGGGTCCTCATGCAGTGGTCCCGCAGGGGAGCCTTGCTGAGCATGGTTCTGCGCCTCTCGTTGTTCATCCGAAGGTGCATGCGGCCTCCTGCTGCTACGAGCCACCCGGCCCCTCACGCTTGCTGAGTTCCCTTTAAAGTGTTGACAATCGTGCATCGATCCCTGACCAAGCAAGAGGTGGCTGGACTCCCTACCCTGCAGCAAAGAACTGGTGGTGGTGATCCGGCCCCTCCCCGACAGGCCCCTGCAAGGGCAGAGGCCCACTGGAGGCCGACTTCCTCCGTACTGGGAGAGGGGGAACACCCCCCAGATCCTTTGTAAAGCTGAACGGACGGCTTGCCATTGATGTTACTAGTAAAAGAGGAGCAAAGTCAGCCAGGCGCTGAGCAGGTAAGTGCTGCTGTCTGAGCAAGGCGTCAGCCCCCAAACTCCTCTGACATCTCACCCTCGTTTGGGTCAGAAAACCATGGAAGTGTGGGAGGAAGTGAAGAAGTCTCTCCACCTCCAGCAGATCAGCATTGCGTTGACCTCACTACTGTGGCATAGTTGGCTTCATCCGCTGCCTGGACTTCTGATCTCTGTAATAGGGACCCCTGGTACCGCCGGCTTCCTAGGGCCATCTTTCTCTGCTCATGTGTTTGTGCTGTCACAGTCCCAAACCCAAGTGATTTGCAAACAATGAGCTACTGGGGGTGGGGGGTGGTGAGGAGCAATCTGCTGTTTATTTAAAATTCAAATTTGTGCTTAACCAGGGACAGTCAGCAGGTGTCGGGGCCTCCCTCCACAGGCTTCTGTGCAGCTGTTCTTCTCTTCACCAGCTGAGGAGTTTGATCAGTATATAGTTTTTTGAAAGCTAGCTAATGCTTTAGTTTCACATTAGCAGTTCTGGCCCCTAGAAACAGTTTTCCCGGTAACTTTCCCAGCGCCTGATTTAATTTGTTTCATGCCTGCTTCACAAAAAACATCCGTTGATGTGCCAAGCCTTCTCTCTGATGTCTGGATCCCGTAAAGCCTGCTCTGCTCTTTTGAAGTGGAGCTGACCTCTTCATTTGCAAAGGCCGCTGCTAGGCTTGGAGGAATGTCCCTGGTGGAGTTGATCTCAGGAAATACCCGACGGTCCGTCACGAAACAAACAGGACCCCTGCCTGATCCTCAAACCCGATGTAAGCAAGCTGGTCAGACGCAGGGTGACTTTTGAAACCCGTCGCATCCTGTGCCAGTGGCTCGTAGGATGGCCGGCGTGAGCAGCTCTCTGGACCTTCCTGAAATGGATGGAGACGCGGCAAGTTTGTAGGCTGAGGCAGGACTCGTGTTATATGCCAGATGGGGCTGACTTGCTTGCTACGGACCCGCAGTGAGAGGTCAGGCTATCCAACCCTCGGTCTCTGCCTGTGAAGTGACAGACGGAGCAGGGTCTGAGTGCTATGTAGTCTATAAAGCATCCTGTACAGTTGTGGTACTCTATGGACACTGTTAATAGTGACAAAGAAAGAAAGGCAATACATCCATGACACAAGAGCAGGCCAACCTTTTTTTGCCAGAGCAGTTCTGTTGAATAAGGCAAAGGCTCTTCTGCCGCACTTTATGACATGGAGTCACTTCATTTTTGACTTTCATGTTATATGGAACAAGGCAGATGAATACACCTGAGTATCAAACATGGGCTGGAGTGCAGCTATGGAGCCCGGGAACACATCCTTTACCTGGATTGATATACTCATGGGATGAGGTAGCAGACAGACAGGGCGCACCTACACATGCACATTTACCGCAACAGTGACCGCAGATGAATGCAACACGAAATACTTCAGGGGAAAGGCAGGTCCTCACAACATTTGAGCCACAGTTCCTCAGTGTATTTTTAATCTCCAAAGTCATTTCAGTGGGAGTTTACCCCTTTGGGGTTTCTTGCATTTGGGAAATAAGAAGATCAAAGGCAAAAAAGAAAAATAAAAGCCAGCTCTGCATGTTCCCAGTTGGCTCACTGGCTTGTGACACTCTACCCTAGCAGGGTCTCACAACGCACACTCACAAGGCAAGTATGAGCATGCATCTATATGTTCACGCCCGTACTGCACAATAAATGTAATGACTTTGGCGACTTGAATGTAAATTTGATTTACGCTGACTTGAACGTAAATTTGATACCTGATTAGTTACTGTGCAGTAACGCATGTGTAGATGCCTTACTGCTCAGTAACACAGTGTGCGTGGACAGACTTGGGACTAACTTTAGTCCCAAGTCAGTCCATGCACAACGTTAATGAACTTTAATGCCTGCATGTGTATACATTGCCTATACCCACTTACTGCACAGTAACCTACTGCATATTAAATTTAAGCCAGAGTAAATGCACATGTAGACATGCCCACAGACAGACAGATCTGAAGCAGAAGAGGAGAGGGCAGAGCTTTCCCTT
>NW_017728949.1:58326001-58330430 GCF_001723895.1 Crocodylus porosus | reverse complement strand
GCGGGGGGTGGGACACAGCGAGGGGCCAACAGTGGCCAGGAGCAGAGGCTGTGGTGGGGGGAAGGTGGCAGTGTTGGGGTATCAGCTGCAGTTTCAACCCCTGACCTGGCATTGGATTTAGAGCCATCCTGCTTTCCCCCCTCTCCCTTGGCTTGTACTTGAATCCAACACAAGGGACTTCCCCTCCTCCCCTCCCCTCCTTGTCTTTGCTTCAAGTAAATATGGTAGCAAGTTACCCTGGGGTGGAGGCCCCCTCTTCCTCACACCACAGTCAGTCGGGAACGGCACCCTAGTTCTTTCAAAAAGGAGCTCTTCTTAACTCTTGCAACAAAGCATGAGGATCCCAGCTCCCCATGGGACTGCCTACTCTGGAAAGGAAGATGAGGAAATCATTTAAGCCTCTAAGAAAATTTTGTCTTTGATTCTGAGAAGAGTTGAGGAGAAGGTGGGTGGAAAAGGCTCTGGGGGGTGCCCTAGAATTGGGATAGACATATTTTGTGTGATAAATAAGAGGCACTACTGGGCTTGGGCAGAAGGGGAATGGATCTTCCAAGCCATGTGGAAGGGCCTAATGCCATAGATATGACTGGACCGTCCTCTTCCCACCATCCCTCTGCTCCTTGGGGAAGGGTAGTTGTGATTTGGCCTGACATGCACATTTGCCTTGTGAGATCCTGCTAGGGTAGAGTGTCACAAGCCAATGAGCGAATTGAGAACATTCAAAGCTGACGGCTTCTTTTTTGTTGCCTTTGATATTCTTATTTTCCAAATGCAACAAACCCCACAGGGGTAAACTCCCTCTGAAATGACTTTGGAAATTAAAAATACACTGAGGAACCGTAGCTCAAATGGCATGAGGACCTGCTTTTCCCCAGGAGTGTTTCACGTAGCATTCAACGGTAGCCACTTTTGTGCTGTGAATGACTCCTTTTTCCTCTGCTGCAGAGAGGTAGAAGGAACCAGAGATTTCAGGACCAGAAGGGGCTCTTCCAACCATGGAGTCTGACCTGCATAACTCAGGCCAATCCAGTAACTTATTGTTCTAGCCCACCACTTCTAAAGCCTGTCTTTAAAAGAGAGACTGGTTTGAAGATGGCAGATCCACCAGGCACTTTGGGAAAATGTTTTACTAGTTAATGCAGAAACTCTTAAGTAGGGTGATGCAGTTTAAGACCCTTTTAAGGGTGCCATGGAGTATCATGCAATATTAGCATTGTTAGGTGAGCAAACACATACAGAAGATTCACGAGAGAAACCCAGAGGTCTCCAGTAGGAACCCACAGTGTCAAAGCCATTCTGACTTGTGTGGTCTTCCTGGCTAGGTGCAGACAGTCAGAAAGCCTGGGGCTGAATCGATTCAGT
Source organism: Crocodylus porosus (assembly GCF_001723895.1). Lineage (NCBI taxonomy): Eukaryota > Metazoa > Chordata > Crocodylia > Crocodylidae > Crocodylus > Crocodylus porosus. Next base: position 58,329,068 of record NW_017728949.1, on the reverse strand, counting down.
CTTTGCAGGTTAGTCTAAATTGCACAGATTCAATTGAAACAGAAGTGAACAGACATTTACCTTTGAATCATAAAATGCAGCCCCATGCCTGCAGTGGCTCAGGCCAGAAGCTGGGGGGTGCCAGAGCACAGCTCTCTGGCTGTGTGTTCATTTCCTCTTCCTGTTGCCTCTGAGGTTGCTGGGATTTGAAGTCCAGACTCACTGCAGCAGGATTCTGCAGGGTTGTTTATCACTTTCTTTTCCTGCTTCCAGGTGCCTCTGGGATTTGTAGTCCACACTTGTAAGTTTGAGTGGGGGAAGGGGTATTTAGCCTCCCTGCCTGGACCCAGGCCCGAGCTGGGATTTAGTTGGGGGAGGGGCAATTCCTTCCCCCCTTCGTAGACTGGGCTGTATCCCTAGCTGGGCTTGCCTCCCCTCTGCCCTTCAGTGTCAGCTAGCCCTCACTGCTCCAGCTAGGAGCAGACAGCACAGCCCAGTCCAGGGCTGCAAAGCAGGCTGGGATGCTGGGGGACTGTGATTTAACTTGAACAAGGAAGGGGTCTGGGCCAGAAGTTTCATAAACCAGTTTGACCCAAATCAGTTAAGTCTGATACTACATTCAACCAGGTTTACTGTTAACCAGTTTTGGCCATTTTGAAACTGGTTTATGTGCACTGAGCTTCTGCTCTGTTACAGGTTTAAACCAGTTTCTGATCACTTAAACCAGTTTATGTGTAACTTCTGTCCCTAACCCCTGAGTTCTTTGGACAAGAAGAGTTGCTCTAGTATTTTTCTGTAATCAAAAAACAAGTGACAGCTAAGTGCTGGCATTTTCTGAGTTGTGCCTTGATGGTAGTGAGGGGTGCCATGAATCTGACCAGAGGTGCTTTGCATCTAAAAAGGTTGGGAACCACTGCGTTAATGGCCCTCGTTGTTAAAAGCGTACACCAAAAAGGTTCATGCACAAGTTTGTTACGTCAAAGTTATTGCAGATGTCTTTTATGAGATCTCATAGAAAGTCCAGAGTTAGTCACGTGTGATGTGTGGTCAGGAGGGGGTGGGAGAATGACTGGCTCTACTGAAAGGGCACCTATTCCCAGCTGGTCTGTTGAGATCCTTGAATTAGATTTACCACTCTCCCATGCTCCCGTGATCCTCGGGAAGAAATCCCCTCCTATAAAATAAACTGAATCACAATCCTCTGCTTCACATCCAGGTTTTATAGCTCAGCTAAATAAAATTATACAATGTGCCATATGGGAGTCTGCCTGTTCAATGCCAACGTGGCCCATGTAAACCTTCCAATGCCTTCATTGGACTTGACTGCCAAAATACCATTAGGGCCACCGCATAGGAGAGGGGAATAAGAGGCCCAGTCTTCTGCTTGTTGTCCTTCATTGTGTAGCTGCTACGTCTCCCTGCAATTTAGAAATCGCTGCAAATGTACTGAGTGAAAGTGTTCAAAGCAAACACTTTGTCTGGCTGTAAGAAGCCACGTACAGATCCTGACTGGGGTTAGCAAAGACATGAAGTGAGTAGAGTCTCACTGCAGACACCTGGATAAAGCGTTCAAGGCGTCAGTAGAGTCTCCTCTCCTTTCCTCGTCGCTTCATTTGAGATCCTGAGAGCCAATCACATTAAGGAATAAAATGGAGTGGGGTATACTGTGTAGCCTGGGATAGTGCTTTCATCTCAAAGCCTCATGCATTGGAAGTACCAAAAAGGCAAGCTGCAATGGAGGATGCAGGATCTGAACCTTAGCTACTTCTATGACCCTCCTTATCGTGGAGCCTGAGATTTGACAGCACCCCGTGTGAAAGGGGTGGTGCTGTTATCTCCATTGTATAGAAGGCTTTTGAGGCACAGGCCATCTAAGGGACTTGCCCAAGGTTACATAGGAAGCCTTTGCCGGAGCAGGAAATTAAATAGGGCATCAAGCTAATGCAACTCTCCTTTAAAACAGGAGGACTCTGCACCTTTTCTCTCTGCATTTTCCTCCCTCCTCTCATGGGAGAAGCAGGCATTTATGCCTAGTTTTGTATTTCTTTGAAAAACATTAGCCAGCTTTTGGCTTTTGCTTGGAAACGAGCGCTCCTTACCTATGGGGGAGAAATGGCATCGTATGTGCCGCCTTCCTGTTTCTTATGTTGCATTGCCACCTGCTGTTTGCTTTCAGCATTGGTGAGGGATGGAGCGAGGACAATGCCTCAGTTGTAATGGACTCAAGGACTCGTGGCAGAGGTGATATCTTTTATGAGACCAACTAGACTTTTGCAAAAAAAAAATGGATGGAGCTTTCCCTCTTCACAGCCAGGAGACAAGGCCCACTCTATAAATCAGTCATTCGCAACCAGGGGAGACCGAGATCCTTTCAAAGGTGCTGCAGGGTGCCGCACAATTAGGTGTGCAAACATGAATCACGAGATGAGCCCGGAGATTTCAAATAGGGATTCGTGGTGTTAAAACCATTCTGCCTTGCTGTGGGCTTTCTGAGTTATTTGCAACAGGAGAATTGCTCTAGTATTATTCTGTAGTCAAAAAATGAAGGTCTGGCATTTGTCTGAGTCTCAGGAGGGGTGCCTCGAGTCTAAAAACACTGAGGACCAGTATTTTCATTTGGGGTGCCGGCCATTGCCCTGGGGAGGGGTGGGAAAAGTTGCGTATCGTTGCTTGACACCAGAACACGATTCATTTTATTGGTTCACGAAGTCATCCATGATACACGAGGCTGCTTCAGCTCCTGAAGTTCCTCTTCAGTCTCGCTGCACCAGGACGCGGCTCTTCTACAACACAGGGCCAAGCGATAAGGAGGCAGCAGCATCGCTGCTCACAAAGAGGGCACTGGCGGATCTCAGAGAAGGACCAATTTGTCCTTGGAAATACATGCCAGTGAAGATGGCAGGTAACATTTTCAAGGGGGTTAAGGCATCTAAAGCACGTCGGCAACTTTTAATCATGTTCCCCTCCGACTCCTCTTTGTACAGGGGGAGCCCCATGTTGCTGGCACTCATAAGGTGAGTGGTTGCTCCTTAAGGAGATGATCCTCCATGCCCAAAGGGAGGTAATCCCAACAAGGGTCAAAGGGAGC
>NW_017728949.1:58318810-58325901 GCF_001723895.1 Crocodylus porosus | reverse complement strand
TGCTCTTTCCTGCCAAGGCAGGGGGTCGGACTAGATGATCTACCTAGGTCCCTTCCGACTCTAGCTACTATGAAACTATGAAACTATAATACTGCCAAGGTCTGGATTTGGGGGGAGGTTGCTGCTTGTTGTCTTGAAAAGTACAAGGAGTTTTGCCAGCTGCTTGCAGGCTCGTTAGGGGCCACCGTGCCATGCTTGGTGGGCAGGGGTATGCACGTGCACCGCACCAGGGCAGGGCACTGTCCCTCCTAGGACTGGAGGAGGGGACAATAGCAGCAGCAGCATTATCCCCCGCTGCAAGTCATGGTCATGAGTGCTTTAGGACATCAGACCCTTAGCTATTCACCTTGTGCCCGGAGGCCACATCCAGGCCCCATCCCATATTGGGTTCCTAAGAGCCGTCGTAGGCAAAGGTTCTTTGGGTACATGAGATATCCATTAAATAGTTCGAAAAGTGTCTTTTATTAGATATCTTTATTAGATGTCTTTCGTTAGACAGACTGATTAAATAATTGGGAAAAATGTTCTTTGCCAGCTTGCGGGAAGCCCTCGTGCGCTGCTCCTGCCCAACCCCCTGGAACAGCTCAGCACCAGTGGTAAGAGGTCATCCCCCTCCGTCAGTCCCCGGGCTGCAGGTCGCTGCCATCCGCTATCCGGCTGTGACTGAAGTCACTTCCCCTGGCAGCCCGGGAGGAAGGCTCAGCCTGCTTATCAGGCCATCCTGTTATTCAGTGTCCAGCTCCTTCGGCTGGCTCACCCATTTGCACACATCCGCTCCCTCCATCCAGAGCCAGGTGCCTTCTGCTGGCACGAGGGATTTGCACGGCGTTCACTAAAATGGCACGTGATGCATTTCAGTGGCTAGGCAGTGGCTAGGCAGGCTCCTTCACCGGCGGCACGCGCAGACAGAATCCCCCACGGGGATCCTGCACGTGCAGCCGGGAGCCAAATCTTACCATTTTGTGGAGCAAAGCTCATGCTTTTGGTGTTCATATGATTGTTGAAGACCTGGGATTACTTGGCTCTGGTTGTAGCCCCACTGGGGCTCCTCGCAGGTATAGGAGCCCATCAACAGGGTTCACCCAATTGCAGGGGCTAGGGCAATGCTTTGCTTCAGCATTTACAAGACCTCCACTGCGACGAGCCAGTCCTCCTGATTGAAATGGAAGTTGAGACGGCAGTCTCTAATCTCTCTGGGCCAGATTTTTAAATAGTATTTCAGCACCTAATGATGCAGAGAGGGCCCTGACAGGCCTTCAGGCCCTACTCAGCAAAAGCCCATTGATTTGAAAATGCCACTTGGTACTTACTAACTTCTCGAGGCCCCTCTTCTTCTCCTTCGGCAATCCCTCTCAGTGGAGGATGATTAGCTTCCGTGAATGTCTTTTCTGTGGGTTTGAAGATGGCTAACGAGGCCAATCAAGGATCAACAGACTCTGTTGCAACTCAGGCATGTGTTTCCGTGCAGTGCGGGCGGCTCCTGATTCTGGATTCGACCCTCCACACGCTGTTCCTGCCGTTCCTACTTTCCCATCTCCCGTTGTTGATGTAAGGTTTCAAAGTCGTGAGATCCTTGCAGCAGGCTCTTCCTCCATTTGGGGTGGTCCTGGACGAGTTGCTGTTGACGGTGCACTTTTTCAAGTTGGCCTTGAGGCACCTAAATACCTTTTAACAGCTGTTCCTTATTGCCTCATCTGTACAGTGGGGGCAAATTCTCCTTCCCTATGGGTTGCGCAGGGATAAAGAGTCTTAAAAGACTGCGAGGGGTTGATATTGTAGGAAGGGATTTTGCAACAGAGGTGAACATTTCTTCATGGACGGGATGCCACGAATATCCTCTCTCCCAAGGCCCAGTGAACAGCCCTGGCTTCCAGTTGCAGCCAGCCTGGGTGAGAGAGAGAAAAGAACCACAGCCACACACATGCTTTTCCTTTTTCTTCATATCAAAACTTTTTCAAGCTTCAGAGCAACTTTCCACTCCCATGTTATTGCCGGCTGTCTCACCTCTGCTTCCTGGCACCATGACCATGGTCCTTCTCTGCTTTCAAACCACCACTGGAGGCTGCTGGAGGGCAGTGCAGGGTCCTTTCAGAAAAAAACAACCCGCTAAAGAAGGATGCTGGCTTCTGCCAATTCAGGGATTAGGAATCCTGAACCCTTTCCAGATCCTGAGGTTAAAGGTTAAACCCAGCCCTAATCCTGGAGTAGCTTTGCAAGTAAAAAAAAAAAAAATCAAACAGGGAAGAAATTCAAGGAACGTGGGAGTTGTCTTCCAGGCCACTGAGCTTTCAAATCACAAGATGCAGCAGGGAGCAGGATGTATCTTATTGCTTTCATTGACTGACTCATTATAGTTTCATAGCTGTTAGGGGCTGGAAGACACAGATCATCGCGTCCCTGCTAATGCCCTTCTAGAAGTGAGGGGAACCCTGCTACTCGATTCTTTCCCTCCTTCTCGTTACTCTGCCATGCAAACAGACTTTGTGATGTCACCCCCTAATTCACTGCTTTATACCCTCCCACTGACTTATATCCTGGATAACCCCCAGGCGGTGCAAGCATCGCTCCTGAAATCCTGTATGTAAATTCACACCCCTTGAAGGTCTATGGGCGCTCGTTGCGTGACAGATCTATTAACAGCTGAATGGCTGGCAAGGCTTTCTCTTGCATCACCAATGGTGGATGCTGGAGCAGGTATTGAATAAGTGATAGATCACTAGATACATCCAGTTCAGTGCTGTCCCTCTAAAGCATCCATTCCCTCCACTGACAGCGACGGTACTGGGTGAGATGGACCATTGGTCTGATCCAGTATGGCGCTTCTTATGTTCTTATTCCTGTTTACCCAGGGGTAAGTCCACTTATTTTAATTGCATTACTACTAGCTGACATCGGTGCAAGGGAGAGAGCGATGCCCTTCCATCTCTTCCTTTTTATTCATTAAGAGATCTAGAGAGCCCTCATCTCTCCTTTGGACAGGGAAATAATAAAGCATTCGTGTCTGGTTGACCGTTCTCATCCATAAATAAGCCCCATATAGCAATGAGTAATATGATAGCAAAGCTGACAGCCTCAGAAAGCCTCCTGCTCAAGCTGGGCTCTTATTCTATGTCTTTTTTCAGTGTGGAGCTCAGCCCAAGTCAGGGCACGGATAATGCTGCCAGGGGTGCAATATTTACAGTAAATTTGGAGCTTGCACATAGCAAGGCATAACTGTGACAGTGACCCCAAGTTAGCTAGGCTGGGGAGATCCAAGGAGTGTGCACATTTGAAAATAAGTTTGCAAAGCTGCTCCATTTCCCACCTCCAGAAGACCGTCATTAACTTCATTAACCCCATTCGTTAACTTTCTTGGGCATGCAGACTCACTCAGCGGCACATTGCACACGTGACCAAGCGGCTAAAGGCTAGTGGGTAGCAGTGGAGGACAACTCCCAAGATGGACCTTGATGGAGACATTCATGCTCTGGAAGGGGGCAGCACCTGAACAGTATTTGCTGTTTGCAACAATATACTTGTATGCTAAAAATGCAAACATTTACACTTGTACATTCTTAAGTGTTTGTGGGGTAGGATCCTTTCCCATTAAATTTGACTAAGTCTTGAGGCTCCAGGAGGATATTTCCATTCTTCAAACCTGGCAGCATTGGTTCAGGACTCCCTCCATGTAGGTAAGCTACTCTCAGAGCAGGAACAGCTCAGAGTAGAGGGAAGTTTGCAATTAAAACAGTGGGTTTCGTTTTGGCTAGGACACAGGCTTCATGCGTGGTAGGAGATGAGTCCCACAAGATACAAGAAGCTTAAATGGTGCCAAGTTTTACTACCGAGTCCATGGAAATAGCTGCATTGCTCTAAGAGCAGTGTATAAGCAAACAGTGATCAGTGTATAAGCAAACCCTGCTGCAGATGAGATTGTATCTGATGTTTAACTCATCATACTGGACCTTTCTTCTGGGAATACAATAAATACAATCAGAGAGCTTTATTCAGGCTTTAGATGTAGGCTCAAAGGCTTCTATTGAGCCATGTGTCGTGGATCCCAAGTGAAAACGTGGCTGTCATTTTAGCAGAAACCGTTTTGTACATGTACAACACAAGAAGTTCAGACAGAGGTCCAGGAGCACCATGACGGCGTATGGATCAGAGCTGCAAAGGCAGGTTCGAGATTAGATCCCGATTCCCAGGGCAGCAGATATTGGTCCTGGTTTAATGCTGTTCACATTAGAGAAAGGTGAAAGCAGCCCAATGCACCGGGGTGCACAACTGCACCTTTATTGCTTTGTCAGTCTTTCAGTACAAACCCACTGCAATTCAGGGAGCCTCAGCAGCCTTTCTGGTCCAGATTCAAATTGCAAGCTTGGACTGAAACTGGAAAGCAGGGAGCTTTTCGTGGGTGCCTTTGAGTCTATTTTGCACATCTCTTTATCCAAAGGACCCTCGATGCACACTGCACCCAGGAACTTGTGAGCTTTTGGAAAGCCTGGCGTCTGATCGTTCCTGATGCCGCCTTTATGAACTGGGCTCATCGCTGGCACCAAATGATGTCCTCTGAGATGCTCGTGGTCACTGTCCTACGCACTGCTCTGCCATGGTCTCGGCATTGAGCCTGTGAGGGGAAGGATTTTTCAAGCTGCCAGTTAAGGTGTTCAAACTCTGCACAGGCAGATGAAAGCTCAACAGTTTTGAAGACGTTGCCTTTGAAATGTCCCATGGAGCCATTCAGCAAAGCCCGGGTTCCCTGGCCTCACACCTCCAGCGAGTCCTAAGTGTTTTGTGTCAGGAAATGATTTGATTAATTGTGTCAAACCTAGGCATAAATCTGTTCGAACGTAGCTTTTCCATTGGCAAATGTCTCTGAAGGCCAAGGCAAGGAGCTGATTTTAGTAGCTGGGAAAAAAACGAACATATGTCCTGACATCTGTGGAAGGGATGACATAATGGGCCTGCCTCTTCTCTTCGCTCGCCCACGCTGGCTGCACAGCAGTGCAACTCCGCGGAGCTCAGCAGAGATGCTCCTGATTTGCACAGTGCTGTAAGCCGGAGGAGGATCAGGCTGAAGAGCTGAGTTTAGGAAAAGGCGCCGTTTCAATTTTGTAGGAGAATGCAGGGTTAGTTGCGGAGGGAGTTGTGGGGAAGAAGGGAGGGACGAGCTTCCTTTGTGGGGTTTGCTGGACCAAAGCAAGCTGAACGGACCCCCAAGGGAGCCTTATCTTCCCATCCCATCCCATCCTGTCCCGTCCCACAGGAAGGACTGGTTTTGGCCAGTGGGATGGGTGTCTCCCAAGAGAAGTGGTGAATGCTGCTCCACTTGATGGTCTGGGACAGAAGTTTCATAAACCAGTTTGACCTAAATTGATACTACATTCAACCAGCTTGATCTTAAATCATTTTCAGCCATTTTCAAACTGGTTTATGGGCACTGAATTTGTTTTGTTACAAGCTTAAACCAGTTTCTGATCACTTAAACCGGTCTCTGTGTCACTTCTGTCCCTAGCCGATACTTGCTGCAATGCTGATGATCCAATGGGTCTTTTTTCCCCCTGTCTCTGCTTACTAAGCTCATAAATTTAATGGCTATCTCCTGGCTTTCTGAGTAATCTTGGCCCCTGTGCCAGACGCCGCCTGGTGAGAGATCCCGGGCTGCAGCAATGCAGGTGTGTGGAGGTGGGCAAGTTGGGCAGGATTTTCTGTTAATGGACTACACCTTCGGGCTTCTCTGGCTGTGAAACTAGGTCACCGGCTGCACTACTGAACCAGGTTCAAGGCACAAATGGTGGGCAGCACCTGTGGGGAAACCCCCCCCCGTTTAAGTCATTTTTCATTCCCTGCTTTACTGCATAGACTCAAACATATTTAGCACCATGCCTGCATATAGCGCTTCCCCCACGGTGGGGGCTGCTGTTGTACTAGCTGCTTTGTGACCACTCTGCATAGTGTGATTTCAGTGTAACAAAGGGGCTGACTTGATTTCACTGCAAGCAGAACCAGCCGTCATCACTGAAAATGGCTTATTCCTTTGGGAACAAGCACCATATCAGCTACTGTGATTACACAGGAATAATTTCTATTTCATTCATAAAGGCAGCAAGTGACCTAGTTTCTGAGCCTGAGAAGCCCAAAGATGTGCTTCATGACTTCAGTGGACTTTGGCTCAAGTTTGCAAGGCACTGGATTTTCTGGTAGGTGAAGCCTGTGGTTCTGGTGGTTCACTCCTAGTGTAACTCTACCAGGGCGCGTCTACATGTTCATTAATGCACCCTAGTTACTGCGCATTAAGTTCAATACTTGGTTAGCCAAGTACTAATTCAATGCACAGTAACTCACACTACTGCGCAGTAGTGCTGATGCATGAGGGGTTTTTTTAGTGCTTACTGTGCAGTAGTCTAATAACACTGCACAGTAGTGTGGTTTTTGACCCTCATGCTTCTGTGCAGTGTTATTAGGCTACTGTGCAGTAAGCGTCTTGTATAGATGCACCAGTGTTGGTATTAGACTGGAAGAAACCAGCTGGTACGGATTGAAGAGTTAAGTCTATAATTAGCCGGTCAGATTCATCTATATTCAGTCTAAAGCCAAAGCACATTCTTCTGTGCTGTAGAGATGCACCCAAACTAGTTCCGTATCATCTCACTCACCCAGCTAACAAATAGCCACTACGGTGTGGGGCCAAAGGGTGAATGATACAACTTTTTGTGAGGGGATGAGAACAAAGGCAAAAACAAGGTCAGAGTGCTGTGTGGATCAAAGGGTCAAAATGTGAAAATAAGTGCTCCTAACGAGGACACCAAGCAGAGCCCATGGGTCGCACCCACTGGTCCTCAAAGGCATCCAAGCAAAACCCACCTTAGAAGCTGAGTGAATGCTTGAGTAGTTCATCCAAAAGTTGGTCCCTGTTACCAGGGCTACCCTGTTCTCTCTACTCCAGTTAGTCAGGTTAAAGCTAGCTTGGGTGTGTGTAACTTTGAGTGCAGTGACAGCTTTCGCTACTGGTCCATGCAAGAGCCAGAGAGAGCTGCCTACCATAAGGTATCCACATAGACTGGCCATTGATGGTTCCCGAGGTTGGCCTATTGATGGTCATTGATGGTTCC
>NW_017728949.1:58304293-58318710 GCF_001723895.1 Crocodylus porosus | reverse complement strand
GAGGTTGGCCTATTGATGGTCATTGATGGTTCCCGAGGTTGGCCTATTGATGGTCATTGATGGTTCCTGAGGTTGGCCTATTGATAACCATTGATGGTTCCCAACATTGGCCTATTGATGGTTCCTGAGGTTGGTCTATTGATGGCCATTGATGGTTCCCGATGTTGGCCTATTGATGGTTCCTGAGATCCAGCCCCCTGCTCTGGGTCACCTGTGTAGCTGAAGCAGTGCAAAGTAAGGGAGAGCTGCATTAGGGAGCCAGCTGGGGCTTCTTCTTGCAGAGGAGAATCACTGGCTGGTGTAAAGGTGGTGTGGCAGGCCCTATGCCTTCTTCCCTTTACTTCCTTCTTCCCCTAGCATAGTGAATGAAGCAAGAGAAACCACAGTGAATGGCCACAGCAGGATGCACTCCAGGGACCTTGGCCTGATGGGGCAGAACATGGTTTTAGCTGATACAAGTTAGAACAGTGCCAAAGATGATTTAATCTACCCAAGACAGGAGGCAAGCCCTTGACTGCTGACACCAGTGGCAATATGGCAAGTTATTTATGCTGCTCATGATGCACAGAGCAGGACATCAACTCACCTGAGTACACAGGTGCAGTGTAGGTGCAATGGGCAATCTTGCAGGGAGGGTTTTAGTGAAGGGAATGCAAGGTAGATACATGGCCATTGGCCAGATCTAGACAGGTATCCTGCTGAAACAGGACACACTGTTTCTCTTGAAATTCAAAACTTTGAGAGAAAGTAATTGGGAACAGGAAGGCAGTTAAGTGCTTTATGGTGGCCTGTTGGAAGACAACTGTTTTTATCTTACCTTAACATCCCTTTGTAGGATCCCCTAGTATTCTCTCTTCTCGCTGCAGGCCATAAACTTGGATACTGGAAATGACAAAGTGACCTAGAAGCAAATCTTCACTCCATTTTTCAAGGCAAAGGTCCACTTTAAAAAGGTGACGCTGGCATACAAGTCATTCTTCTTTATATCTTTTAAAATTGCCTTTTATAGATTTCACACACATTTGAGAACTTTACTGACCTTACTCAGGTTAAAAAAAGCCCAGGCTCCAATTACATTGCTATGCCTTATAAGCACCTTGCATAATTACCTTAGCCCCACCATCATTTTAATTATGTTGGAATTAGTGCAAAGAATTTTATCAGAGAATGATGCAAATATTTTGTGCTTGCAATACTTTGATGTGCCTGGAAAGAGATTAAGGGTTGCTTTGATAATTAGTCTGTTGCATGTGGCCAAAAATTCATTACAAATGCAGTTAATTAAGTTGTCAACAAAGCTTTTGGTCTCTGGTGGGTGAGAGTAACTCAGTAATTCTGTTTGGCTTGACAGGGATTGTAGTTTTATTGAGTTTGCCATCAACCTCAGGTGTGCTTAGAGACCCAAATCACAAAGGCATTAGTTGTGGGGGGTTTTCTGGAGAACACACACAGCTCTACACAACATCACGTATGTGGTACCACTAGAGAGTTAGCACAAGGAAAGGAAATGGTAGGTCTGCATTTTGACTAGGGGCCTTGTAGAGACCAATTCTGCTCTGCTTTATCCCTATGCTAACCCACAGCTCATGGTGAAGAGCCAAATGGAGCATCCGAGGAGTGCATATAGGACCCCGAACAGGAAGACGGTTCCACTGGGCTGAATAAGATCATAGTAAATGACTTTAAAGAGTTCACAGTTCAAACCGAACCAAGTTCCCATCTGGTATCTTAATCACAAGCTCATCCTCCCCCGCATGAAGGTAATTGAGCACTAGTGCATAACTGTGCAGCCAGGGGATCAGGAAACTCAGGGCAGAAGCAGGCACTATGGGAAAAGCTACATATAATGAGCTCTTCTAAACCCCATGGCAAAACCTTCTGGGTTCAGGATGTGTTACAAAAGTCAGACCTGTGATATTATACATTTATGGGTCTCAGCTGCATCTGGGCCTGGGATTGACTTGACAAAATCCCATGTGTTTTTTTTTTTTGTCTTTGCATCCCATCTGCAACAACGCTGAGCAATGCAGTGCCTCCAGTTGGGCTCTGCTCTGGGTCCCTTTGGAAGAGAGCGAGCGCAGCGGACTTAAGCCCTCTCAGACTCTGTGAAGATTGAATTTGAGTGCACAGCTCAATTTCTCAGCCTAGAGACATCTGTCTAGGCACCGTGTGCTTTAGCTGGAACATTTTCATCTGCTGCTCTGTACAGCCGTCTTCTAAAACCCTGAACTCCCATCCTGCGGCAGCAATAATTCTTGAACTTTATGGAGGCCTGCGCTTTGATCGGTTATTTCTCATGTTCCAAAGGTAACTTCTGCCTTAGAATTTAAAGCCCACGCTGATCATCTCTGTGGCAGTTTCAAGGATTTTCCTCCTGAAAAAATTAACCCATTTTTATCCTTTATAGAAATATAATTATCTGTCAACATGCCACCATTTTCCATCTGACACAATGATTGCTCTCAGCCTGGAATACTGTAAAATCAGCTCTTGCGGACTCATTCGCTATATACTTTTCAAACAGCCCAGGACTGCAGTTTCTATCCTCGTGGCAACCATTAACTCGTTTATGAAATGCATCAGAGTCCATGTCCCAGTGGCTACGTACCTGTTCAAATGGATCTGGAAACCCAGCTCTGAACACACCAAAATTGTAGGGTTCAGCATCTAAGTGAATGTTTTAGCAATCACTTCTGTCTTTTAATGACATTTGAACAAGCCTCCTTCCATCCAAACGCCCCACTTGATGAGTATTTGGAAATGGTAGCTGAAGGTGGATTTTTAAAGTAAGAGTTCCCATTAGAGATATTTGACTGTACAGCTACAAGGACAGATCAACAGGTTATTCTGCATTGTTTTTACTTTGGTAAGTCACTCAGAGCCTCCATCAGGGAGTAGGGGCCTATTGTTTTCAGTGCGGTACACATACAGAAGAGAAAGCCGGGTAGAGAGCCCGGAGCTGGAAGGATAAGCATTGCAATTCACTGCAAAAGAACGAGGCATCTGTAGGTACGAGAAAGAGCTACGACTTTCGCTTGAAAGGGCAATCCTGCTAAATTTACTGGGGGAAAGGCAACAAAAGCCCAGAGGTAAGTAGAGACAGAGGACCTGGATAAAAACTTAGTAAGGGGAAGCAATAGTATGGATGCCTTAGCAATGTTGTCAGGGAGAAGATAGGACAACCAGTTAGATACCTGAAATGTTTGTATACTAATGCGAGACGCATGGGGAGGAATTGGAGGTCCTAGTACCATTGAGAAATGATGACGTGATTGGTCTTACGGAGACATGGTGGGATAGCTCACGTGACTGGAGTACTGTTATGGAAGGGTATAGCTTGCTCAGGAGGATAGGCAGGGGAAAAACAGAGGAGGTGTTGCTCCATCAGAAAAGGATGTGTTTTGTACAAAGTGGAAAGTAGGCCTGTTGCAAGCCTCTGGGTAAAGGTCAGAGGTAACAGTAGCAGGGAGATGTCATAGCGGGTGTCTGCCCCAGGCCACCAAACTGGGATGAAGCGGTGGACACGTCTTTTTCAAACAGCCGATGGGAGCTTCCAGTTTGCAGGACCTGTTTCTCGTGGGGGGATTTCAATCCTCAGGACATCCGCTGGGAGGGAAACACAGCAGTGCGCAAGCAGTCCAGCAAATTCTTGGGATGTGCTGCGGATAACGTTTTGATACACATGGTAGCGAGGCTAACTAGAGGGAAAGCTCTTCTTGACTTGCTGCCCCCCAAACAGAGATGAATTGGTTGAGAAAATGAAGGCGGAAGGCAACTTTGGTGACAGTGACCACAAAATGAGAGAGTTCAAGATCCTAAGGGGAGGCAAGCAGGTGAGTGGCAGAATAAGGACACTGGGGTTCAGGAAAGCAGACTGTAACCAACTTGGGGAACTGGTGAGCAGGATCCCCTGGGCAGAGCCATCCCTAGGGTATGGTGAATCAGGGCAACCGCCCCAAGCCCCGCGCTTTGGGGGTCCCTCACAAAGCTGTGAAGAGCAGCCACTGCCCCTCCCGCGGGGCCTGCCGGGAGCTGGCGGGTCAGCCCCGTGCCGCGGAAGAAGCAGAGGGACCTTCACCCCCCGTTTGCGGGAGTACCATGGCCCCATGCAGTGTTAAGAGGGCCCCACACAGGCTGATATGCCCCAGGCCTTGCATCCCACTAGGGTCAGCTATGCCCCTGGGAGACAAGCTGTGGGGGAAAGGAGTCCAGGAGAGCTGGCTGTATTTTGAGACGGTCCTTTTAAGCGTGCAGGAAAAATCTATCCTAATGCAACTGAAAAATGGAAATGGCAACAGCAAGTCAGCATGGCCAGATAGTGATCTCTTAAATTAATTTAAACTTTAAAAATATCCTAGAAAAAGAGGGAAATTTGTCACAGTACTAGGGATGAGTATAAAAGTTTTTGACTCTGAAGGACCACACATGTAAATGTCGCTAAGGATGTCTGGGGCACGTGGTTACTTCAGTGTGGGTGCTAAATCCACATTGGAGCACCCTCGTGCCCCAGCCAGCCCCTCCACAGCACGTTGAGCCAGGTCAGAGCAGCCCCAGGCTGGCAGGCTGACCCCAGGGATCCCTTGCCAGCAGGGCCTGTTCCAACCTAGTTCAACATGCTGTGGTCCTAAGCACATGTGTAAACATGTGGAGCAAGAAACTCTGCTGTGATATGCACTGGAATGTATTCAGTTGCATTAATATGCATGTGTAGACACACCCTTTAAGAAAGCGAAGAAGGAGGATCTGGGGAATCACAGGCCAGTTCGTCTGACCACAGTGGCCGGAAAGATCATAAAGCAGGTCTTCAAGGACTCTGATGTGAAACACTTAGAGGAGAACAAGGTGATTGGGAACAGCTAGCATGGAGTCATCAAGAACAAGTCATGTCTGAACAACGTGATTTCCTTCTGTGATAAGATGAAAGGCTATGATTGGAGGAGAACAGTGGATGTGCTTTACCTTTCCTTTAGAAAGGCTTTTGACATTATTTCCCATTAACAAGCTAAAAAAATACAGGCTAAAGTTATGTCAGGTGGATACATAATTGGTTGGATCACTGTGCTCAATGAGAAGTCATCAATGGCTCAATGTCTAGTTGGGAGGAGGTATCAAGTGAGATTCACCAGGCATCTGTCCTGGGACTAGTATTGTTTAATGTCTTCATTTATGTTCAGGATCATGGGATGGAGGGCATGATTAGCAAATTTGCAGATGACACCAAGTTGGGTGGAACTACAGATACTTCAGTTGGGTAGGGCTAGGATCCAGAATGATCTGGATAGACTGAAAAAGCGCTTCATGATCTATACATGAACTCCTGCTATGTCGCTGTCATGGTGCGTTCCCCGGCTATAGTGCCGGGAGTGCAACTAAACTACCAAATGGATTGCAAGCTATTTAATCTCAGCTGACTCTGAGCCAAAACCAAGACCACTCCAACCTCAATCACTGAGCTCCAGTACACTGATGATGCGGTAACGTGTGTTCACTCGGAAGCTGACCTTCAGGCAATCGTCAACGTCTTTGCCGAAGCAGACAAGAAAATGGAACTGAGGCTTAACATTCAGAAGACTAAGATCATCCATCAGCAAGCTCTTAATGAGCAGTCCCCAGCTCCAATAATTCAAACTGATGGTGAGACTCTCGAGAACATTGAGTATTTCTTATACCTTGGAAGCCATGTTTTGCAGAAGGCTGACATGGACAAAGAAATCCAACATCACCTTAAAAGTGCATGTCCAGCCTTCAGACGCCTGTGGAAAGAGGTGTTCAAAGATCACAACACCTTACCTGAAACCATGCTCATGGTTTATCAAGCAGTCGTGATCACCACCTTACTGCATGGAGCTGAGATGTAGTCAATGTACAGAACATGGACATTGGCCTCAAGTCCCTGGAGAAGCCCCATCAATGCTGCCTGTGGAAGATCCTTCAAATCCACTGGAAAGGCAAAAAGCAAAGACCATGAGCACTGAGGCAACGATCATGCAACAGCAACTTCGCTGGGCCGGCCACATCATCTGGATATCTGACTCCAGATTCCTGAAGCAAGCTTTATTCTTCCAGTTCAGTCAAGGCGTATACTCAAGAGGAGCACAGAGAAAGTGCTTCAGGCACATCCTCATAGCCAACTTAAAAAAAATATGTAACATTAATATCAATTAATGGGAGACTATCACCCAGGACTTCCCCAACTGGAGGAAGAGCCTGCTGCAAGAATCTCAGTGCTTGGAAACCTTATGATGACAACAGGAGATGGAAAAGTGGGAAGAGCAGAAACAGTGTGTCATGGACTGAAACAAGAATCCAGAGCCACCCCAATATGTGCCCAAGTTGCAACAGAGTCTGTTGATCCTGGATCAGCCATCTTCAGACCCACAGCTAAAGCAGTCATGGAAGACAATCACCCTTGTCTGTGAGGGATTGTTGATGATGGTTGTCTTTGGTGGCCTATACAACTCCAATTCTTTCAGACCCTGATTGACTTCAAAAGCAGGCTCGGGGGTTTCCGCTCTTCTAGCAACACTGAGTGTCAGGTTTCTCCCTGAACCCACTATAGAGACTTGTGCTCACTAGCACTTTCTCTTGAGTTGCTTATGAGCCACAAGGCCATTCAGGGAGTGACTCCTGTCTGACTCCACACACATAAAACTTTGCACAAAAAACCGAGGGTCGCCCCACCGCAGGGCTTAGTGAGCATTAACCTTTCAGTAACTGCGTATAACTTTGCAGTAACAACATTTGTCAGCCTACAAAACTCACAAAGTTGGAAGGAAGACGCAAAATCTGCTCCACCTGCCCTTTGCAATGGCTCACTTTAAACCCTGCATTTGAACCTGGCCCTTGTTACTATTGTCTAGTGTCTGGCAGAAGCGTTGCACCCGTGTAGTGTACATGTGTAGTTGTTCTATACTTTTAATGAGGAACAAGTACAGAGCTTGGGCAAAACCCAACCTTGCTGTACATGTCCAAATGGCCTTTATCAAGCCATGCGGCTGCCATTTTTTGGGCACTTGCACAGTTTTTGATCCTGTTCACTGTGCTGTGTGGACACTCCAGCTTCTATACAGCTACTGAACAAGGTGTTTCCCACATGTACAAGTAACTACACAGTCCCTGGGGCATTTTCAGACCGTGCTGGTTTGTCCTCCAACAAGCAGATCCTCCAGTCCTGGCAGACAGAGCCTCTCGCAAACTTGTCTTGGAGTCTATAACTAAATTGTAGCCTTCTTGAAAGAAAAGCAACAGTCAGGGAAAAAAAAAACATAGATCCAAAAGCCTCTATTAATCTTCAAACCAGATATTCGCTGGGTGGCTGTAGCCTGAAATTCCCCACTCCTCCATGCTGACATTAGTCAGGTCTACACTAAAATGTTTTGCCAGGGTATATGATGTGTTGGTAAAGAAACCAAATCAATTCCCTCCCCTCACATAGCTGACATAGCGAGCCCCTGGAGTGAAGGCCACTGTATCAACAAAAGAGGAGGCGGGATAGCTATACCAGCAAACGGCTCCTTTTATCGGCATCCGCTATGTCTGCTCTGGGATTTGGCTGACCCAGGTCTGCTGGCGCTGCTAGAATGGCAGCACTTAATGGGGTGGACAAGTGCTAGCTGTGTGGGCTGGTCCGGCCCAGGTCTCTTCCCGGGGAAGGGTCAAATCGTGCCGCGTTTAACAAAGGAAAAATCAGGATGCTTATGTGGAAGAAGAAGTACAACCTGTGGCTCCGTCGTCTGCTGTGTGAACATGTACAGCGCAGCAGGAGCTGGCTGGAGGGCCCCCGATGGTGGCGTGGAGGGGGTGCTAATGCTTCAAGGCTGCAGACAAAGTCAGCAAAATAGAGAGCACATGGGCCAGTGGTGACATGGACCCGGTGCTCTGTCTGCAGCCTGTTTGGCTTGGCCACGCCACTTCGGCTCTTCCTCCAGGTCTTGGCTATGAAGGAAGCAAGCTCTTCAAAGCAGGGACCGGCTCCTGCTGTGTTCGTACACGGTGCGGCCCTGGTCTCCAGCAGGGCCTCTGGACACTAGTGAGTGATGGCATTTCCAAACTATGGCCCTTTGCCCCTGGTGCTAAAGGGGAATTTGAGTTAGCAATCTGAGTTAGACGTGGACGCTAAACAAATGGTAACCCCATCCCACCAGGCCTGGTTCGAATGTCACGCTCTGCTTGATCCCCAGCGTGAAAGGGCTTATCCATTAAGCTTCCAAGCTTATCCATGGATATGCTCTCGTCTTGGGCCCTGGCTTTGGGTAGTATTTGGATATCCCAGTAGATTGCTGAGTACTCCATCCTGAAGGGGAAAACCTCCCCCCAAAAATAAACTCGCCAAATTATTTCCCCCGTCGATGTGACAGCCTGTTATTTTCGGTTCCATACTGATGACAGAGAGGCCCGAGGAGAGCCCGGCTTTAAAATATCGTTTAAGGACCAAATAAGAAGTACCTCCAGTGAGTCGTTTACATTTCAAAAAGCTCGTTTGTTTTATCTGGCAATTAGCATACACCCTCTGTAGAAAACGAGTCCATAAAAAAGACGGAGCTCCCAGCCAATCTACCCTTTTAAATATTTTTTAAGTGCATGATTAATACACTTTCCCAGCCCCTGTCTGGGACTGCGGAGGGAGGTCAGGGAGCAGGTAAATGAAAGAAAATGGCTTCACTCGCTGTTGACTGGGCTATTAATCACTGCCCATTTTCTATAAATCATGGCAGATGGCAGAAACAGGCAGGTCCTCATGGGAAATGACACACTGTGCATGATGGGAATCATGGATTGTAGCAGACATCAGGAAGGGAAGAGGTCACTCTTCCCCTGCAGCGTACCCGGCGGAGGAAGGCTTCTTGCATTGCACCTGTGTTTCACCTCCGCGTGACAGTTATCTTCCCTGAAAAGAGGCCTGTAAAAAGTTTGCAGGGGCCCTGGAAAAATTCCCTGCATTCCTTCTGCCTCGGCGATCTGTCCGTCTGGGCTGGGGGGGCGGCTCTGTTTCTCATCAGAGCGCAAAGTCAGGCCCCGCTAATGCTTGCAGCATGTGCTCAGAGGGTCTGCCCGTAAACGGGGCAAGCATCAGCTCGATCGGGCTATGCCGTTACGTCCACATTTAACCTGTTGGACCGCGATCGCCCACGCTACACTTCGTTGGCCCCGGCTTCTGCGTGTCGTCTGTAAGCAAAGGCAACAGCTATCCCACTCGGCGGCCGTGGCTGCACCATCTGCAGACACGGGCAAATCCGGGTGACCGAGCGTGTGCACCAGTTGCACAGAGGTAGAAAGACGGTGAAGTGCCCCTGTATTTTTTGGCAGGAGCTTTCATCCACTTGGCCTCCTCCCCTGCAGCGCTTTAAGCTTGTGGGCTCTATAGAGAGACTTTGAAACAGCCACTGCCAGGTTTTTAACAGCTTCCTGCAGCTCTAAGTAGCCTCTCCAAAATCAAACCGTAGCCTATATTCCTATACTCTGGCTGTAGATCCAGCCTAGAGACACAATTTCTTTTTACAACACGCAAAGCCCATGGGAAGCAGGAGACAGGAGCCAAGGACTGGTACAGAGTTGAGTTGATTTAGCTTTTCGGCTACTGGAGCTCCTTTCCTTTCCCACCAGTTGGTTTGAGGGAAGTCAGCGGGTGCGACCGGGATCCTGGTGGGAAAAGTTAATAGCTTGCAAGTGGTTCACCGGGAGAACAAGCAAGCCCGCTCCTCCCTTTTTGTTGCCTCTGGAGGTGTTGTTCGTCCTCGCCGGGCAAGGAAAGCTTGTGCTAAGCAAACGAGCGCTTTGATGCTTAACCCTGGGTGCGGGACCTGACCCTCGTGCCAGAGCGGCAGCTGGCCACACTCGTCCCCCGCGGCACTCGGAGCCCTTGGCCGCGGGGCCAGAAGTGTCCTCTTGAACTCTCTGCTCCCCCCAACCCCCAGCCATCGCCACTACATAACACCGACAGCTGCTTCGCACGGCGGCGACACACTCGGAGGAGCAAAGCAGGTCTGTGCCAGGCTGCTCCTGCCTGGCTGCAGTCCTGCATCTTGTCGAGCAAAGGCAATGGGGACCTGATGCTTCGCTTCCCTTATCCCTGCCAGAGAACAGGTAGCAGTGAGGGGCAAAGTTGTGGGGGGAGTGGGTGTTGTGTCTCACCCTGTCCCCTTTGCGTCGGCAGTGAAGGGCTGCAAAGCAGCCAGAGGGATGCCTAGGAAGTAACCCCACTATGGAGCCTGCCCCGAAAGTGCCCGCAAATGCCTGGGCTGAGGGAAGTCCTAGGGAGGCAGCCGGGTGTAGCTGGGATGTGGCTATTCGGCGCTCAGGAAATACCCCGACACCCCAGCATACATCAGAGCTGCTCTCAAGGCTGCTGCCATCTTCCCCAGGTGCCAAACCAGCCCTCGCTTGCTCCGAGAGACGGTGAAAGGAAATGCAGGAGTCGGTGGGTCTAGTCCTCCACTTGCTCGGTGAGCGGGTAGCGGGGCAAAGTGCCACCCACTCCGCACGGCAGCATTGCTCACCTCGAGAGCTGCACGAGAGGCAGGGCAGGGCAACCCCAGCGAAGCCAGGTTATAGGGGTGCAAGCCTGTTTCACCTTCTTGCACCTGGAGCAGACTTACGCGGCTGCAGTTTGTGCCACCCAGGCAGGGGTTGGATGCTGTTTGCATGCCCGCGGTTGCACTCGTCCTGCGATTGCCCTGCTCTGGCCACACCGCTGCCAGGGCAGAGCAGAGTTGACCAGGCACATGTGAAACCCCAGATAAGTCACAACCCTACAGTCAGGGGAGAGCTGCGAAGAGGCGGGCGGGCGGTCAAGGGAGACCTTCCTATCTTTCGCTCCATAGCCTAGTGGTCGGGGCATCCTGTCGAGGAAAGACCTCTAAGCCCCAGGCCGCAGGTCCGGCATTGACCAGAGCCCTTCCCAGCCCCTCCTTCAAGCCGGCTTACTGGGAAGCCAAGACTGGAAAAGTCTCGTACGTGAGATACGGCTTAGAGAGCCAGCCCCGTCCTTCCCATTGACATCCATTTCTTAAAACAGCCTGGTTTGCACGGGACTCCGGTTCAAGCCGCCGGGTGATGCACAGATGCACCCTCCCCGAGCCCCCCGGTGCCGGGAAGATGCCCCAGACGCCCCCCGTCCCCGTTGGCCTCCATCACTGCTCTGGAAAATGTGACAGGACTGTTTGAAAGAGGATCCCTTTCATGAGCCCTTCCTGCCTCCCCCACACCCCTTCCCCATCAGGCCTCACCGGGGCCTAATATTTGTGCGTGTGTGTTTTAACGTGGCATATGGTCTTCGTTACACACAAGCTTCTCACTTCCATAATTATACCATGATGGGAGTTCCTGTCAAAGCCATAAAAAAAAAAAAAAAAAAAAATCTATTCCCACCCTTTCTCCCCCCCCAGCTCTTCCCATAAAACGAGCAACACTCACTTTACAGACACAGGAGCTTGCAAAGAGCGCTTGTGTCATTAACCCTTTGGGTGCCGAGCACCAGGATTTTGTGGAAAACCCCGGCTTTGCAAGGGGAGAAACGGCTCCCCGCACCGCGCTGTTCCAGGCTTTGGGCAAATGAGCAATGTCCTGGGATTTTGCCAGGAAACCGATGGCTGCGCCCAAATTGCACAGTACAGAACGGAGAAACCGTCCATATATTTTATGCAGCGTGTTTTTTCTCCCCTCCTTTTAATCGCTGTGTAAAACAGAGCAGAACAAGCTCCCCACCCCTGAAGCACAACCCCCTCTGGGGCAGAACACAGCAGCTGTTTAACAACGCACCACAACGCTACCCTATGGTGTAGGGACAGGAAATTAAGAAAGCTATATCTGCAGGGGAAATTCAAGCAAGCCGAATGCAATTACCTGAGCTGGAATTTGGCCAAAACCCCGCTTCTAGGAAAGATACTCTGGAAACTTTAACAACCGCAAGCGGCCTCCACTTAGATGAAGATTGAATATTTGCTCGGGGCAGGTGACGATGCGGCCCATTGCGCGCCACGCTGCCGAATTTGCGGGGTCACGTCTGGCCCATGCGTGGCCACCAGACACCAGGGGCGTTTCGCTAGAGGCGCGGCGACGGACTTGGCGTTTCTGCTGCAGAAGAGCAAGTGTCACAGCCTTCAGCCACCACTCTCCTCTGCTCTGCTGGTGATCGGGAGAGGAAATTAGTGAGCAGTAAGTCACGACACCGCCGATCGCAGATTAAAACTGTGCTCTCCCTGCATCGGTTTGCCCAGAATTCCTGTTGAGAGACTTCCCAGGGGTAGGGTTGGCCAGGACAATGTTACTGGGCCCATCCTGCAGATGAAGGGCCGTGCCGATGTTCTCACGCAGTGAACGAACTTGTGTTTTCAAGTGTCGCACGAGTGCCAGGCGGTGCTTGAGTCCAGCACTGCTTGAGCAAAGGCTCAGAAGTGGTTTTCTCCCGCTAGATGGCACAGGCGAGCTTGTGAGACGTCTCGGTGGAAACTCTCTGCTATTAGTAAACTTCACACCTCTGAGCAGGCAGGGAGAAAAAAAAAATCCCGGGCAGCCCTTCCTCTGTTAGCAAGTGTGTTGCCAGCCAGACCAAATAAACCGTACGCACAAGTCCCACTCAGTTCAGGGCAGGTGGGTGAAACGACACCCCGATCTCGCTGCGGCGGGCGAGGTGCAAGCGGGCATTTGGGGCTCGGCGCGTCTGCAGTGTTTCGGAGATGCGAGAGCTGAGCTGCCGTGCGAGCGCCGGGGGCTCTCTCAGCTCCCAGAGCTGCCATTAAAGAAGCAGGCTGCTCATTTGTTTTGTCACCTGCAAGTACTTTATGACCCTTCACTGATTGGGCTTAGGAAAAACCAGGATGAAATGGCCTGTGCCTGTTCAATTAAAACTTTATGCTGAGTGCAAGAGGGCCTGGCATCTCCCGCTCCCCGGCAATGGACCGGGCAGCCCCAGCCTGTCGTCTAGCTGGTGCGGCAAGGCTTCTGGTGGAAATTGCCTGCTTCGCACGCTTCAGCACATATATAATTTTCACTTAAATTAACTCCTCTTTTCTCCCCTTCCTACCGATTTGCATTTGTAATTGATTTAACCATTTGTGTGTGTGGGCCAGCCTGGGGGGGATTTGCTTCCAGCCTGGCACAGGCGATGCATTCCTCCCCGGCAGGTGCGGAGGACTGAGTCACAGGCCCGGAGGGGCCCGAAGAGCAGCACTGTGGCCTTCAGGAGATAACAGACTCTGCTGAGAGTCTCTCTAGCTCCTTGCCTGCTCCAAAGTGCACTGTGTCCTTTGGGAGCGGCACCACTGGCCTTCCGGACTTGCACCAGCCCACACGGCTCAGCAGATCATAGATTCCCTTGCTGCTCAGCATTTACCCCTCGGGAGCTGAAAGTGGGATCTTGGCCACATGGACAAAGGGAGAGGAAGGGCCACCTCACTCCACAGCTCCCCGACTCGCTGCTCACTTGTGTCAGACTTGACTTTCCAAAATCCTTTGCACAGCCTGCAGCAGTGGGTCGATGGGCGAGCTGTGGCTACAGGTACCAAGGGCCTGGGTACAGAAGGGCCCGTGCTGCAAAAATTGCAAGCTGGAGCTGAAGTTTGGGACCTCTCCAATGTTGGGAGATGTGCGGATTATGTGAAGGGATTTAATCTCTGTTTCTTGGGCCCCAATAACCTGTGGGTACAAGTTGCGTATATCCAAACAGAAAGATAAGACTTTCTGGCGGTAAGGGGTGACGAGGAAGCTAAAAACCCCTCCGCTGCCAAAGAGGAACAGGGCAGAAGTGGACTCTTCCTAGAGATCGGGATGAAATCAGTATTGATCTGGAGCGCTCCAGGCCAGGGATGTCAACCATCTGGTTCATGAGCCAGATCCGCCCGACCAAGCTATTTCCTTCAGCCCGTGGGGCTCTAGGAGAGGCTGGGACTTCGGGGGCAGGGAGGCCTAGCACAGAATTTGGGGCCATGGGGGATAGCCTTGAATGGCAGAAGGGCAAGCAACAGCTGTGCCAGCGCAGTGAAGCTTGTGCCACCACCTCTTGCCTGCTGCTGCTCACACCACTGCCTCCTTTTGCCCTGCCACCAGATCTGGGTCCAGACCCAGCCCTGGTGCCTGGGGTGAGTTTGACACCCTGCTCCAGGCAATTCATAATGCTGGAGAGAGAGATTAAGGCATAACTAGTAGGTGCTGCCTGAGAGGCCCACTGCCCTGCCAAGGCTCTGAAATCACACAGGAGTAACGACAACCCTGCTAATTGGATGATCACGGGGGCAAGAGACTGTCCCAACAGGGTGGGACTCATGCCAATACTCAGGTGAGAGTCATGTGCAAGACTCCCCCAGTGCCAATATTAGTGTGGGATTTGTGTGCAAGACTCCCCCGGTGCCAATATTAGTGTGGGATTCGTGGGCAAGACTCCCGCAGTGCCAATATTAGGGTGAGACGCCTGTGCAAGACTC
>NW_017728949.1:58285781-58303928 GCF_001723895.1 Crocodylus porosus | reverse complement strand
GTGGGATTCATGTGCAAGACTCCCCCGGTGCCAATATTAGGGTGAGACGCCTGTGCAAGACTCCCCCAGTGCTCCCGGTCTCAGTCTGTTACTGAAGGGTAGAAGGAGTGATGCTCGTCTGGGTTTACCGGCGGGACGCGGCGGCCATCTGCAAGAAATACTCATTCTTACCTTTGACAAGCTTGCCTCAAGTGTTCCCAAGGCGACGGGGGATTTTGGCTGAGAAACCTTTCCATAACTCGATGGCAATTCGGACCTGCGGCAGGCTCACCAGCTGCGCTTCCAGGCACAGACGTACCCCCATCATTATGGCCAGCCCCTTTCAGCTGGCACGCCAGGGCTGCTGGGCAGGTGCAGGCTCTCGAGGGGGATCACCTTTGTGGAGGAAGCTCCTTCATGTGGTGTCGAGCCCGTGGTGCCGTGTCTAGGCCAGCTGTGCCCCAAACCTCCCGGGGACCGGCTGGGAAGAGAGCAGAGGAAGGAGGGGGCATGTCCAGGAAAGCCCTGTATCTTAGCAACACTGCAAAGCCCGTCAGCGGGACGAGGGATAGAAACGATTCGAGTCGGCCTCCGCAAGCCGGTCCTGGCCCTTACGGCGCACGCTTGAGCGTGCTGCAAATGCCTCTTTGTTCGGGTGCCAACGGTAGCACATGAACAAGCCTGTCCCAGCGTTTCCCCCAGGAAGCCCAACATGGGAAGCTGGTTGGGGAACGTGTATGTTTTCCCCGCAAGGTGCAAAAATGGTGAGAGCAAGTGTGTTTCCCCCCACTCCTTTTGCAAAGGGCAGCACCGGAGCAGCGGGCGCTAAAGCCAAGCCACCCTGCCAGACCCTCAGAGGCGAGTCTTTCCTTCCCGATCAAATATGTCTAGCCTGCAACTCAGTCCTGGGATGAAGAAGCCACCTTTAATTTTTAAAAATGTATTTAGATCGTCGTTCTGTGGCCTCTAGTAGGAAACAAATAATGAGCATTGAGGGGGATTCAGTGGGTTTCATTGCATTTTGCCCACAGCTTTTATAATGTTTTCCCAACTCTGCAATTCCTGGGAGATCTTTCTGCAAAGACGCGCGCTAAGATCAGCCGTCTTTTGAACGGAGGAGCCGAGTACATTTGCTTTGCCTTTAACCTTCAACTCCATCCCGGGCTGGAGCAGTGCAGAACGAACAAGCTCCATGATAAAAGGGACGCCTCATGACAGGAGTCGACGGCCTCTGTATAATCCTTTCTTTTGAGGATCTTGGAGGCCTTGAAGCTTTTTACACTGGGCTGTTACCGTAAGACAACTGAGGTCAAGAGGCCATGGCTATACTCCCCTCCCTGCTGAGAAACAAGTCCCAGCCGCTTGGTCCCACTCTACAGGGGAGCAAATGTCACTCTGCGACGCAGCGATGGGTAGATCTCATTGCTGCCGCAAGAGATGAGATGTCCGACAAGTATTGATTTCTTGACTTCCTCTGATCCCGGCCTGGCTGGGAGGGTCTTTTCCTTCCCGCGCAGCACGGAGCAGGCTTCCCTGCTAGGATCACCTGGGCACGTCTCTCCTGATTGAGTCCCTGTCACCGCTCGGGTACCGGTGGCCCTGCTCTTTCCTGTGCTACGCTACAATTTAGTGTGCTGAGAACTGAAATGGGATGGCCTAGCTGAAGTCATTGGTCTCTGTATGGGAGAGACAGTGGTTCACACTGCGACAAACGCGGTGCAGGATGCCACCATTCAGCTTCAGGAGCTCTTTGCACTGGTGGAGATGAGCACAACGGGGCCCTGGGCAGACCGTTTCATTTTTTCCCGTTGGAGTAAGGATTTTGCCTGAGGGCTCATGTCCTGGGCTCCTCCGGCTTGCAGAAGGTGGCAGGACTGGAAAACCACAGGTCGGTGGCATTCAGGTGTAATCGCCACTCACAGGCTTAAAAGCAAAAGCGGCCGTTCCAGTAGGATGACCGGTTCCAGCTCGATGCCGCTTGTTCACACCGTGCAGGGGAGAGGGCCAGCTTGCCGACAAGGCTTTTCAGAAAGTATGCCCTGCCACGCGCTCTCCCACTTGGGTTGGTGAAGTCAGGCCCTGCTCTGAGAGACTAGGGACAGAAATGACACAGAAATGGGTATACGTGATCAGCAAACGGGTTTGAATCTGGAACACGACAAAAGTTCAGTGCACACGACCTGCTTTCAAAAGGGCTGAAATCAGTTTAAGGTCAACCTGGATGGGATGTAGTGTCAGATTTAACTGCTTTAGGTTAAATCACTTTATTGAACTTCTGTCCCAGAGTGGAGAGGGCATGCCAACCGGAGAGGGTGGTGAGTGGCTCTGCCTCATTCCTACCACTGAGAGGACCCCCCAAAAAGGTCCAAATTTTGGATGAGCACTCAAACATTTGGACATTTTGCTAAACTATCCATGCTCAGCAGGCCTCCAAGCCCGGGAATGGAAATCTTGGAAGGAAAGACCTCTTCAAGTGATTTGCGGCTCTTCCATCCCCTGCCAGAAATACCACAAGACCAGAACAGCCTCTCTCAGGGAGAGCACAGCTGCAAACAGGAAATACAAAGTGATGTGAAAAAGAGGAGATATCCATATGTAACCGCTGTCTGCTTTTTTCCTCTGGAAAACCACCCGCTTCTTTATGGAAGCCCTAAGGAGCCCAGTCTCCTTCGCTAGCACGGCAAAGCTGATCGTATTGCAGAGACGGGCCCGTGCTAGAGGGCTGTGAATGTGTGTGTAGGTGGGGAAACTTTCAGCTTTCAATCAGTTCCAGTGATTTCCACCCCGCTCCCCGCCTCAAAAAGTGGATTGAAATCTGGAGCCATGCTGCTCAAGTACGAATTTGAGCCGGCTAGTCCAATAGTCAGGGGTCTCTAGCCTTCTTCTAGGCAACAAATGCGTCCTTAGAAGGACCAAAGTGGGGTACGGGATTAAATATGACATGATTTCGCCATCTTCCTTTCCAAATAGCAAATCCATATATGAACTTTTTGTTCGTCCCCAAACTTCAGGACAATTGCATTGCCTTTACGGAGCTGGTAAATTAGAAATCAACAGGCGAGAAATCTGCATTTTGATGTAATATACTGCATGGTATCTCGTTCCAAAAGCACCAATCTCTTCGAAATGATTCAGGCTCATGAAAGCGTATGGCTCTCTGATTTAGGTCGGTGATAAGGTGCATCTTCACTCTGCCGTCAGTCCGACTTACAGATACACACAAGGGCGGGGGAACTGAGTTGGCCAGATTTTGGCAGACGTCGAGACTGTTGAAGACTTCTTAAGGAGGATTTATAAAGTCACTGAACCTGGGAGCATGTCTGGGATGTCCCAGCGGTGCGTGTGCGTAGAGGTCCCGCCGTCAGCAGGGTGCTGAATAGCTTCACTTCCAAGTTGCTTGACTCTGACAGATGACGAGTGCTCTCTGCTCCCTGGAGCATAAATGGAGATGTAGGGGCCTGATCGTGCATGATCAACTTGTATAAGCTATCCTTTGGGACTGAGCAGAGGCTTCGCCCTGTGCTCTCCCCAGCTTCAAGAGCAAGCTGGGCACACGGAGAAAGCAGCACACGGCTGCAGGGAAAGGGCTGGTGTAGCTTACTTCCCTCGTGGAACAGGGTCGAGCCGGGATTACTGTGCCTTGCAGTAATATTTGAGTTCCTGCTCAAGTCGGCACTGGGGGGAGTGGGGAATTGCAGTCTACTTTTGTCTCTGAGTAGGTTGGGAGTCAATAGTTGGGGGTGGGGGGTAGGAAGCAGAGGTAGGGACATGATCTCACCCCCCCAATTCCAGATGTGCATGCGTGCACACACATGAGCACACAGCCTCTGGAAGAATAGTGGACCAAGGACACTGAGCATCTCCTGATTTGCTATGTGCAGCTAGTGAAATTACGCTTGATCTGACCTGACCGTGACGTAGCTCCAATTTTGGGCTGTTTGATATATCTATAATTTACATAAAAGATGTACTACATATATCCGTACTTACATAAAATACCCAGAAGGGCCCCAATTCAAAGCCTGCTAAATGCAGTGGAAGTTTTCCTCTCGTTCAAGATAAGATGTGGCTCCTGTCTTCAGATGGCCATTTGAAGTGGATCAGCACTTGCAGAGGACTTTCTCAGGCTGTGGGATTTGGCAGGGTTCAACATACCTTAGACACTAGTGGAAGATAGGCATATATCTAATCCCTGTCCTGAAAAGTTCACAGTTTACAGCAGCTCTTGACCTTTTTAGATTCGAGGCAGCCCCCATTAGACACAGGACACCCCTCACAAAATGCCAGCTCTTTTACCCATTTTTTGACTAATCTAAGGGCCAGGAATCTTCCCCAAAACGCTGATACAAAAGTGTAAGGGATAGCTCGTGCAATGCATGCGTGCCAGGAAGGGGGCCGCTGTTGGGCACATTGCTTTACACTGATGGGGCTTTTCCTTTTTCTTTTTTTTTTTTCTAAATTCAGGATAATTAATGTCACCCAACTCTTTGCCATTCATTATGTTCAGGTAGGGGGTATAAACCCACATGTTTTTTGGCAGCTCACGTTTCTAATTAAAAATAATAATCCTAATGACAAACCCAAGCCTGCAGGCCATAACCTTTCTTCCCCCTCTGGTGAATGAAGCCAACTGGCCCTGAACCAGAAGTGCAATTCCCCAGCAGAGACTATCCAACATTTATTCATAACGTTCACCACCGACAAGTGCTTCCAATTCTCCGGTTACCTCCTCACTAACAAACATCTGCTAATGTTTCTTGCAAGTTCAAGGACTTTGTGGGCAGGCTGTAAGCTGGGGACTTAATTTCTCTGTGTGCCTGCAAAAGAGAAAAATGGAAACGTTATGACGGTGGAGCCAACATCAGTGCGGGGTGGGGGGGAAATCCCATTGATTTTATTGGCTTGCACTGGGACAGTTTGTGGTCCCTTTGCTCTTGGGGCTTTTCGGATGATTGCTTTAGACGGCTGAAACCCTGCGACACGGAGCTCTGTCTTGTACGTGGGTCTCCAGGCGAAGGCAAACAGGTCCTGTGCTTTTAGTAGAATGGGATGATGGACTCAAGGCTTTAACGTGCAGCGTGGGGCAGGCAGCTTTGGCCGTGGGGTTTGCTAGCATGTGACTGCTCAGACCACGGGACCCCGCTTTTCACTCAAGGCATCGCCAGGGAGAGTGAAACCCTGGCTGTTATCCAGCGAGGATCACCTGCATGCATTTAACTTCTTGTAAGCAAGGGTGGAGCAGGAATGAGATATTAGTCACTTCGAAAATAACCCCTGCTGACTCAAGGGCGGGTGGCACAGAGATGCAGGCACCGACAACAGCTTCTTTCAAAAGTCGGGTGCAGCTACAACATCCGCAAGCTCAGCTCGGTCCCGGTGGCCTTGTGTCCTTGGAAATGCATCAGATACAGAAGGCCAAACTCCACTCCAATACAAGCCATTGGTATCACAGCAGGTACCTTTCGGGGTATCATTTGACCCAGGCACCAAGCAGCAATGAATATTTCCGAAGGGCTTTTATTTGCTGGCACTGGCATCTTTGCAGTGTTACCTTGCTTCCTTACCTCCAGCCTTGCCCCCCAGGCTGTCATCTCATCAGTCTGGGCAGACACTAATGCGGTTCTGTTGGTATAAATGGATCTGGGCTGATTCGTGCCAATTGAAGAGCTGGCCCAAGCTCTCTAGGGTAGGATCCTGCACTCCCAACTTCCTTGACCTGAAGCTCCAGGGTGTCCTTGTGCCGCCACGCTCAAGACTGCCCATGCGCGAGGGCTGTCACAGTGGATAACGACCTGGGTGCTGCATTTCCAGCATATATAGTGAGTGCCCCCTCCCTCCAGCAGTGGCAGGGGCATGGCGTGGCTGTACGCAAGGATTTAATCCTCCTCCCCAGAAGCCTGCTCTCACTTCCTCCTGGGTATCTATTTTGGGCACCTTTCTGGCCCCCGTTCCTATAATGTGTGAGGACCTCCCAGTCCCCTTCCCTGGTTTTGGGCACTGGTGGCGAAGGGGGAACTGGGGTGAGGGGGAGAGGAGCTGCCCCTCTCAAAGCAGAAGAGGGGGGAGCCCATTTCTTGATGCTGGGAGTCTGGTTTAAAAAAAAAAAGAAGCTGATTCGAATGATTTGATTTGCAACTACAAAGGGGACCAGTCCCCGCTGCCCCTCGCCACCTGGAAAACGCTAGGAAAGTAAATAACCCTGCCTCTCATCTCTCCTGGCTTGCCCAGAGCAGCCCCGGGAAGCCGGCTGTCTGCTTTGGTGCCCAAAAGAAACAAGCCAGGCATTTTCTGTGCAAATACCACACATTTCTCTGTCACTCGAAGCGCGTTCGCAGCTCGAGACGTGAAGATCTGGGGAAACGTGCTTGCCCTCAAAGCCCGGCGAGAGCACAGAGCGCAGCTTGTGCCAGGCCGGCTCCGACTGGCCCCGTGCCTGCTGCCGGGAAGTGCAAAGAAACCGTAGCGGGGAGTTTGCAAAGTCAATAGCAAGCAAAGAGGCCGGGGCAGGGGACCACCCCTCCCAAGTGCTTGCCTGCTTCCTCTGGCAGGACAGGTGCAGGGGCTCCAGCACGTGCGAGCAAAAGAGAGCCGCTCAGCTCTGGTTTCCCCACCCGGCCCTTCTACCCCGTCGCCTCGCCTGGCCCCTTGCTCCTGAAAACACCACTCGTGCCACTGCTCAGCCTCCAGATGCCTCCCGTGGGTCCGGTTGCTGCTGCCCCTTGGTCTTGCTCTCCCTGCTGCTTGCTCCTTTCTTACCGCTTTCCTTTAGGGTGAGAGAGCAGCGTTGCGGCTCTCACAAGGGGCTCTGGGGTACGGGCTGGGGCTGCAGGCCGACCGGGGGCTTAGCGCATGCGGCTGTTTGAATTTCCTGCTCCTAGAATCAGGCCGGGCACATCTGGTACCCGCCACCCTGATGCTTTCCCAAAGCCTCTGGTTCATGAGGGGCTGCCCTGTATTTCAGAGCTCAGGCCACCAGTGCAATCAGCTGCTGTGGGGTCTGGCTGCTCCTTGGCATCCCTGCGATTCACTGGGAATAGCTTGGAGTCAAAGGCCCCTAAGCAACCCAAAGGGGATGCTGGCTTCACCACTGATCGTGCAGGGCTCATGTCTGAGCTCTTTGCTGCCCACCTTGCCGCCTCTGAAGAGAGGAGAGGGAGGCCGGTGCGGTCATTGCTGGGCTATGAATGTCACCACCCAAGGGGGAGCAACCGGGAGGGGAAGCAGTGGGCGAGGCCTGGTCCCTGCTGTTCTCAACACGTGGCACCCATATGGGGAAGCAGTTACGCAACACCAGTGAATTGAGTAGCACACTCTTCTCTCCCTCCAGGGGCACAGGGGAAGTGGGGGTCAGGCCATGGCGGCGGTGTCACAGGCTGCCGCACAGTTTTCAGGGACAGCTTGGGGGTACCTTTTAAAGGGGTAGCTTGAGTCCACACCGGGTGCCTCTACCTGAGACGCTGACTGTGTGATAGATGAATTAGCTGCACAGTAAATGTCACGCCTCTACACGTGCGCCCCCATTAGGCTGGAGTAAACTTATTTGCTCTGCAGCAGGATACCACTTGCAAACAGAAGTACTAGCCTGCTATGCAGTTTTTTTCTCCGCAGCAATGCATGTGTAGACCCTGTCTTGGCTACGAGGATGCTTCAGTGCAGGGGGCTGCCTGACAAATACCCCTGTGCTGAAGCACCCTCCTGCCCCAGCCAGCCTGTTGAGCTGGGGGGAGCAGCCCTGGGCTGGCAGGCTGACCCCACAGGCCCCCAGCCAGCTGGGGCTGCTCTGACTCAGCTCAGCGTGCTGCAGCCCCAGATGCACATGAAGATGCGGCGGGCGGTTGCGCTAAAGTCTGGAGCAATAAGCTCCATAATCTATTCATGCACATTAATTGCACGGTAGACGTGTCCAGTAATGCATTAATTCCCTTGAGCTGCAGCAGCACAGAGCTCCACCCGACGGTCTTGCAAGGTCCCTCCCAGCCCCTACCTAGGAACCCATGGCTTAATTTACATCGATAAGAAACTACACACTGTCTTTTACCTGGGATCTATCTTTAAGGTTACAGCAGGTCAGAATTTGCCTTGCTACATTAATTTTACCTTCATGGAAGTCCACAGAAACGAGAGAAGAAGCTGGCCCTAGAGTCTCAACAGCGCCGAGTGTAATAAATACAATCTCCCTGCCCCGTAGGCTGGGAAGACCTCTTATCTCCTCCTGCAAGCGGAGGGGCCAGGACAGCACAATTCCAAATTCGGGTCCTGCGTGGCTGTAACTCAGGAATAATTGTGTGGAAGTCAATGGGGTTACATAGCTAAGGGGGAGAAGCCCCAGACCTCGTCTCCCCAACAGAGAAAAGCTGGCATTGGATTCATTAGGGCTCACATCAAATCCTTCCCTCCTCTGCTCTTCCACTGGGATTGCGGTGGCTCTGCCGGCATCCTTCATCACAACTCCAGGGAAGGATCAGAACGGCTCTAAAAATACCAGGTAGAGCGTCCACTGCACCTGCAGATCGAATGCAATTTTAATGAGCACGGTGACAACAAACAAACAAACAGAGCCCCGGTGCTTGGGGGGATGCATCAAAGAGGCGTGTGGATGCCTCTGGGTAGCTGGAGCCTTGCTGCATACTTCAATGCACTTCGAAATACTGCGCCTTCAAAGCACAAAGGCACAGATTTAAACTTCAGTATCTGGGACTGGAAGGAAAGCAAAAGATACCGCAGTGAGACACGTTATGGAGACACAGGACTTGTCTTGCCTGGTGAGTACAGCTCAACCTCTCCTGCTTCCTGTATGATCTTTTTTTTTTTTTGCTCTGGTTCTTTAGTGACTTTTGCATCCGACAAGACACAAACCAGAATGTAAGGAGGGGGGAAAAGAATCAATGCAGGACCTTGGGAATAGATTTGTCCCCCTTTTTGCTAATTCTCATAGTTTTTACCACGAATATGCTGATATTTTTTAAGGCCCAAACTCCAGGATTCGTGACAAAAGAAGTTTGGGGTTTTTTTTATTTTTAAGGGAATAGAAAAAGAATCAATGCAGGACCTTGGGAATATATTTGTCCCCCTTTAATCCTCGTAGTTTTTACTATGGTATTTTTTTAAGGCCTAAACTCATGACAAAAAAATCGGGTTTTTTTTTTAATTTTTAAGGGGATTTTCTCACCTTCACGGCTGTGGGGTTTGGGGGCCTGGTTCTGGAGTCTGGCGTGCTTGGGGTCAGCAGTGCTCTTCCCACGGCGCGGGGCTCGCTGGGTGTATCGGGCAAGGGGGTCCTATTCGAACCAGCCTGGCTTAGTCCTTGGGGCAGCTCTGCCAAGACAGCACAAATATAATCTGCTCTTGATGTCCCGCTTAATCCACGGCCTCCTAATGATCTGAATTTGACTGTTTGCTAGGTGAGAGGGAAAGCACCTTTGGGAAGATGGGGCCCCATGTGTGAGATGACCGGATTTGGCTCTACCGCACGCTGGGGAACGATTCCCATTCATTTTTGTCTTAGCCCGCATAATTCTTATTTGGTGTCTTGTTCGGAGAGACATGCCTCGCTCGCTGCAACTCTGCTTGGCTGAGTCAAGCCCACGTGTCCCCAAAATGATTGCACGTGAAGGGAGTCTGCGGAGCAGACGCCACCCGCCCCGCCAGCCCCCGCAACTCAGTTGCCCCCACCCCAGCCAACGGCGCTGGCAGCCGGGCCCGCTCTCATTAACTAAGAGCCGGGTTGTGATGACTTTCCTTTCTCCGCAGCCTCGCTGATCTTACCACGTACTCGAGGCCGTCACAAGTTGGCCTCAAGCACAGTTGCGTGCTGCCAGGAGGCAGCCCGGTATAATGATGACAGGAACAGACATATCCAGTAGAAAGAAGAGCCATTTTTAGAAACAATGTTAACACCCCCTCCTATTCAGTGCAAGTCAATCAGGCTCAAACAAGCCTCTGCAAATTAAATATACCCATTGGCCCCCTATGAGCTCAATGCAGATCTTGAATCTCCCCGTCTTGCTGCTCTGTAGCACCCTCACCTGACTCGCAGTCCCTTCAGACACAAAGTCACGAGTCTTTTTTGTCAAATGTGTCATATTGTCCATTATCAAAGTCCCTGCTCCTACACGCCACGTCTTTGTTCCTGATTTCCAAACTGCCAAAGATCTGATCCTATCGAACAGTGAATCGAGCAGGAGACGGGATCGTCCAAATGACAGAAGCAGTCACATCCCTGCTTTTCAATTAACTGATTGAATCCCTTTTGACATTAGGACAGCTATGGGGTGGACTCCAAGGGGATGTACAGCTCCTCAGACCGTTAGAAATCTATAAATACATATTTATATTTAATATATTCTCTGTGAGTTAGTAAAGAGCACTAAAAGCTAAATGGCAGGAAAGGACGAATTCAGTCCAAACAGCACTGTCATAATGTGGCATCCACTTGCATGCATGTGCGTGTGTGTGCGCATCTGTGCATATAGAGGAAAAAAAGTTGCATGTGACTACAACTAGTAAACATTTTTTGACTCAAGTTTCAATGTCAGGACATTAGGATTTGCTAGCAGCTAAGTGTTTCTTGGCTTTTGTGTCAATTTTGATGAAACTGGTAAACAATATGAAACATTTCAATTTTTCATACGTGGAATGCATCAGGAGTGCCTTTTCAAATGACTTTTCATTTAAAAACGCAGTTTATTGCTTGTAATGTTAAAAATCATGAATTTTTGTTTTTTTTATGGCTAGGGCGAGCAAAGGCAGAGAAGGTGCAAAGTTAATTAAAGTTGGGGAAGACAATGACAACTTGCTCACCATCTTCCTTGTTAAGTGCGAAAGCGCAACTGATGTCATCACTCCGGCAGCCACGCTTCAATCTTTGGACTCACGGCCACAAAAGCAATGGGAACATAATCATACAATAAATGGAAAGCTCTAAACAGGGAAAAATGATCACATGAATTAAACACACACAAACTGCTATAAAAAGTCAAAATATAGGCAAATGCGTTCACATGATCCGTTCGAGTGAGCCAAACTATTTTGTAGGACATTTTTTGCAGGAAATCGTTAAATGAAGACTCTCTCTTCCAAGTCAGAATGATACTTTTTTTTTAAATATCAGAATGTCCCAGATACTGAAATTCCAGCTCTTGACTATCTCTGCGCAGCACATGTATTCATAGCTAGGTCTGTCTGCACACGTGAGCACATGCACGCAAACACACTCACTCACGTACACGCATGCACATGCCCCTTTTGTTCCTGTGGACCATCTGGTTGAATGGAGATTAAAACGTAAAAAAAAAAGCAAAAAAACCTTTCCCATGTCATCAAGACTGACTCAGAAATCAGCAGAACTGAGCTCACCCTTTGCCTGGCTCCCGCTCTCGTGTCTTGTAATACAGCACGATTGTTACACAGTTTTACATCTATTGGGGTATACTTCACTCCGAAAGGGGAGGAGCAAGGCATTATTTTGCTGTGTAGCTTTATCGCTCAAAAGTCACAATAACTAATCAGGAGGGGTGAAATGGGAGTGGGCGGTTTCATTACACCAGACGAGCAGTTTGGAGATCTGGGAGAGAGTTAAACCCTCAAAGGTCATGCATGTGAGGGGGCTGGGAGTGGGGTTCAGGGTCTTCCTCTGCTTTTATTATGTTTCTACCCCCCATTACTTTAACCTCTCTTAATAACTAATATCCCGATTCTGCAAAGATTTAAGCACATACATGAATGTATGCATATGAGCAGCTCCACTGAGGTCTTTTGGGATACTTGCATGCCTAAAATTATGCACATGCTCAGGTCTCTATAGGATCAATATTAATTTAGCGTCTTCCACCACAAAGCAGATCAAAAGTTGTATAACTTCCTTTGGGGGCGTGCAGGCAAGGAGAAAGAAGAATGCAGGCAAATGACACCAGGCAACCCTGCTATCGTAGGAAGTACCAGGAGAGCCGCACAGAGCAGATGCAACCTCATAGCAGGAACACACGGAGCCCAATTTCTTCCTCTCTCTTACTGTGGGGGGGGTGCTAAGACCTGACATTTCGTTTGGGCTTGTTGATAGAGACCCTAGCTAGAAAACTCACTTTGGAAACCAAACTCCGCCACCTTCCAGCGTTTCCAGTCCATCTCTGTTTCTTAAGGTCTTAGCTGAAAGATTTGCCCCTACACACAATCAACTGTGTAGGCGACGTAGTTGATCTGCCCCCTCTGTATGGACCCAGAGAAGGAGCTGACTCTGTTGTTCTGTGCAATGCTTAGGGACCTGCAAGACTTCAAGCCAAGAAGTGATAGCACTCAGGCTCTCACGTTAAAAATAAAACCCAGGCAGCTTGATTTTTGCAGCCTGCAGAAGTATGATTCTTACGGGAAAATGGTGCTGTCCTCAGCTGCGTGCAGTGCAAGCCAAACCAGCGTCTCCTCTGCATCAAAATGAAGTTACAAATATCACAGGACCTCCAGTCTCAGAAGCGCTTTCATGCTTATTAGTATAATTATGCTTATTATTAGATGATGCCCCTACTTGATGCTCCAGCATTTGGATTTCATGCATAAAAAAAGTGTGCCTAAGAGCACACGGTGAGTCAGCCCTGATAAACCGGGACTCCTGGTCCTAGATTTAACTCAGCCTGTGCAATACAGCCACCAACTGAGCCCGAGCAGCCCCTTAAAAGTTAATGATGTTATAACCCCTTATTAAGATCTTGCGAGTCCACAACAACTAAGACATAAAATGAGCCCTCCTGGGCATCCTGGCATATTATTAACACGGTTTTATTTGGAAGTTAAAATCTCCTTTCCATCTCCTTTTGGATAAAACACTTTTCCTGACAGAGATCAGCAAACAACACTTGGATAGTTTCTTGAAACTGCATGTAGTACATGCAAATAATGCTTATGGCAGCGCGTCCCATCTCAAAGAAAAGCATTGACTGCATACAGCTGGGGTGTACGGCTAGTGAAACTAGTTAATCGAATGAGAGCCAGGCTTCCTGGGAGGTGGGAGGTGTTTAGTTCAGTTGGACACTAAATGGCTGAAGAGGGCAGATAACTCGTCCTTAGCATGTGACACTCACAATGCCTCATAAAAGTCTCTTCTCTGCACCTCTGCCTGCTGGCCACATTACTTAGCATTAATAAAACATAGAGCGTTATTACAATGAAATCATTTCTGGGTAGGAAAGGGTACCCAAGCAGCCTACAGCCCCAGGGATTTTGGCTCAGAACAAATCCCTGCTCTTATGATGGTTCACTTCTCAAAGCCAACAGCGCCCAATTTATTCAGATCCTCCTCGAAAGACCCCCCCGCATACAGCAAAGCAAATGGCTCTCACTTTATCTACACCAAAAGGAGGAAGGATTGGATTGACCTTAGCATCTGAGTAAATCTTCTAGTTTCTTTTTAATTGGGAAAAACGTGTGTTGAGTTATGGGCCCCTCCCTTGTTCCGAATCCGAGCTCCGCCCACGAGAGGGCCATGCCCCACGCTACAGAGGAAGGCAACATCCCCAACCCAAGTCCTTGCCAATGTGATCCATGAGAAGAGCAAGTCTCAGCTCTCCAAGGCCCTTTGGCATGTCTAACCAGTGTCAGGAACGCTGGCACACGCCAGTCAATACTGGGGCAAGTCATCCCTTGCTTTAAGGGACTTCTGGGATATACAGGCTTGTGCTATCCCTGTCTGTGTACTGCTGAGTTTCAGACAGACACAACGAGTACTGTTGGTCTCAGCTGCAGCTACTATCCAGGGTCTCAGAGGAAAAAATCCCCCAACCAACCAACCAAAAAAAAATCCCCCAAACAACCCCCTCCAAATCCAATAATGCATGCAAAAACCCCGCTTCCTGATCCTTGTAGCCAACCAGCAAGAGGTCTCAATCCAGGAATGCCAGGCACCTACCACACCACCAGAGAGTTGCCCCCGTATTCCCACGTGGGGCCTGTAAATACTTGAACCCACATCCATGCATGCAGGTGGTTGAACCAAAGTCTTTGTAGTGTTTCAGATGACCCCTGCTATAAATGTTTATCGTGAAGTAACCTGGTTGCTTTGTGCCCACTGCTTTGCTTGGAAGACCCTTCTAAATGTTGCCTCACCTCCCTTAGTCGGCTTTCGTAAGATAAGTTTTGCATTCCCCTCTACGACAGAATTGCTCTTCTCTGTACCCATTCCAGTTTAAGTGCATTTTTTTGTGCGCTTCTGACCAGAACTGTATTTTGTATTCCAGATGAGGGGCTCTTAGCCTTGCTCTGTATGAAATTGCTGGCACTGTTGAGCGTAGGCGACTGTCGATCCTCTGGATCATGGTGTAACGTGTTTTGAGGTCTAGTCAGGTGCCCGATGAATCTGCTTGTATTGAGTCCTGTGACCATCAACCCCAGACCTTTGATGCACGCCTAGTCAAGAGCATGGAGGAGTGGAGGCTGCCCAGAACCTACCACCCCTCTTTAGACCACTGAGACAGAAGCCAAACCAGACCGAGTCCACACGTTCGGTGCCTCAATGGCTGTAGCTTCCACCAGGGAGCAACAGGTAAGAGATGCTGCTGACTGTCTGACCCCTCTGCAAGGGCACGTTTCTGCCAGGATGTGGTCCCTTAGCCTTTCTCTAACCAAGAAGCACCCACAAAGCAGTGGGGACTAGGGTTTTGAGGTGCCCTATACATGTCTTACTCTGGAATTTGCAACGTTGAAGTATTTTCTATGAGCAACCCCACCACGAGTAGCCCTGCCACGTTGCCACCAGGCCCTCCAGTTTACAGTCATGCCTTGGACCAGTGCCCCTACTTAATGCTAGAATTGCATTGGGGTTTTTAACAGCTGCATATCACCAGCAGATCCTGGTCTTCATATGACCAGTCAAGACAGATCTGACCAATGCAACATGAGTCCCATTTTATACCCAAACTCCTTTTTACTGAGCTCCAAGTGCCTGATTTAATACTTTGTAGAAGTCATACCATTCGAAATGCTCCATGCCACATGATTAGATGATATTCTGGGCCTCTTCTGCACTAACGCTACTCTCCAGCTTTGTGTCACTTGCAGCTTTCATGAGGCCACATATAGTTCTTTATTTGTAGCAGGGGGACGGAGAAACACACTAAACTGGAAAGGTACTAAGACTGATCAGTGAAAGTACCACTGGGACCTACTCCGTAGTCAGGTAACTCTCCTTTCAATAGGACCTGCTCTAGCCACCCTTTGGGAGACTTCAGCTGGGATCACAGCATTGATCCCCATCTTTTCCAGTTCGGCCAATAATTTCTCCTGAGACACGCTATCAAAACCTTTGCTTAACTCTAGATAAATGAATCTAAGTGCCCTGCCTTTATCCAAGAAGTCAGATCTCTTAATTTGCTTACATGGGGGAAAGTCATGCCTTCCTTTGGGATCACAAATGGGACAGGCTTTGTCTGGCCCTCCCTATGCATTGGTTATGCATTGGCCCTGCCTATGCATAAGATTCCTCCTGAATTACAGATGCACTGGGCATGTCTACACGTGTGTTCATGTGCTGTAATTACAATGTATTAAGCTTAGTACCTGCAAGTTCAGTAATAACAGGTACTAACTGCATGTACTGTAATCAGTGCTACTGTGCAGTAGTGTTTGCACACATCTTTTAGGTAAAAACATGCTAGACCAAATTCTACTGTGCATTAACACAGCTTTCACGGTGATGTGCTAATGAGCAGTAGAATTGGTCCACTGTGCTTTTAAGTATCTCGTGTAGACGTACCCACTCAGTACCTTCCCACTGATTTGCCTCATTAGCAGGAACGTGGGGCTAACAGCCACATGAACAAGCCGCCTGGCTCCTCTTCAGGTTGCTAGGCTTAGCCG
The DNA here is from genome assembly GCF_001723895.1 of Crocodylus porosus. Taxonomy (NCBI): domain Eukaryota; kingdom Metazoa; phylum Chordata; order Crocodylia; family Crocodylidae; genus Crocodylus; species Crocodylus porosus. The sequence goes on along the minus strand of NW_017728949.1, from coordinate 58,288,109 downwards.
TGTAACTTTTCTACAGGCCTCAGGCGGAAGAGGACATTTTCCTGGCTGTCTGCAAAGGGGAAGCATTACCTTACTCAAAACAAACAAAAGTAATAGTGGCCCAAAATTGCATCCAGAAATGACTCCCCCTCCATTCCCAGAGGTCAAGGGCAGAGTGTCTATTTGAAGGTGGATGCTTCCTACTGCACAGTCATTGGTAACCTAAAGCAGGTTTATGACAGAGCCAAGATCAGGCATTAATGCAATAGACTGGTAATTCAATCACTTTATAGAAGTTGATCTCTCCTTTTTATTACAATTATTGTCAGCCCGGGTGTTTCGTTCCATCACTGAAAATAAACATCATTTATCATACTTGTAAAGATTAGCCCCTGACAGCTCCAGCTCTGCTTTGCATAAATGTGTATTAATGTTGGCTCTGTCTGAAGTGGAGAGAGAAGTCTATATTTCACAAGAATGATTAGACAGTGTCACCGCTACTTTAAGTAATGTCTTATCGTGACGGATAATCAAACTGTGAAACAACAACAAAAAAAAGGCAATTTATTGCATATGCATTTTTTTGCTTTATTAGGATCCAAAGCTGTGGTTGTGTTGTTGCCATGGTTGGGTTTTACACCATGGATCCCTATTGCCTGGGTCCTGCTTTACAAATGGTGCTCTCTCTTGCCGCTGTGCAATTATAAGCAGAACTGGCTTTTCCCTGTCCCCCTGAATCTGTCCCCCTTGTAACAGGGGGCCTACTGGGGCCGATCTCCGCATGGCCCACCCACCTGTTCTTGGGCAAACTGCCCGCCACGCATTGGTCTTAACTGATTAATTAATAGATGTAATTAGGCAGAAGGCTACCCATTTACTGCCCCGCTGCTAGGGGGTGCTATCTGTGGCTCCATTCCTCCCCTACACCACAGCCCAAGCCTCACTGATGACATCATGATGCTCTCATACATGCCAGTCCCACACAATGGGCCCAGAATCCTGCTGTGGGACCTCACTTGGATTCCTCCCTTCAGGCAGACTCCACTGCCATCATACCGGGCCATATATCTCCCTGCCACTGGTTCCTCTTCAGCTCACACTAGCCCCAGCCCACCTCCAGGCCAGTCGGGACCCCAAGCCCCTGGCTCTTGGGCATCCTTCTCAGTGGGCCTTCTTGCCCTTCTGACCCTCCTGGTCCTGGCCCCCACCTGGGCCAGTCAGGGGAAGCTCTGGCAGGCCCTGATGTATGACCCATACTCTTATCCCTGAGGTCCCCCTCTCTGGGTCCTCCTTTATAGATGTGGGGAGCTGGGGTACCTCACACCATGACTGGTGCCTCAGGGTCTCACAGGGGACTCTCACTCCCTGCCGGACAGCAGGTTGTGATGCTATGACAGGTGTTATTTTTGACCCACACTCTGCCTCTCAGCATTGGAGGACTTACTGGGGTCAGGACTCAGCTCTCTCGCCCTCTGGCTGGCCCCTCACACTGGGGGCTCCACAGCACTGGTTCCTACCTCACACTGGCGGCTTCACAGCGCTCATAACGCCCTTTACTCGGGGTCTCGGCGCTTCCCTCCACAGGCAGGCTCAGGTGGCCATAGCCGTGCCTGGCCCCAAGTCTCCTCCTTGGAGTCTCAAACCCCCACAACTACCTCCAGTGTACCATGACCCACCCTAAGGTGAGGGCTAGGGGGTTAAGGCACCCCAACCCACCTTTCACCAGGGTGATCACTGGCCTGGCATTTCCTGGGGGCTCCCGTGCCACTGGGAGCCCCACCAGGCCTGCAGTTCTATAGCGGTAGGGGAAAGCAGGGGACGGAAGGAGGGGACACAACGCCCTGACAAGGGCTGGACTTCAGGGGGTTGTTTCAGCCCCGCGAAAGCATAGGATAGTCTACGGGACAGCATGGTTGTCAGCAAGAGTTGGTGGGAGTTTCTCAGTTTTTGCCTATTATGTATCAAGGGGTCAATCTGTTGCTGTATGTCAAGGGTAGGCTGTTCCCTGAATGACATCTTCAGTAAGTCGAATGCGACATTGGTTATGTGAATAGTATGTAGTTTCTTGACATTGTATTCGTATTAATCTTGTGTTACTCCAGGTGGGATCCTTTATTTCCTCAACGTGTTCATAGTGCCTACTTTGCCAATAAAGTGGAAAAGGGTCTCCAAGAGTGGGTGAGGGATTGGTCAGAACCTGTAATTAGATGAGAAGCAAAGGTGCAATATTTCTGAAGGCGTTTTCCAGCTACTTGAAAGTGATATATATTTTTTTTTATGTGAATATTATGTAAATTTTGTAAATTCGAATTTGTAGTAATTTTGTGATACCTCAGGTGGGTTTTGTTT
>NW_017728949.1:58276437-58285681 GCF_001723895.1 Crocodylus porosus | reverse complement strand
GTAATTTTGTGATACCTCAGGTGGGTTTTGTTTATTTCCCCTTCTTTAGAATGTTTGATGGTGTTTGTTTTTCTAATAAAATGGTATATTTTAATTAAAAAAAAAAAAAAAAAAGCCCCACCAGGCCAGCCACTCCCAGCAGGGTGTAGTTTCTGATCATACCCAGGACCAGGAGCCTCCTACCACCCCCTACAGCTCCTCCCTTACCTCTGGATGAAACTCAGCAGCCCTCAGGGCAGGCAATGTTGTTGCCTTACTCCAGCGGCCAAACTGCCTCATTTATATAGGCAGCCCTGAGCCTAAAATGGCCGCCCTCATTAGGCACCTGGAGGCTGCCAGCTCCAGGGCCTTAAAGTGGCAGGCACACCTAGTGCCCAGCCACAGCCCAAAAGGTTACCTGATCCTTCCTCTTATCCCATTATAAGACCCTGCTGATCACAACTTTGCCAAGCTTTGGGGGTTAAATTTCCTTGCAGCTCAAATGTTCCAGCTATTTCCAGGAATGAGAGTGAGGGAAAAATACATTTTTGCCTGAGTTGAGACATTCTTATGAGCTCAAGGGCCTGTTCACTTGGAAGTGGGGGCATGAAATGTGGCAAGGGTGCTGCCTGGATGTCTGCATGGACGTTCACCACAGTGCAGCTGAGTGATAACACGGTTTGCATTGTGTACAGACTAATAAGAGCTTAGCAGTTAAATGCTCAAAGCTGCACCTCTCCGCACTGTGCATGTTCAGACCCCCTCACCGATCCTTTGTGCTGACTGGATGATGCACATACCATAGGCGCCAAGAGACTGGGCATCCTCTGTCTCATGAAGTCAGGGGATGAGCAGGGTCTTGTCTGTAGTGCCACCTCCTCCATGCTGCATGATGCACTGGTTGCAGAGTCAGGCCAGAGTAATGTGGGGATCGCATGCCCTGAGGGCTCCTGGGACTCTTGCTGCATGAATAGTGGAAGCATCCCCCCACTCTCTCCACCCACCATGGGGAGTGGTGGTGCCCGGGAGGGTGGGCTTGTACTTGCACAACCCAGCTACGCAGGCAGAGAGATTACTGGGCCCCCTCCAGCCATGCTGCCCTGCTTCAGAGACCCTGGCTGCCACCTCGGAGGCAGGAGCAATGCGGGGGGTGGTGGTTGAGCAAGACCCGATTCATAAGACCCCCTCATGGACTGCCAGTTGGACAGCCCTGAGCTAATGGATAAAGGAGGAGAAGAGCACAGGGGGTAAGTAGACACCAAGAAATGAAGGGGGTGGAAGGAAGCAGCATGGGGGTGGGAAGGGCTGGCGGTGAGGGGGTTATATAGGAGCAGAGTGGGATCAGAGCAGAATGGGAAAGGGGAAGGAGGTTAGGTTGGGAAGGTAGATAGGAGCAAATGGGGAGGTGGGGTCAAAACACATGGTCAAAATAACTGAACATTTTATCATAACCTGTGCACACCTGGGGATAAGGTGGTTGCAGCGTTAATTCTGACATTACGGAAGGGACGAGGACTTGATTGTGCAACTGTGTTTTTACTTTGAGCGTGGAACAAATGCCAGTGAAGGCTGTGATGGAGGAAGGCATTCAAGAACATGCTTAAGTATGTCCTCAAATGCCACCGGAGTCAAGAAAGCACTTAAACACGTTCTTAAACTTTAGTAACATGAACTAAACTTAAATCCGGTTAGACCTATGTATGTGCTTAAACTCACTCCTGAGTCATTCCTGGGACAAAACTCAGCTACAGTCCAGAGTTTCACTCCCAAATCCTACAACAAGAAGGAGGCAAGTGATGGGGCAGAACCGCGGGCGCGTTTTTCACAGAGGGGAGAAATTTGATTTCTAGACCTAGTCAGGGAAGAGCTATAAGAAAATGGTGAATATTATCTCAGAATTCTCAGCTGCAGTTTTGGACTTGGAAACACTTTGATCAGTTCTCTCATTGGTCAGAATTTGGGGACCAAGGCAACATGTCACCTTATCTGCTGTGCTCACCAGGCCTTCTAGAGATATGAGAATTGGCGGTGAAAGGCCCCGTTAGTAATTTATTGGGGAGAAAGTAATGGTCACCCAGACCACTTCTATTTAGATCCATTGACCTGTCTTATTGGCATCAGGACTCATCAAGTCAAGGCTAGTCACCATGCCCATCGCTGTAGCCGCAGAGATGAAGAGAACCTAGTGGCGGTGGGTGTGGGGGTGGCTGCCGTTGTGCCTGGGAGTTTGGGAAGTGAGAGGTTCCCTTCTGTATCCCCCCCGCCAAGTGTTTGAGACATGTTGTTGCTGGCTGTAGCCTCATTCAGAAAAGAGATACCCGGTCAAAGCCTCATCAATGCAGAATGCAACGAATTTTCAAGCAGCCCAAGCAGCAACGTTTGAATCTACCTCTAAAACAAAACTTCAGAAGAGTGCATGAATGACTGGACGCTGCGCAGGACTGAGTCACTAATGAGCTGGATGATGGGATGGAGGGCAGACTTAGCAAATTTGTGGATGGCACCAAGTTGGGTGGAATTGTAGACACCCTGGAGATTAGCCTTAGAACGCAGAAGGACTTTGATAAATTAGAGAAATGGTCCCAAATCGATTGAATGGACTTCAGCAAGGGCAAGAGCAAAAGTCCTACACTTGGGTAGGAATCATTGCATGCACAAATGAAGACTGTAGCCAAAGACTGCACAAATTGCACAGCTTGCATGCACAAATGCAGAGTGTAGAAAGACTGCCTAGACTGTAGCCAAAGAAGGACCTGGGGGGGTGGGGGGGGGAAATGCAGTAAATCAGAACCTGATTATGAGCTAACAGTGTGTTCATGTTGCAAAAATAAAAAGAAGCTAATGCCATACCGGGCTGTACCTAATAATAGTGTCACTTGCAAATCAAGGGAAGAGATTCGTCCACTCTATTCAGCATTGATGGGCTGTATCTGAAGTGCTGTGTCCAGCTCTGGGCCCCACACTTCAAAAAAAGATGTAGACAGATTATCAGGAGTCCAGTGGAGCGCAACAAAAGTCATTAGAGGGTTGGAAAATGAGGAAAGGCTGAAAGAACCAGGATTAATTAGTCTGGAGAAGATAAGACTGAGAAGGGAATTGAATACTAGTCTTCAGATACCTGGAGGGCAAGTATAAAGAGGATGGAGATGGATTCTTCTCCGTGGCTGTAAGGGACAGGACTGGGAGCAATGGTCTAAAATATCAGCAGGGGAAAGTTCAGCTGAATTTTGGGAAAAAAATTTTCACTAGGGGAGTGGTTAAGTAGCGGATCTGGCTACCCAGAGAAGTTGTGGAGGCTCCAAGCCTGGAAATGTTCAAAAGCAGGTTAGACAGTCCCTTGAGGGAGGTGCTATAGGGGGATGATCTTGCCTTGAGCATGGGCTACGTAACCTCCTGAGGTCCCTTCTAGCCCTCTTTTTTTTTTTTTTTTTTTTTTTTTGCATTTCTACAGCGGTGCTCGGATCTGTTCCTTTGGACCAGAAAAGCCTGCTTATGGCACTAACAGCATTATAGGCTCACATCGTGCAGATCACATTGTTGAACCTTCTTGCCACATCCTAGAACAGCCAACACTTTTATCCAAGGCCATCAAAGCAAAACAACTCTGAGTATTTTTTTCCTCGTGCTGGCAATGACGGTCTGTTTAAGAACTAGTAGGAAAAAGCAGGAATCACAATACCGAACCAGCTCCCCTTTCAGTGAGGTCAATGACTAGCACTGCCCTTTCTTGTGCTTTTATTGTAAATCTCAATAACTTTACATTTGTTGAAAACCCCGGCTGCTACAGTCCTGTGCTTGTATGAGAATACCAGCAGTCAGCAGAAACGAGTTTCTAGTCCTCATGGTTGTACAGAAACATTTAGGACCGTGAAAAAATTCAAGGTTGAAAAAACAGCCGGCACATAAGAAGGAAAAAAAAAACCATTTAAAAAGGGGCTGAAAAATTGCTGTCATCAGTTCCCTGATCTCCACTGAGGAAAGTTGGGGACCAGCCCAGGTATCGTCTTGGGCACCTGAAAGGCGAGAGCAGGACCCAGCCCTCCGGCAGGACCTACAAAGCCAGCAGGTCTCCCTCAGCAGGCACCCTTTTGCGCTGCCCGCGATGGGAACGGAGGCTCTTTCTTTTACGATTTTGTTGTAATTCGGTGTTGCTACAATGAGCAAAGCAAACAGTATGCTGGCACGTATCAACTGATGTATCTCAAGGAAAACTAAGAAGGTGATTCTTCCACTGTACTCAGCATGGGTGAGGCCACAGCTGGAGCACTGCATCCGGTCCTGGGCACCACACTTCAGGAAGGATGTGGAGAAGCTCGAGAGAGTCCAGAGAAGAGCCACTCATATGATTAGAGGCCTGAAGAGCAAGCCATACGAGGAAAAGCCGACAGATATAGGACCGTTCAGCCTAGAAAAGAGAAGACTTTGGGGGGATTTGGTGGCAGCTCACAAATATATCAGGGGAGAGCATCAGGGGCTAGCGGAACAACTGTTCACCAAAGCTCCCCAGGACAAAACCAGGATCAATGGTTATAAACTCCTGGAGGAAGGTTTCAGACTGGATATAAGGAAAAACGTCTTCACGGTTCATGTGATCAGACTGGAATAGATGCCTAGTGGGGGGTGCAGGCACCTACCCTGGAGATCTTCAAAAGGAGACTGGACATGCACCTTGCCGGGGATATTTGACCCTAAGAGTATTTCCTGCCAGAGCAGGGGGGCTGGACCTGATGATCTCATGAGGTCTCTTTCAGCCCTAAACTTCTGTGAATCTGTTGAGCTCGTTGTGGGAGAGAGACGAGGGGAGCGGAGGGGCAGCTACAGCCCCTCTGCAGGAAAGGGGTAGTGTGGGCTTGGAGTGGGGGATTCTCCCCTGGAGGTGAGGCAGGGCAGTGGAAGTGGGTGGCCAGGTGGGGGCGGGGGGGATGGAAGAAATTTCTTGTATCTGGATGTGAGTGGTGCCTGGGAGGCATGGTTGGGAGTAGTGGGGAGAGTTGCATGCATGGGGGGGTTGGGCAGGGAGGGGGTATTGGGTGTGTAGAGAGTTGGCATTGTATGATGCTCTTTGGGAAATCCTCTCTGCAGGTTGTTTATTGTAAACTGCTCTGAGCCTTTTGGATTGGGCAGGATAGCAATCTGAAAAAAAAATGAATAAAAAATTGTTCATCTCATGAATTCTCGCCCTATCTCCTGATCGTTGAAGGCTTGTGTGTGGTGATACTGCTACTTAGAAATTGTGCCTTAAAGTTAGGGCCTTTGTTTTAATTACCCTGGTGCATTGGGCCCTAAAAGTACACTAAGCAATCAAAAATCATGCATTTGAAAGTATGATTCAAATACTTCCTGCCCATGTAACTAACAACTCCAGTTATTAAAGTAAAACATGATTTTTTCTTGGATATTTTAGGTTGTTTGGCTTTTGGAATGTCACTCAACTCGGAAAGTGAAGTCAGGTTCAGTTCAGTTTCTGCTTATAACCCTTTGCTGTGTCTACATCAGTGATTCTCAACCAGGGTGCTGCAAGATCCATGTGCGGGTGCTGTGGGGTACCATCAACACAGGATTCACAAGATAAGCCCTGAGGGCACCTGTACATATCACAGGGTTTAATCCTCATTAAATTCAATAGGTTTTAAAAATTTAAAACTTGCTTGTTTTGGAGCGTTGCATCAGTGTTTTCACGTACTAGATTTTCAAATGAATTAAGTCCCACCCCTGGCTGGTGCTGCAAAAGAGCAGGACAGCCCTGCACTGTCCCCCCAACCTAAGGCCCCCTACCCTGTGCTCTGCCATGCAGCTGTGGGAGCAGAGAGCCAGCACATGGCACAAAAAACAAAAAAATGTTGTAGCACTTCAGAAGTGGCAGCAATTCAAAGGGGTGAACTACAAAAAAGGTGCAGCATCATCTGGTGGACAAAGAGACTCATTACACATCTTTGAGTGCCTTTGTGTTTGCACACGACGAATCCATGGATGTGATGCTTTAATTTGCAGTGACAAAAACTAAACGATGTCTGAGGAGTTTTAGTTTAATGACTTTTAAAGGGTCTGGAAAACCCACTCATGCAAACAGTCACACCATTGCAGCACAAGAAAGGGCAAGTATGTGATACGTATACATGCCTTGAGCTTTAGATAGGGTCTTTAGGGTCAAAAGCATTCTGACCTGTTGTGATCTTTCTGGGTTCTTTGCAACACAAGAATCACTCTATTCATTTTTCCTAGTCCAAAAATGAGTGAAAGGTATGAGCTGGCCTTTTCTGAGGGGTGCCTTGGGTGTCATGAGAGGGACCTTGAGTCTAAAGAAAGGTTGAGACCATGAGTCTGCATGGATCTCTCAATGCTCCCAGCACATTGCCACCCACTCCTAGTCCTCTAGCATGCCTGGCACAGCAGTGGGGTGGCTTCACTGCCTCTGTGTTTGTCACATGTGGACCGGGAGTGGGTAGGAGGGGTAGGCTTGAAAGTGAGACACCAGGAACTTGAGGGACATGATCAAAACACTCAATGTTGTTCTTTTGCTTTTATGTGGTGGCAAAGAAGGGCTTTCATGTCATGAGCAGCATAGTGACCACTGAAAACCCACCTGCCTGCTTGGAATTAGACTGAACAGTAAAGTTCACCATAACCTTCCTAGTCATATACTGGGATTCAAGACAGCCTCACAGAAATGGTGCAAACACTGTCCCTTTAAAGTAAATGATCCTTTGCTTGTGTTAGTGGGAGATGAGAAGAGGAGCAGCTCTTCAGATATTGAGGCACTGTTGACTTTAGCTGGCGGTATTAGCAGCTGGCACCTTCCAAAGTGCTAAAAGCTTTGGATGCCGCTCACCGTGCACGTATTCCAACCTCTGTTAAATCCAGGGAGATTTCCTTTGAGAATGTCTTTTTCATTCAGTTCAATTGGCTTGAAGGGAAAGTTTACTGAATGCAGTGCATTATATTTTTCGTCAGTAAATCACCTTAGGTTGGAGCAGTCGATAGTATGCAGACTCATAGCCAGGGTAAACTGCTTGCATCTGTATGCCCTGATTCTTGTAGACCCAGGCAAGCAGAAAAATAGTCAAAACTGAGTAGTCACCAGTTATAGACCCCAGTAGCTATGCGTAGTGGCAGACTGGAGCATTTATACTGACTACTCTGGCCCCGAGAAGATAGAGGGCATCCTCAAGACTTTTTGCACCCAGGGGGTAGCTTAGTTTAACTGAGAATCAGGCCCAATGCTTTGAGGAGCGGCTAACAGTCCTAGCCCTTGAAGTGCATTAAGATCATTTGAAATGAAAAGGAGCTTCTATATGTTAAAGCAAGCTGCTGTCCCTGCAGGGTTGAAGCTGCACAGATATCAAGCAAGCCCTGGATCACACTGACTGTTAAATGCGGTTTTAATACAGAACATTTCTTTTCAAGTCAGCCGTCAGATAAGAGCCATCCCAGCTGTGAGGAGTCCTGTGTTTTGCCTCTTCCTGCTTAGCCCTGGAAATGTAAAATGTCTCAGAGGTGGTTTTTCTTTTTTAAATACATTTTTTTAAACAAAGCATTTGATGATTGATGACACGCAGCAATGAGAACGGGGAGGGCGTCCCAGGCTAGGAAACGTTCCAGCAGGGGAGAGCGCGCTCCGCATACAAGATGGCATTCCCCAAGTGATGCTAGGTACATGTGGTTCTCATACAGTCAGGTGCCAAGTGTCGGGTTTAAGTGAGCGCTCAAGAGAAATTATGGGAAACTTCCTAGAAGAGACTATTGTGGGCCTGCCTTGACCTCTTACTCTTGTTCATATATACAGATGTGGATGATGTCATCTCTCCTGACTATGGGGGAGAGGAATCAGAGCAAGAAAACAACACTCCTTTTGAGTTAACTATTTCGGTTCACTGGGATAGGATTGAGGTATTGCAATGGGTCAGCTCATCACCGTATGTGCCTCCCGGCCATCGTCTGAGCATACTCCAAGCTGATTAACTGGAGGTCATAGACCCAATACTTGAACAGGCAACGGGGATCCTTTTGTTTAGCTCCAAGGCTGCATTGCATGTGGAGAAGTCGTTCTGCTCCCAGTGTCATAGGGCTTCAAGTGGTCACAGCGCATATGACAGCCACCGCCAGGAACTGCAGCTGACCACCACATTCCTACTGAATGAATGCTTGGAATGACGGTTGTTGCATCTGCCATTTCTGATGGACTTTTTCAGGTTTCACATTCTTTGTAGACCCATTCATCTGGACAATAGCAGCCGCCTGTAAGTTCAAAGCATTCCCAGCCCCTCTATGGTATATCATCATTCTTGTTGCGGAAACATGACAAACCCCCAAGCTAAGCTGAGCTGAAGCAATGGAGATGGTTGAGCCACAATCCTACGCACAGGAAATGTTCAGATAATGGCAAATTGAAGTTCGGAGGAACTTTGGGATCTGACTCTTGTTTTTTCTCACTCTGTTCTGTGTTGCTCACGTCTCTTAATAGGCATCTTTCATTATCATTATCCCTAATAGTAGTTTATTGTATTAGTTACAGTTAATTTAAATGTTACCGAACCATTGAAAACAGATTGCAGATGTTTTGAAACAGATGTTATTTTAATGTTAAAACAAAATCATGAATATTTATAGGTCATTATTGCCTGGGCCGAATTAGGCTTTTTAAATAGTAATGTATGGGCTTAACTTCTCTGGAAGGAAACACTTCAGAAAGGTGAATGGAAACATACTGTCATATAAGTGTGTGCAAATCATGCAGATTTTTTGTTAGGTTCACTAATTCCTCTCTGATGACACTTTGGAAACAAGTGCCATTATAGTCCGTTATTACTGAAACATCTTAAGTTTCTTGTGTTGCTTTGCATCAGTTAGCAAAGTTAAGGCAACATTGGCAGCACAGAAGCCTTAGCCCTCTGTCTCATAGACATTAATCAGCCCAGCACACACTCCCAAACCTTAAATCAGAAAGACAGTTGGGGTGAAATCACTGCTAAAAGATACGTCTCTGTTACTCACCCAGTGTCAGTCTTTCCTGGGGAAATACAAAGAGCATTTGTTAACTCCACACCCCGTCTGTCTCCATAGGAGTCATATTTCCCTCTTTACGGAGATGAAGTTCATCTTTACAGCATCAACTTGAAATGGTCTTTCATGCCTTACAAAGATATAGTTTCATAGTTTCTAGGGTCAGAAGGGACCTGAGCAGATCATCGAGTCTGACCCCCTGCCATGGCAGGAAAGAGTACTGGGGTCAAACGACCCCAGCAAGGTGTTCATCTAACCTCCTCTT
>NW_017728949.1:58188370-58275658 GCF_001723895.1 Crocodylus porosus | reverse complement strand
GGGTGTCTACACCACAGCCCCCCAGTTTCTTAATGAGAAAGGGGTGAGAGACAGCGTCGAAAGCCTTCTGGAAGTCCAGTATAGGAATGTAACTCTAACCGTCATTTTGACATTTTGCATTTTACTCGTTGAGCCCAGCTGCTAAATGACATGCAGAGCTTAGCAGACAATGGCAGTGGTCTTGAATGAGCTTTGCCTAATTTTGAATCTGGACCAATGTTGCGGAGTCCATACATTGACTAGAGGTTGATGGTTTTTTGCATTTCCTGTGGGAGTAGGGAGTAGCTGTAAAAAAAATAAATAATTAAAAAATTGGGGAGGGGGGGAGGAGGAGGAGGTAAGGAAATCTCATGAAAAAAGACTGTGGCTATTATGACTTCTTGTCACATGCACATGCATTTCCGGAGAATAAAAGAACAATCAGTGCCGCATCCTCACTATATCTGCACTGGCCTCCTGTTCTAATGTCGAGCTGAAGTGAAAAACAAAATGGCAGCTGGCTCCCTGAAGCTCTTCCCGTACTGGGGAGCGAGACTGCCATCCCTCGAGAAGTGCCGAATTCAGGAAACACAAGGGAATAATCTCCTTCATGACACAAAGAAGAGACAAAAGGAAGTTTCTAGTGGAAGTGTTCAGGATTCCCGATTTATATGCACGTGCCCGTAAGGCCACGCAGTGTACACAGCCCCTGCTCCTGGGTATGGCGAGCAAAGCTGAGCTGGTCCCTGCATGCACGGTGCAAAACCAACTGGAAACATACGGTATTAACACCCAGAAGGTTACATGAACAAATGCTTCGTCTAGAAACGAAGCTGCAAATTTCCTTTCAAAGAACCTCAAGCTGCCCTACAAAATTTCCTAGCTCCAGCCAGGTGAGAAATACGGTCACAATGCTCTCCTGCAATAGCGTGGTCGTTTAACTTCCAGAGTAAGCACATACGTACGTGCATGCGTGCACACACTCACACAATAGTAAAAATATCTATCTGTCCACATGCACCTGCAGGTTGGAACTTCTAAAGTGGTTGCTTCTGGTTTTTTCCCTTCATTTATTTTCCCCCGGCTTTATCCACACCCACTCCCCTCTCTAAATAAAAGCAGACTGACCAAGTAAGAGTCCCATAGTGGCTCCTGGATGCCTGATGGCCTGTGGAGTCACTGGTGTCACTAAGAGTGCCAGTAATGAAGCACCTGAAGTCTTTAAGCAATGAGGCTTTCAGCTAGTCCTGACCCAGGCTAGGACTTCCTTAGGATTTAAAGAAGTGCTTTTGGCCGCATGGCCTGAAACACACCTGTCTGCGGTCTGCACAGCTTCTTCTCGTCTTCAGCGAGGGTTTCCTTGAGTCCACAATCAAATTTCTGCACGGTGCCAAACCTGCAGGGGTAGCAAGCAAACCAGAAGCTGGAACTATATAGCAAAAGGGACCAGGGAAATTTAAAGTACTGTAGGCTGTAGGCCACAAAGTGGAGGAAGAAAGTAATAAATACCATCTTCCCTGCCCCATCTAGGCACTGTAAGAGTAAATGTATCACAAATGGTGAGGTGCTCAGCTACAAAAGAGATGGGGATTAATAGACAGATACTATAGCTGGTGGCACGGTAAGAGTCTCATTACTGCAGCTCACGTTCCTAACGTGGGATTTCTTGCAAGGAGAAGATAAGGTGTGACGAGCTTAAAGTATCCTTCCAAGCCTCCATTTAGCTGGACCCTAAGGCCTGCTAAAATTGGCATACCGCATTGTCTGTGGGCATGCAAACTGTAGCAGATGGGGATGAGCTTAGGCTAACCAGAGAGCCAGTATGCAGAGCATTAGCAAGTGGAAACTCGGCCAAGAACATCAGGGCAGCAATCTATGCCTCTGTCTTTTGCCGAAAGAGGTGGAATGTGACTCTTGAATCCCACAGGTGAACTGGAGCGGGAAAATCCAGGGTTCCTGTGATAAGATACCTTGATCCAGGATAAGTGTTTTTAAGGCAGGAAGAAAGTCATATGCAAAGATTTACCTTTTTAATCCCCCTCTCCAATAATGTAGACCCCACGACCGCATTAAAGGTGCTTTCAAGGTCTTCACAGATTTTCTACTGAAGTAGGTGAGTCGAGAGTCAAAGCCGTATCTGTTAGGTTGTGTGTAGTATTGGTTGCTGAGTTATGGGCCGAGTCCTTACTTGCTGTAAATCATAGGAAAACGGGGCTGGAAGAGACCTCCCAAGGTCATCTAGTCCAGCCCCGGGCCAAGGCAGGGTCATCTCCAACTAAACCATCCCAGCTTTGTCCGGCTGAAGTTCAGTATGAAGTTCATGGCGGTCCATTAGTCCAGGCAATCGCTGTATCGAGTTTCAGTGCAGTTTCGGAAACTTCAGGATGAATGACTCTGGAGAAACAAACCAGCGAATATATTTATATTTTAAAATCAACATTTGATTTTTAAACACCTCACTGAAAAGACATCCCTTTGACAGAGTAGGTTTGTGCTTTCATTGATTTCATGTCTGGAGCAGCACAGAACGCGGGTACAGTATATTACCTTCCAGAGACTGCCAAAAAGAGAGCTCATTTAGTTTGATGACAGATTAATACTGATTCGCAAATTAATTTTGTCTCTTTGTATATCAAGGGTGTGCGAGACTTATTTAATTTGTAATAAATATAATTATAGAAATGAATGAGCTATCAAGATTTTTAAAGTATGATCCATCAATGTTGGCATGACTTGTAATCCTGGTCATTATAAATAAAATGGGTCTTTTGCAATATGGAATGCAATTTTCCCTGTAGTTTGTCTCATTACTTTCTGACATGTGGGTTAACATTAAATTACAATGCCTTAATTTTCAAATCAGGGCTCAATTTGTAAATAAGAGGTTAATAAATAACCTCTCCAGCTGGAGGCCTTATTGTGGCTTCATTAAAAGAAAGTTTTAAATGTGGTAGTCTCCTCTCGGTTGAATCACCAATGTTAGCGTTGTGGCCTCGTTCTGCATATTGCAAAATAAGAGCAGTTCAAGAGGGCTTCCTCTCTCAGAGCTCACTCCTGTGTCCACTTCGTCAGAGAGTTTTGGGTTTTTTACGGTGTCCCCCATAGATAATAGACTCAGGCATGTCTATCACCTGCTTTTTTGCAGTGTCAAGCACCAATCTGTCTATCCTGCACACGTGATTTGAGGGCTCATAACGGCTGCCATTCGGTGGCATTTGCTTTACTTACCGAGTCACCGGTATTTCAGCTGCTTCGGCAACTTTGCGACGACCCTTCGTGGTATTCATTTTTCTCTTGTTCCCATCCCCAACTTCATCAGACACCACGTGTTGTGCTTTTCTGCTTCAGCATGTCATCATCATAGTTGTGCTGCCTCGAGTGATTAACCAGCAAACAGTCTGTGGCTTTGTCTGTGCTGCAGCAGCGGTGGGTCCCGGGGGGTGCAGGGCTTTCTGTGTCCCCCCACAAGCTCAGACGTGGGCTTCTCTGCACTCGTCCCCAGCACTCGCTTTCAAGCCCTGGGCCTCCAGCGGGCACTGGCAACAAGCCTGGGGCAGCCCTGCTGGCAAACTTCTAGTTGTGGAGTGAGCTGGCGGCCTTGGGAGGAGCTGGTAGCTGAGCAGGTAGGAACACGTCCTCTATTATCCAATAGATATCATGCGGCGACTACAGTAATCCAGCGAACACACTGCTTTCCTGAGCACAGGCGAAGAACTGTGGTGTCCCAGATCATCTTTTTGTATATGCGTTACCTGTTGACTGAAGTGACACAGGGTGCATCTACACGTGCCCGTATGGCAATGTTGCTGCCGCGCCGCATACTTCCAAAAGTACTAAAGCACGGTGCAGTAGCAACGTTTCTGTATGGGCATGTGTAGACGCACCCTATGCCACTTCGATCAATGGGTAACGCACATACAAAAGGATGATCTGGGACACCACAGTTCTTTGCCTGCGCTCAGTAAAGCAGTGTGTTCATTGGGTTACTGTAGCAACGTTGCTACTGCGCCGTGCTTTAGTACTTCCTTTTGTTTGTTATGGCAACGTCCTTACTGCCTTGTGATTTAGTACTTCTTTTTGGAGGAAGCACGCATCTACACATGCCCGTACGGCAACGTACTAAAGCACGGCGCAGTAGCAACGTTGCCATGTGGCCATGTGTAGATGCATGCTGCCTGGCACATATAGACGCATACTTTCTCCAACAGGAAGTACTAAAGCACAGTGCAGTAGCAGGCCATACTGTGCCATACACTGAGCAGCGCAGTTATTTTTAGCCACAACTTCACTGCGGTGGCACACTACAATGAGAGAGCATGCTGCTATGGTGAAGTAGCTGCTGGTTATGTAGACACTCATGGTTGCTACATTGCCATAATGCGATGTAACATCATGTGTAGACACACCCGTAGGGTATGTCTATCTAGCACGGTGCAGCGATGAGAAATGCGATGTGAGCTACCCCTGAGTGTGTTAGCTTGGTGCTGGCAGCAGTCAAGCCACATTGCTATGGCTCTCTCTAGGCTCATCAGTTGTGCTGAGAAGCGCGGTGTGTCATCCTGTGTGGAGCGCTGGGCTAAGTCAGCTATAGCTGTTCTTCTTCCCATTCAGAGCTATCTCTACCAAGCAGGTCATCGTGCTGTTAGACATGAGCTAAGCCTAGGGCCATTGAAGCAACTGGGTGTCTTTTCATTGGCTTTGGTGGAGGTGTGGTGAGCGTAGCTGAAGACCCCGAGACATTACACTACTTCTGGTTGGCCAAACCGGCCGGGCCCAAGCAAAGATTGGAAGGCTTAAATACATCTTCCTTCCTGAAGCAGTGGGCTGCTCCGTGAGTTCAGTTTAGGTGACTTAGATGCATGCAGTTGGCTTTTATTTACCAGCCTTAAAGACGTAGAGACCACCTTCCAAATGGGCTGGATGCTTCTGTGGAATCTGACAGTCTTCTGCAGTGAGTAGCGAGCATCCTACCCACAGGGAGCTCAAAACATTGCCCCAACAACCTTCCCATTGCACTTGGGACCATTGGTCCCAGTGGCAGCAGGGGTTGGCCAACATGGAGCACTTTCCAAATCATCTGCCCTGTGTTTTGCAGGAGAAACAGCCTTGAACCAGTCTCTCCTTTCTTGACTAATAATGATATTAGATTGGCAAGTAGATGCTTTACCCTATATTCATAGTCTTTTTGGAGTGCCGCCAACCCCGAAACATGGCAATTTACCATGATTAGGCCTGACTCATTGTATGGTTTCTGGATCAGGCAGCCCCTTCAAACTTCCCCACAGGCATTCAGTAGGATTGTCTCCAGTGATGACCTCCTTGATGCCAGCTTGTCTACATTATTGTTGCTGGTGCCATAGCTGTCAGCAGACCCCCTCTAGCTGGGACAAGGCATATGATGGAAGAATTGCTGCCAGTTTAGTTTCCGTGCCGCCCGGAGTGATGCCAGCTAGACTGGCACAAGCCCCCGTCTGTCACCAGTACTGTGCCTACACATGGGGTCTACACTATTCGGGGCTCTTTTAGAGGTGAAATGGCCCACAGTCCACTTGGAATATTTAAGGAAGTCCTCTCATTCTGGAATAAGTGCCAGCACATGGAGTTAATCGGGAACAACTGCTGGCGTAGAAAAATCCTGTAATCTGTGTAAGACTAAACTATCAGTGAGCTCTTTCCATTTGCACTCTGTCCTGTTCACCATTGAGATTAAGTTTACCAGCCATTACCTGACCCTGGGCAGCCGGTCAGGCTCTTCTGGGAGCCCAGGGATTTCGATACTGGGTGGGTTGAACTGGGATGGGAAGCGGAGTGGTGAGGAAGGAAGACTGCTTTATAAAAAAATGGACAGTGGTCAAGAAAAGAATGAAGAACCAGCTCCACAATCTCCCTGCATCGTTCACAGTCATCTATGGAAACTAGAAATGTAGGACTGGCAGCACCTGCTTAACAGTTTACAACCCCATCATAGGAGAGGAAGCGTCTGTATTCTCTAATTGAAACCACAGGGGGAAATTTAGGCCAACAAGTACCACGCTGGAATTTGGCCAGTGCACTGAGCTTTAAAGTCTTCTCTTATGAAAAGTGCCAAGGAATATGAAGGGTATCGAATCAACAGTCCCATCCCCTGAGGCACCCAGGTCTGCTCATCCAAGCAATGAGCCAAACCATCTCTGCTTGTTCTGAGGGTGTTGACAAGGCCACAGCACAAAGTCGTATGGTTGCTGCTATCTCAAAAAATTCATGCTGGAGTCTCGAAGTCTGGGCTTCTCTGCTAGGCTGTCTGCAGCCTTTGAGCCTTGTGTATTCCAGGGCCCTTTCACTCAGAGATGTCTTTCCGATCCAGAGAAAACAGGCTACACAAAATGCAAAGCCAAGAAGCTTGGCAAGGCCATAAAGTGGACACAGCACGATTGCTTCAAAGGTGGGAGGGCTTGTTGGGTGTTCTGGCATCAAAACGAGCAGAGGATTAAAGGCACAGGGAAAGCAAAAGGAGTTACTAAGCAGAGCCAAGGAAACCAGCCTGGGGAAGCAGTGAGCAGAGCCTGGGATCTCACTGGAGGAGGTAGGGATGGGACTGAGGAGGGACAACTATTCCTCGGAGGCGAGGAAAAGATATGGAAAATGTCACATTTGGTTAAATACCTTGGCTTGTTACAATAAACATCGAGGCTGTTGATCCTTTCTCATTCATTTCCTAAATCATCCAGGTGAGCCTGGCTTTAGGTACTCTGTGGGTTTATCTACACAGGGCCCTTTTAAGTGGGATTAACCAAAAATCGCCACTTTTAAGGTGCATTAAGGGCATGGGTTCACACATGCGCACCCTTAATGTGCTTTAAAAATGGTGATTTAAGCTAATCCAACCTAAATTTAATACCTGCTTAAAGCAAGTACCAAATTTAAACTGGCATAGCTAATTCGCATTAGCCCACATGTAGATGCTTAACGCACATTAACATGGTGTGCATCAATGGATGCACACCATGCAATGCGCATTAGTGTGGCTACACGTGCACTAATGCAACTTAGGTATGCTAGCCTACATTTAATGCACTCTAATGTGCATTAGCACATCTATGTGTAGACACACACTTAAATTGCCTTAATGCGCTTTAAATAAAGGTGCCTTAAGTTTAGGCGTGCATAACTACACATGCCCTATATTCCTATTTCATCTGCCACTATAGTATTGAGACTTATGGTGTCAAATTTGTTTCTTGGTTCAAGTTCAACCCCTTGGAAGTGCATGAGTAGGCCACAACAGCTCTTGCTACCTCCACTTTGATCACCATGGCCATCATCCTCATTCTGCCTGTCACTCTGGTCCGCCAGTAGTGTGCTGTCTTTGCTTTGGACTACTCTGTAGGACTTCCCGTTCAGGGTGGCACTTTTCCTCCAGCATTGCTGAACACCTGGCCTTCCTATCCTCCCGGGTACCTAAAGCTCTCAGGCAGGCTGTCCTCATGTCACAAGCAGAGAGAGACGTAGTTAGCTGTGTTAGTCTGAAGTCAAGTAAAAGGCAGGGTACATTGGCACCTTATAGACAAACTAAAATAGATATAGCTATATAGCACAAAATGTCATGAGTTGAAGCTCACTTCCTCAGATGTTATCTGTTACTTTGGTTAGTCTGTAAGGTACAAATCAACCCTGCCTTCATCGTGTCATGACTCAAACATAATGACAACTGTCCCTCTGAGCCTGACAAATGCAGGCTGATCCTGCAGAGATCGTTTCCTAGGCCACCACTCTGACCATTGTCACATTTCAGTTGAATTCCCATACCAGCTCCCTCATTCCAAGGGTGCCACCAGAAGTTGTCTCTACTTTCATGGCTCTTTGTGACCTGTCCCTGTCCCCCTACTATGTCTCAGCCAGTACTAGAAGGGTGACTCCATCCTTTGAACGTCTTACATCCGTGGCTCTCACCCAGGATGTTGCAGCATCCTGGGGTGTGGCAAGACCCTTCCAGGGGTGTGGATGCAGCCAGGGTGAAATGACCCAGGAGCCTCCCCTGTCCTGCACTGCTATGTCTCCAGGAGGAGCAAGTGGGGTTGGACCTGGCAAGAGCACGCGTTCCAGCTGTAGTCCTTTGTACTGCCCATTCGGGAGGAGCCCGGCAGTGCTACAACAGCCATTTACTTTGCTCAGAGGAGTCAAGCTGGACTGGAGCAATCATGTGCACCACCCAACCGGAGGACCTGGGTGTGGGGATACCCAGGGCAGGTAACATCACCCTCCTTCCCCCTCCAGGGGCACTGGGGATTTTGCCCAGAGGGCAAAACTCATTAGGTATGCCTCTGCTCCCACCTGCTTTAGGTTTATCACGAAACCGTAATCGAGACCGAAGCAGGCAGCAGCACCGTGGTTGAAAAGCACTACCTGGAGGTAAGCAGAAGCAGCACAACAGTGGTTCTCAGGGGTGCCACCAAATTCGGAAAAGGTGTGGAGAGGTGCCCTGACTCTACAAAGGATGAGAACCACTGGGCTAGATATGCAAACAGACGACTTTGTGCTTTCATCCCTGCCCTTCAGAGGAGTTCCCCATGAACACTGCCCCCCTTGAAACGCTGCTGCTGTGAGGCCTACAAACAACATGCTAATGGGCAGGCTCTTGGTGCGCCTGTCGCACAGGGTCATGCTGCAAGCGGCATTGATCGTTACATGAAGCACTCTCTTGACTCAGCATAGGTGCTTGAGGCCTTTTGAATCGAAAGTAAAAACCAGGCTCTTGCTGCTCGTTGAGATGTCACCAAGAGGCTCGTACATGCGATGTACCAGGAGTGATGTTAAATCTTTAACACGTTTGGATTTCACATATTACTACTGAATTCCACTTAAAGACGCAGAGGTCAATAAGTCTCTGGGCAGATCAGTCAACTTTCAAGAGCCTTGCTTTCCGCCGTGGTGAAGCGAGGGTAATACAGCTCACACTGGGGATTGTCAGACTGTTCCTATAGAGAACTTCATGCTACAGAGGCATTTAGCATCATTCATAAACAGGACAAATTGCATTTGTGGTTTATAAGCATTTCTCCAATAGTTTTGCCAAACCATTTCCAGCCTACATGCTTTTCAAGACCTTTTTGCTTATGTAGTCCTATCTTTCCATCTCACCTCTGGATTTGTTCTTGATTTCTGTCTGGTGGACCATTTTCAAACTGGCAATGCTTGGGTTAAAAAACTCAAGCTCTGCAGGAGTTGTGGCTCTTTGTACAATTACGAAGAACAAAACGTGACCGCCCCCCCAACACAACCAACTGAAATCGGCATTTTTGTTCACGGATATCTTTTCCTCTGGGCAAAGCAACTGAGGTGAAAGAGCTGAGGCCCCCTGAGCCCCTAACCCTGGGCACAGACCCAGTGGAGCTTTTGTCTCATCCTCCTGGGATAGGGGTCCGAAGTTGCACGTGTTACTTCTCCACACACATGTGACTTCATACATTTCCCTGCTTTGGGGCAACTCATTTCTCAAGATGTTTCATAAAAAAAGGGGTATTTCTGGAGGCACAAAGTCACACAAGAACATAGGTAAAGCATTCCACCTGAGACTCCGCATCCACCTCTCATGTCTCCCCCACTCTTACCAGGGTCATCAAATGGTAGCAGGAAACCTGGCCAAATTCTGACTCTAACACTTACATTGTGCTCTCTTACGATTCCTGCTGTGGCTCAGGGGCAGTTATACACTTCCTTGAATAAAAAAAAAAAGGCTGGTATTGCAGCCTGACTGCCAAGCATTCATAGAAACATAGAGAAGTTGGGCTGGAAGAGACCGCCAGAGGTCATCTACTACAACCTCCTGCTCAGGGGAGGGCTATCTCTATCCAAACCATCCCATACAAGTCCTTGTCTAACCTGTTCTCAAACTGACATAATAAAACGTACTGCCCAAAGACACCAAAAACATCTGAGCTGCCAGAGGGAAAGCAGGGGGACGAGGGCCATCAGGGGCCCACCACTGCAAGGGGGCTTAAAATGCACTCAAGAGCTCCAAGGAAGGAGGCCACACTCCCCATTGCAGAGGAAGGCAAGCCCACCCTGCCACTACCACCA
Organism: Crocodylus porosus; assembly: GCF_001723895.1. Lineage (NCBI taxonomy): Eukaryota > Metazoa > Chordata > Crocodylia > Crocodylidae > Crocodylus > Crocodylus porosus. The sequence goes on along the minus strand of NW_017728949.1, from coordinate 58,265,623 downwards.
TCCATACCAATCTAACTGTGAGGTAAAAGTCCTTCATGATCCCAGATACGGTGATTGGTCTGACCTTGAGCGGAGGGGCAAGACTCGCTAACCAGACGGCACACCACAGTCAAAATTCCCGGGCTTGGCTATCGCCAGCACCCACTGCCTCTGAGGAAGGCGGAAACTGCCCCCCTCGTGTTGCAACAGGAGAGGAAAAAACATCCCTTCCTGGCCACATGTGGCAACCAGCAAAGCCCAGGAGCTTGAGGAAAACCATTGCACACCCTGCATGCTGCTCTGCAAGTCGGAGCCAGCAAATACAACTCCACGCCTCACACCTCCCAACTGGACAGCCAGAACTGCCCTTTCCGTATCCCCTCCGCAGACGTAGCTCAGCTGCTTTCACCTTCTTGCATAACCAAGCTGGGTGTGGAGCTCTGCTTCAGTCTCCCACTGCTGAGCATTGTCTTCTCCAATCTCCACTCCCAGTTTTCCTCATTCTCTCCCACCGATGTGTGTTGAGGCAACTTTTGTAGCAGTAAAGTGTTCAGAGACCCTGTAGGATGCACAGATTTTTCTGCAAAAGTCTAGTTGGTCTAAAAAAAGATATCACCTCTACCATGAGTCTTGAGTGCTTTTAGATAAGACATACAAAATTCTTTTACTTAGATGATAAGTTTTTGGGGGCACGCTCTTAGGTTTTTGGGCGCAGGTGCTCTCTGTTTCACTGTGCTCCTATGGTGCATTAACCCATAAGGTTCTGGTTCCTGATTGAGGCACTCCTAGGTGCGATCACAGTACAAATAAATGAAAAGTGATATGGGAAGCTGTGCAATGATTTGAAAAACCAAACCAAGCCTGCAGACCTGTGAGACTGGATCTCCTTCTAGAAAGAAGTTGTCAATCAGCAATAAGCAAAAGTCTTTTCCAGAAACCACCCATAAGTAGGACCAAGTTTGCAGCAAGCATGCACCGGTGCAACTCGGCAACACCCTTAAAAGTTAGCAGCAGTCAGCCCCTGAAAATCTAGGCCGTGGGACTGCCTGATGAGCCGCAGATATGGTGCAATTGGTGGAGGTTACAGTAGCCACAAACCCCTTCAGCATATGTAAAAGCTTTGCTTTGGGTTTTTTAAATGTTATTTTTATAGCAAACATATATAAAGTAGCTGCTTAAAGTTTTACGTGAAACATAAATCATGTGGGAGAAATAAATACATTGGCTACAACACAGGTTGTTTTGTAGCTTCTACATTTCTTAAGCGTTAGGTCATTTTACTTGCAAGTTAAATAGCTGTCTGCAAGAGGCCTTGCTTGGCCATAAATTGTCCTTCCAATAATATAAAACATGCCATTTATTTATAACCCGTATGCTCTTCCAAGTAGATCCAACTGCCCGTAAAGCACCAGAGCTCCTATGTCATCTCTGCTGAGACCATTGCAATAAAGAGGCTGCTGGAATGACTCTGTACTCAGCAAATGTGCAAGAAGATCCAGCAACAGTAGCTTTGATGGGCTTTCTCTCCCCACCTCCATGGACAACAATAAATATGAGTGCAGATTCAAAGGGCTGCGATGGCCTTATGTTGAGTAGGATCTTATTTCTTTCTCAGCGCCGTGGATTTCCCAATGCAGTAATGCATTCCTCACCTGAAGATTATACTTGTCATGGAGGTGACTGATTCAAATGAATGATAGTTAAAAAGTACGAAGCTCCCACATTTATTATGTAGTATTTACTCAAAAGCACCTGATGCCAGTTTTGCCCAAACACATGGCTCTAAATGGACCTCTGTTGTCGCAAAAGGATTATCACTTTCTGTGTTTACAGTTCTGGACAAGGGGCTTTTTGAGCAACACAGAGACCCACTGTACTACGTATCCCAGGATGCTCAAGCCATAAAAATGTGCAAGTTACTCCGATGGGCGTCAGGGAAGCGCTAGCTCCAGTTCAGAGCAATGCAAAATTTCTCATACGAGCAGAGATGGGGCCTGATTAAACCCTGCCTCCAAAGTCCCCCAGATTTGATGGAAGTTTACATCTGGATTAGGACCTCAGCTGGGCAACCTGAATCCACCTCTAAGTGTTAAATAAATAGGAAAGCCATGTGAGCTAGGCACTTTTGAGGAGACTGGCCGTAGCCCCTGTCTTGAAGGCCATTGAAGTCAATGGGAAAACTCCCTAAAGAAGAGATCAGGTCCTAAAGTGGAAAGAAAAAACAACAGTTATCAAAGTCTAAACAAATTCCCCTTCCTTAATGAGAAAAGACACCTTTTAATGTGACTTTGGTATTTCTGGATTAGTAGAGAGTAGCGTGAGAGACACCCGCTGGGATTTTAGGGCTAGTAGGACTGGCAATAGGTCAATCCGCCCTTTGTCTTTTGGATACTTGTTCAAATCTATCCCACACTGACTAGGTGTGGACAAAATACACTAAAACTCAGAAGGCCCTTTAGTCTTTGGCTGCAGTTATATCAGTTGTGCCTAAGGGGAAATGTAAACGTTTCTCAAGGCTGGGGAAACAGCAATCCATGGCCGTTTTCATCTCAGAGGCCGGAGAACAGCGTGATAACTTGGCACAGTCGTTTCATAACCAGGGAGGATTTATTGCAATGCAGTCTTCTCTCACAGCTCCCTGTTGGAACGAGAGGACACTACGGTCGTCCTGCTTGCTTACGGCCTGCTCTGGCAGCTGTTGGAACCAAAGGCGTTTGTCCTGGAGTTAGACCACTTGAGTCGCCTTTGCTCGCATTTCTGGTGCATTTTACAGAACATCAGTCGCGTCTATTGCTGCCTAACATCTCCACTGCAACCCGAACCTTAAAACACCCGCGTAAGAGGTGATCAGTGGCTCCGCTCGCACTTCAGAGTCCCTCTAAAGCTCTAGCTCTTACTCACATGACCCCACCACTGTGTGATCAAGACAAAAGCAGCCCTCAAGGGGACGAGCCCGTTCGCGGTGAAATCTGGAGAGTCTTTCTGTTCCCTTCAGTGGGCATCAGGCCGGGGCTGAACTTGACCTGGATAGATGCATCTTCTGCTCAGGATATCAGAGAGGAAGCTGACATTTTGGCTGCCTACTCACCACATCAAAAGGCATCCATGTACTCTTAAGCCCACCATTAAATGTTTCATGCCAGCTGTGCTACAGCACTGCTACCTCCTGTCTCTCCTTGCACCTTAACAGGTATTTGTCCAGTTTCCCGACAAGCCCCCTCATGCTACTTGTAGATCCTAGAAAGGCACCATGCTGCCCTCCGAAGTCATATCAGTTGTGCCTAACTATATCCTTCTTTCAACTCACCTGTACCACGACGCCTACAAAACCAGTCGGTAATGGATAGGCAGGCAACTGGTGTGCAGGGAGTGCTGTTTTGCACGCTGATCACAACACACTCACTTGTGCTCCATGAACGGTTGCATCCACTGGTGGGTGCTTGTGGCGTACTTAGCCTGCACGTTCCTCAAGGCAGAGACCATCGTTTTGTTACATCTAGCACCAGGAGGTCCGCTTTCTTGGTGACACCCCAGCACCCCCAACAATGACAGACAAAGTTATGAAAAAAAATTACTTTTTAATGTACAAAAGGCTTATATACAGGTTCAGCATGTTACCTCTGGTTCTTATGATGTAGAAAACAGCTAAAAATGTTCTGGAGATATAAATCTGACAGAACAATTCACCTATGGTACTCTTAGTAATGATGTCTTCTATACATAATATATACAGTGCTGGAACAGGTATCATAATACTATTTTAGTAAATGAGGGAAGACCACCACTGAAAAGCCAGAGAAATCTCAAAGTCATTGGAGATTTGGTTTTGCTTTTAGGTTTGATCTTTTCTTGCTGTACAAACTGGGGCTTGCTAACAATCACTGCTGCGTCCATCGGCCGAATAAATCAAACAGTCGATGGAGATGCAAAGACCCGATCCATCTCAGCACAAGGGATGGGGATGCCTGACACTTCCTCCAAGTGCCCAGTACAGCACACCGAGTCCTAAAACACGCCGCAAACGCAAGGGTGAGGACAAGGTCAGTAACAGCCAGAGAATACGTGCAGTGAACAAAACCACAACCCTTTTAAAGTCGTCTTTCAAGCAGACATGAGTCGCTCCATCTCTCCCGCTTGATCTTGCTTTCCTAGCACACCCTGAGCTCTCATGGAAGTCAAGGACAGTTAAGGACGTGGAAGGGATCCAGGAGAAGGTTCATAAGAGTTAGGCAGGCCCCGATTGCAATATATTTCCTTTCCCTGACCGGTCCCTTATGCCACAAGTCGTCCCACTGAAGCGGGCAGGACTACACGTGGGGCCCGATGATCAGAGCCTGGTTGAATGGCACAAGCGAACTCCGATTCTGCACAGCGTTCTGGTGCGTTCGCCATTACAAAGTTGGACTAGACATAACAGCTCATGTTTGTGCGAGAGCCCCAGGTCGTGCTACTATCAGCGCAGTTCATTTGGCACCGATCTGGGCAAAAGCAGAGCACTGGAAGGTACTGGCTGCGTCTATTTAAAGCATCCAGTGGGTGCTGTTGTCTGCAGATGGCACTGAGCCACGCTGAGTAAAATAGCTTTAAAAGGACGGAGAGGAAAACAGAGTCCTGCCAATGAGAACCAGGCCCATTTGGTCCGACTTTAAAAAGCTCATTACACTGGATGTTTGCAATCAGGAAGGGATTTCACATCTGCACCCTTCTGTTAGATGTACTTAGCACCGTCAAAGTAAATGGACTTTAGTACTACAGTATTCAGAAGGGAAGACACTTCTGTTTAAGACAGCGTATTTCAGGGAGGTCTTTTGTTCATGCATCTACCCTTTTGTCTAGTGACTGTAATAAATAATGCATTAAGGAGTCTTTCTTCTGACAGCAACGGGAGCTGGATCAGGCCCCAAAATAAAAGAAACTCAGAAAACTCGTACTTGGCGGGGGATTCTCTTAAGAGTTATATTCCTTCCACCCACCCAAGAGAAAAATTTCAGGCGGATTTTCACTCCGAGATCTGATCTCCTGCCCCAAGTTTCAAACACTCGGTTGAACTAACTAGATCATGACATGGTCCCCCTGCCATAACTTCAGCATCTGATCCATCAGGATGAGGAAAAAGAGATGGAGCTAAGCCGTGGTGAAGTCTCATTCTTAAATTATAACTCCCTGATTAAAAATAATTGCTTAAGGTCCCAGCTGAAGCGTGCTACTCCATTGAAGTCGCTGGTCATAGCGTGTAAAGTTAAGCATGTGCATAAATCTTTGTAGGATCACAGCCCTCTGGCCATTAGACAGGTTCCGGGATGGATGCCGTTTTCAGGCGTCTGCTGCCTTCTGCACACGATACAACCGGCGTTGTAAACACATCTGATAAAAGCGAGCATTAATCTTTCATGTTTCTCATTCAACGCGTCTTTCAGGTTTTGCTGTTGTTGGTTTTTTGTTTTCTTTTTCTTCAGAAACACTGCTATGCTTTTTAAATGTACATTTATCCTATTTTATATATGCTTCCGGCAATGCGCTATATTTGATTTTAATGGAGATGCCTTGACTACTGAACACTAAAACATAGTAAGGCACTTTTCTGAGAAGCTGTTTGGAATCGATGCTTTCTGCGGCGCTGCAAGGTACAAAGGTATTTATGGTACAAAACAATACTGCTGGGAGTGGACTTATTTGGAGACACAACTAAATGCTAATCTCATCAGAGCAGAGTACACAGTATGGCTTTTATTCAGATCAAAACCACATCCCCTCCGTCTGTTTCTGGAGTGGGTTGAAAAATGTTATTTTTGCAAACGTAACTAAAGGAAAATGAAGGGTGGTGCTATTTACGGGGTGGGGAAGGAGTTACTTTTTTCCTCCATTTTTATGCAGTATTCTAGCTTGGCGGCAGCGCTGCTCAGTGCTCCTCAAACCAAGCCAAAACAATAACACTAGCGGTGCACTCTTTCGGCGCTAAATTGCCTTTATATAGTTTACATAAGTCTGTACAAGAGACGTCTTCTTTATTACGTGGAATCCCTTTAACGTATTTAATACTTGCCAAAAAACGAACAAAAAAAAAAATTCTACTCTATCGAAACCGATTATTTTTAAAAAGCACATTCATAAATTCTGCTTCACAGAGGGTCCCTTGGATACTATTAAACACTTGTGCTTGATCATTAAGACATCATGTTAAGAAATTTACTCTCTTCCGCCAGGGTGGTTAACATGGAGCTCATGTCGCCTATTGCCATATTGCTTATTCCCGCAGGTATGGACGGCAGCGTCAGAGAGTTTCGTGGAGTCGTTAGGCGAGAGGAGTTCTGGGAGAGGTTCTGCAGAATGCTAGGGCTCAGGGTTCCTGACATCAGGCTCGAGTGGTCTCCATCATCCATGATGGCATCAAAATCGATCTGGGGAGGCTCCAGACCTTGCGAGTCCACCGTGCTGGACACCTGATTAGCTCCGGGAGAAGGCATAGCAGCCGGCTTGCTGCTCATGGCACACTGCTGCTGTCTGACTCGGCAGTCCGCGACGGAGTTATCGAAGCTACCGTTTTGCTCGTACATGTGGATCTGACCGTAATAGTACATCAGATTGGTCTCCCTTGTGCCGCCTGCACATTGCAGAGGCTGCGTCGGCATCATGTCGCCGGTTCTTTTTGGAGTGGCCTCTGCTGTTTCCTGGCCGGGGCTCATGTCGTTAGGAGGGTGGGCAGTCCTCATGTAGCCTAGCTGCTGCATGGCGCGCAGTCCTCGGTGTCTGTTTGCTGGACTCGGTTCAGGCGGCGGGTGAGGCTGTACCATCCCGGGGGCGTAGGCCTGTCCGGTTGAACCCATCATGCTCTGTTGGGGCTCAAAGTTTGGCTGGTTTGAGGCCATTAAAGAAGCGGGCTGATGGAACGCCTCCTGACTCATGGCAAAGTTCAGGTGATTTGTCTGAGATGAATAGTTCTGCTGATTTTGTTCATGCATGACCTGATTCAGCATCACGCGTTCACCGTTACTGTTGAGCATTAAGGAGGGATCGGTCGCCATGTCCATTTGCTGAGGATGAATGTGGGGTCCAGGCTTCACTGCCATGTTGCTACAAGAAGGAGAAAGTTGGTTTGGATCTCCACCGATTGCATTTGGGCTCAACATTTGATGAGGCTGGTTATACCCTGGGTGTGGGCTCAAATCCGGGTTCATGTTCATGCCAGGATTGATTTGCTGTTGCCTCATCTGCATGCAATTTAGCCTTTGCCCATCTAGGCTCACATTTCTTTGCAAGAAGTGTTGCTGGGTTACATTCATGCCACTCTGACTCATCTGCATTTGCTGCTGGTTGAAGTTTTGATACTGGCCAAAGTTCTGCTTCTGTTGGACAACGGCTAAGTTGCCTTGAGAAAATGGTTGCTTCGCTTGGTTAGACATCACATCAACCGTTCCCGAGCTAACCTCATTCCACTGGACGGGCATATTGTTTTTACTCATGTTCGAGGACACGTCAAAGCTCAGCTGGCAATCTGCCATCATTGGACCCAAATGGCTCAGGCCTGCGTCAGCTACAGCCATCCTGCGTTGGCCGGGCAAGCTCTGGGGTTGTAGTTTGCCATTGCCTTGGAAGTTTTGCATCTCATTACCGTACCCCATGGAAGTGCTTTCCACAGCTGTCCCATTGTTCTGAGATTTGATATATTGCACTACATCATCTGGCAGCATAATGTCATCCTCTCCAACGGGGCCATCTGTCTCGCCAGACATTGCTTCCATGGCAATATTTTCACTAATGCTGAGAGGTCGAGGCGAATAGACGTGCCTGGGAAGGTTCCCATCGGCGCGCATGTAGCTCTGAAGGCCGAAATTCCTTCTGTCCACAGGATGTGGAGGGGGGAGAGGATTCATGCTGTTGGTGCTGTTGAAGCGATGGACTCTGGGGAGGGATGGCGGTTCTGCAACGGGCCTCCTGACAGGATCGCTTGCACGTCTCGTGGTGTTGCCCGGGACCTCGTGAGGAAAAGCCGTGGCGGCCGTGTACCCGTAAGTGCTGCCATCGCTGCAGCGCCTCGGCCCAGGAGGGAGGCGAAACGAAGGCAAACCTGGCTCTGGCCCATCAAGAAGAGAGATCTTATTCTTCAGGGTCATTCTTTCCATGTTGGGCAGAGGAGTGGGAGGAGGGCCGCCGGTGGCAGCCGCGTACTTGGCTTTCAGCCTGTACTGCTGAGCCGGCGTGAGGTTGAGCAGGCCTGGCATCCCGCTACACTGGCTGACCTCGCTCGATCTGCGCGAGGCATCGGTGGAAATCGGGTCGTAGGAGTCGGCGGAGCTGGTGTTGTTGGGGCGATTCCCGAGCTGCGAAGCTTCGCTGGAGCGGCGGCTGGAGAAGTAAGGGGATATCCCCGATGACCGGCGGCTGACGGTGTAGGCGGAGCTGATGGTGCTCGTGGCGCTGTCTCGGCGTTCGTTTAATTGATTCAGCGTCGTAACCTCATTGACGGACAGCTCCATTATTCTTGGATTCGGCAGGGTAGTAGAGGAGCCTCCGTTGTTTTCAAGTAAGGAGCCTGGAGGAGAGCGGTGAGGGGGGAAACCGGGTTAGTTAGCTGCTTGGTGCATAGACACTGCTGCCTACGTGCTACCAATGAGGGATCGGAGAGCGATGGAAATTTTACTAACTGACACCGAAGTCAGAGCTTTCTCTGCAGCGTTGCTCCTGTGAGAGCACCAGGCAAGGAGCACGGGGGAGGAGAGGACACTGAGATGTGTCCCCGAAACTGAGCCACTACTGCATGGTCCTTTGCAGTGTTTGTTGCCACATCCACCGAGCAACACACAAGACATAACAACTGCCATTTCCTGGGTCAGACCACAGGTCCATCTTGCCCAGTATCCTGTGTCACACCACAGCAGAGAGGGGATGCTGAAAGGGAGAATGACTGGATATGACCAGGACTCGGGGTAGAGGTGACATCTTTCTGTAAGAAAAATGTTTGCAAAAAAAATTCTTAAAAATATTCAAATTTCAAATACATTGCCAAAATCTAGTTGGTTTAATAGAAGATATCACCTCTACCACACGTCCTGATTCCTTTTGCTTCTAGACCAATACAGCTACAACTTGGATATGACCAGGACTTTTTTCTATGTTTCCTCTTTCACTTGCAGCTTCCAGCATTTGAAGTCTAGTATCCCTAACTCCCATGCTCAACAGCTACTGATGCCCCTTTCCTCCCAAGATGTGCCCAGTCCCTTTTTGAATCTGGCTAAACTGTCAGCTTTCACGACATCTGGTGGCAATGAGAGCCACACTCATTGGCAACACATAGGGGGTGCACGCGGATGCACCCCCTGAGATTGCCCACGCACCCCTTGGAAATGGCAGCCCCAAAACCGGAAGTGTCGGTGGAAGTGCACTTCCAGCTTTGCCGCTGGTGATCGGCTGCCGGTGACCCCCCCCAGTCGGCAATCAGCTGCTGGGGAGCCCCCGCCCCGGTCAGTGATTTGGTGCCCGCCCCAGCCTCGGGCGGCACCAGTCGCCCATGTCCACGCTGCAATTAAATGCTGTGTGAAAAACAACTTCCTTTTGTTAGTTTTCAACTTCTACCTACTAATTTTATTTTGTGACCCCTAGTTCTTGTCTTGGGTGAGACAGTAAGTCATAAATCCCTATTTACTTTCTCTTTGCCATTCAGTATTTTGTAAACATCTATCATGTCCACACTAAATGTCTCTTTTCTAAATGGAATAGACCTCGCCGCTTTAGTCTCTCCTCACGTGGAGCCCCTCCATACCACTAATCATCCCTGTTGCCCTTCTCGGGATCTTCTCTATTCTTCTATATCCTTTTTTGAGGTGTGGGGACCAGAACTGGGCACAGTATTCAAGGTGTGGATGCATCCTTGTGGACTTACGAGAGGCAGAATATAGGGTGTGGGATCCCGTCTCAGCCATCTGACCACTTGCTGGAATCACCATTGAAAAGCTAGAGGCAGAGGACTGTGTGCTCAAAGTGAAAAAATGGGAGCACCCTTTGTGTGTGCTGGTCCTTTTTGTATGCTCAGCTGGAGGGACACAACAGGAGCATAATGCTGCCCTTGTCAGGAGTTCTCCCCGGCATCAAACTAGCGTACGGAGTTTTCTGCCATCACCATGACACAATATAAACCACTTACTTCCCTGTAATGGGACAGGCATTATTGTGGTGGGGCACTAACAGGGCCCTCATCAGGCTTGAGGTTATGGGGAGCTTTTGGGGTTTCGGGTATTGTACCTTGTGGCTGTGTGTGAGGGGTTTCAGTGGTGGCCTGCAAACACAGGGGACTGGACTTGATGTCCCAGGCGGCTCCTTCCAGTCCTATATCCCTATGCAAGGGCATGCCAACAAACAAAGCAGAAGAGAGATGTAGCTGCTTTACTGCTGTGCTCCAGCAACCCCCAAAAATCCCATAAAAAGACCATGGGGAATTCTCACTGCTTGCACAAATCAAAGCAACCCTGAGGGAGGACGCGTGCAAACTAGCCCTGGGTAAACCAAGGAACAAGCACATTTGCCCCACTTTTCCATAGCCATTCTTGTGCACCATGGTATATGTCCAAGTTTACACCCGAGTTTGCTTCTTGCAAGATGGCTCATTATTCAGAGAGGGAAATAATTCTCTGACAGGGCAGGGTAATTCTCCTACAGGAGGTAATTCTCCTATGGGGCAGATGTTTTGTTGAGAGACAGGAGGCATGGCTTGACGAATTCAAAGAGGGGCAAGGATATAGGCCCATGGCTTACCATTTCCTGATATGGGAGGCAGCTTGGTGTTTCTGGCTTGTGGAGCTGGGGTCACCCATGAGCAGGAGTCCTTAACTGTCTTGAGTTTCTCTTTCTTGAGCTGTTCGAGCCGTTGCATCGTTGTCATGTGTTTCCGCAGCTGAAGGCTGACCGTCGAATTACCAGATGAGACTGTTGAGTCCACAACAGGAGCGTTGTCATCCAGTGCAGTCAGATCTCCCAGACTTCCCCCACTGTGCATGTTCATTTCTACTCCACTGTCATTGTTGTTGGTGCTGCCAAGCGGTGATGGTTCACTGCTGCACGACGACTGGCCACCAGGACTGGACTGACACATCTTGGAAAGGAGAAGTAAGAGAGGGTCTGAGTTTTGCTGCTGGAAACTCGGCTTTTTTTAACATGCAGGGTGCTAGACCCTTGAGACCAAGGTTTCTTACCCATCAACATGGTTGGTACAGGCCAGGGAAGCGTGGTGCACAACCCACCCTCTTTCTAAGACACTGCCCCACTATTGTGTCTCAACTCTGCCCTGCAGACAAGAACATCTCCAGGTATGAGGAGAATGCTGTTCCCATATCCGATCTTGGCACTAACCATTGGCCTTTCAGCAGCGCATTCTTGACAGCTCATTTAAAATAAAGTGAATGAACAAAATTGCATTTCTTCATTTATTTCACAAGACCACCCCACAGATTTAAAAAAAAAAATCACGGGTGTCTTGCACCAGAGGGAGACACCAAAAAACACTGCTGCTCCATGAACATAAGTTGGTTATACTGAGCAATTTATTTGCACCAAACACTCGATGTGAACTTGCTTGGAGGCAGCATGCTTCACTGCTAGGCAGGATGCCTGGGTTCCCAATTCCTAGTTCTCGTTCCAGAGGGTAGAAGAAACTGGGTGTGTTTGGAGGCAAAATGTTTAGGCTGGTAGTGAGAGTGGGCAGGAAGAGTACCTTAATTTACTCATAAACCCCCCAATGGAGCAGAGCTGAACTAGTCCAGGACCCTTTGATCAGAAACTTACTGTACAGTACACGGGTTCAAACCAATTCTGGAAGCAATGAAGCCAGAGAAACCCCAGGGGAACTCCAAAGGATGCCTAGCCCTCCACCAAATGGTCTCCTACTATTTGCCCACAACTCTACCCCCTCTTGGCACTTCTGTCCACCCTTTCATAGTCCACTTAGCTAGACCCATGGCCCAGAATACATCACAGTATTGAACAGGGTTTTTAAGAGAAAGGATTTAGTGCTCACCTTAGTACCGACTGTCCTTAGGAAGGTACAGTAAAGAAAGGGAAGTGGGAACAAAGAACAAGTGGTTAGAACAAAGGCAACATTAACAGAAAGGATCGAGTTAGTGAAAGAGGGGAGCCAGGAAGGACACGATTCAAGGAGATTAGCAGCAACCTGTTCCCCAATATAACCCCCTCCCCCACCTCCCCCAATCCCAGCATTTCAGAAGCTTAATTTAATAGGCCTGAATCCATATCTTACTGAAAAGAGAAGGGGATTTCTATAGATCTCAGTGGATCCAATGCTGGGTCAGACAGAAAGACCCTAGAGTCACCAAAACAAGCGACGTGTTTCAACCCACCAGTCGCTGACTACTCCAGGACTTGCAGGACTTGAATGAACAAAGGCAGTGTTGCTGCCCAGGGGCTGGTGCACAATCCAAGCAAAGGCAAAAGGGCTAGCAGGGTGTAGCAGATGCAAAGATCTGGTCTGGTGTGCCTAATTGCAAGCGGGCTGCACAGGGTGCAGCTATGGGAAGAACGCGGCACACGCAACGGTAAATCGCCTTCTGGAAAATGTGAGGGGGAAGTATTCTCACATGTTCATGTCAAAATATTTTTTCTTGGGACAAGGTTGCTCTCGCATTGAGTTTTTCCACCAAATATAGCAGCTTGTGAAGGTAAAAATCTATCCTGCTAGCCAGAAAAACTGCCTGCTGGGCTGTGAAAATAGTCCATTCCTTCTTGGGCTAAACTCACATGTTACTGCAGTTTGGCCCAGCAGCATTTAGCCCTCTGATGCCTCAGGCGGGTGGAACTGACATTTTAGCTGGCTCAACTTCAAGAAAATATATATTTTGGAGGCTCCAATGCTTGCAAAGTTGTCTCGACTCACGGAAAAGAAAAAAAAAGGAGATTGGACAAACTCTTCAGCAGGTGAAAACCACTTCAACCATTCATCACCCCTGCTTTTACCCTGCGCTGATGCAGGAAGCCAAAATGTTGTCCTTTTGGCTGCTAAGGGAAGGAGAAATACTGGAAAGCGAAAGGGTGGCAGGGTGTCATGATGGATTTCCTTCACCTACCGCGGTACACCCAGAAATAGGCACAAGGTACTGAAATGACCCGTACCTGGCTTGGAATGGAAATAAGACTACTGCCTAATTTAAACAATCTGGTGGGGCAAAAACAATGGTCCTGCAATGACACAGTAATTACAATTTCACCCCTGCGGCATGGCCGTAGGACGGCATTTCAGGATGGCGCGTCATCCTATTCTGATACAACGGCCGTACCATGGCACGACCTCCCTAACACAGCATGCCCCGGAGACTCGTGGCAGCTTCGAGGCTTTGAAGGTTTGGGATTATTCAGACAGTTTTGGGTTACCTGACAAACACACAGGGTGGGGGGCAGGAAAAGTCATTAGCTTTCCATTTCTTTGAGGAATTGTGGGCCACGCTTTCGCTTTTAAGCGATCACTTCTCTTACCACAGAATTCTCCGTCTTTATCGTTTTGACTTGCAAGCAGTCCTCCATGCCCCTGGCGGTACTGTTGGCTTCGGAGCCGTCTTCTGAGATCTTGCTGCTCTGCTTGGCGCTGGCTTCGTTATCGCCGTTTTCCTTGAGCGGCGGGGGCCTTGGGTGGACGTCGTTGCGTTGCTTCTTCGTGACGTGGGCATCGGGCCCGTGGACAGTTTTAACGTGTTTCCTGAGGGAACTGGGGTCCGTGTATCTCTTTGTGCACCCTGGGATCTTGCAGACATAGGGTTTCTGTTAAGACAGCAAATGTGATGTTACGGTTAAAGGAAGCTGAAACAATCGGGGTGTTTTACAGGCAAAAATATGTCATGTTCCCACGGAAGACAATGGAGATGGGTGGTGGTGGGAAAGCGTGGATCATCTACCCCCTATGGTTTTGCAAAACAGCTATGGCAAGGATTCATACGCTGTGATCCGTGGACTGCTGGCAGTCCAAAGAGACCGGGCTAGTCACTTGGGGCTGGCTCTCTTCCTTGTTTTCTGCTGCTAAATTAAAAAGGCAGCTAAAAAATTCATGAAATACTTTCCGAATATTACTTTTCCATGTAGGTATTTGCTCGGGTGGCCACAGGAATGTTTCCTGATTATGGATGGAAGGGCAGGTGGCTTGGACCAATGGGAACAGCAGGATGTGACCACAAAGGCTTGTCTTGATTAAGAAGAGGTCTACACCCTGCGAGAAAAGGCTGGAGCCCTCCTGGATCTATGACAATTCAGAGCAACCGAGCCAAACGGGATTCTGCCTATCTAATCTCCTGTACATCTCCAGCACCTGTCACCCTGAAATCTGTTATCATGCAAAACAAATCACAGGCATGCCGTGCTTTTTAAGATGATAGCACTGCGCTCCTGAAATCATGAATCATTGATTGCTGCAGCAGAACAAAGATGAGGCCAGGCTTTTGGAAAGAGAGGGGAGGAAAGCGCTACCTTTCTTTCAAACTCTTATTTATCCAGTTTCCAGTTCCAAAGTCCATTAGCACCAAGGGTGTTAGGGCTGCTGCTTTCAAAGGTCTGAATTCATCACAAGCACCATCTCAGCCTCGCAACTGCTCTAAGTAGTTTTCCACTGAGACATTGTAATGGATCCATGAAAAGGAACAATCACTACATGCTTTTCAAAGGTTAACCAAAAATGGTCATTTCTATTCCTTTGTGTGTCTGCTTACCAGTTTGACCAAAGAGCAGCAGTGATCAATATGGGGATGTGTTTTTATATTTATTTTTGCAGAAAACTAGCATCATTGTATGCACAAGAGTAACTCTGCCGCAAGCTTCCTGACTGCTTTGAGGCAAGTCCCTTTAATTAATTAATCTTTAGAATACCCCTCTGAGGTAGAGACTACTACTCCCGTTTTTTAAGTGAATAAGCAGAGATGCAAAGAATTAAATTAAGGGTAGCTCACACTCAGATGCTTGGATGAGCCACTGTAGAAGTGGTATGACTATTATTAACACCTCCATTCGAGTAAAGGGAGTAGAGCCTAGTATGTGAATAGTCCAGTCTGATATTTTATAAATGGGACTAACTCACAGAAATCTTGCCAATATTGCCAAGCGGACAGGAGATTCTACTTGCTTGATTAGGTGGATCCATTTCATCATAGATCAAATCTTATTGATGGCTGAATAACGCAGAATGGTGGTTTTGCTGGGATGCTTATGAATGTGTTAAGTGTTAATCAAAAAGAGGCATCATGTAGTTGGGAGTCCTCTGCCAGTGGCAGTTCATACTTCTCTAATGCTTTCTCCCCAGCCTTTTTCAAGCACCTGCGACGCTCCCTCTCTGTAGGCTGGCAGAATCACAATGCTCCTCAGAAAGGCTGTGACCCTGGATTTCAATAGTTCAACCGCATTTCACTTGAGTAAGGAAGGGGGTCCCTTGGCGACTCTGTCCCACAGCAGACTTGTGCCACCTTGAACTCATCGGTGAGTCAGTGGGTGTGCGATTGAGCAGGTAATCGAATTAAAGAACTATTTGGAGGAACATCACAACACTCGGACATCTCCCGGCCTTGGGAAATCAGTAATGGGCCACTGGCTGTGACATCCTGAGGGCACATTGCAGGGCCTACTGAAAATGTAAGGCTAGATAGGGCATGGGCATGACATCTATTCATGAAAGGGTAGGGTAGAGCCCGAGCTCTGTACCGACATAATGAAGAAGGTCATTAGGGACATAGTGTAGCTCCTGACTGCTTGGTAAAAACTGGGCCCACAGAAACAAAATTTGCTTTTGTCCAACCTTAAAAGGCTATTGAAATACTGCAGAGGGGACAGGACAGAGCCACCATGGTTTGTGGGCTGGAAAAGATGCCTTATAGGAAGGCACAAACAGCCCCATCTGTTTAGCTTCTCAAAACAAAAATGAAGAGGTGACTAAGGTCATGGAAGGTATTACACTTATGCCGGGAGAAAAACCTTTCTCCTGGCCTGAAAAGAGAGTGGAAAGCCGTTCCAGGGATTTCTTGCAGAAGAGAACTGGCTCTTCTGTAGGAAAGTCAGAGCTGTTTTTAAGAGGAAAATCTCCCTTGTTGTGCATTAACCTGAATCGCTGTATACTTTTGTAGGGTGTTGAGGACAACCAGTATCCCACAGTCCTCTACTCTCCCTCCCTCCCTTGAGGGACAGGGGAGGGAAGGCACAGGGAGCCCAGTGGGGACCCTCTTGTGAAAAGTTCCCCTGCCAGGGGTGACTGGTGCCTCCTGAGTCTGGGGGGGGGGGCACAATTGTGGGCGGGCCCATGGGCAGGCCAAAACCCCCATATCCACTTCTATACTTCTGTGCCATGACTTAGTGCCCCCCCCACCAAATGTCGCTGATCCATGTGGCAAAAAAACTACCACATCCTGAGCAGTGCCAAGTTGGGGGCCAATATCTGGGGGGGCACATGCCCCCCAATTTCCCCTTTACCAGTCACCTGTGCCCTCTGCCCCTGCCAGTCACCCATACTGGGCACCCTCCAATAGCCCCAGAAGGGCTGCCAGGAGGAGAAATGTCCCTCAGACCCAGGCTCCCCCCACCATGCACTCATTTGGGTTGACTCAAAGGAGCGCGGAGGGGGAGGCAGCTGTGCCGTGGTTTCCATCACAGGACAATGCCCCACTCACCGTCCCCTCTAGAGCCTCCTGGCTGGAGAGCTGCCCCCCTGTAGCCCTCCAGCCAGGGCACTGGAATGAACGTGTGTCCTAGCTCCCAGGTAATTTTTCTAACAGTAATAATTTCACAGAAATAGTTACCGCTAGAAATGAACTCCTGTCCATGGCCTAAGTGACAATGCGCAAGTACCTTCATAGGGAGGCAACACCAGGAATGAAAGGGCTCAATGATCTAGTGGAAGAAGGCATAATAAAACCCAGAGTCTGGGTGCTGTAGCCAGACCAATTCAAATGCATACAATCTTTTATCCGTGAGGGTGATTTAGCACCGGAGAATGGACAGTCGGCTTCTGCAGAAGGTATGCGCACCTCATCCTTCCATGAGACATGAGTGACTGGGCTCAATACAGGGTTAGTGGTGAAAATTTATGGTAGACTAGACTAATGGTTGCCTCTGGTCTTAACATCTGCACATCTGTATTCCAAGTCACCCAGCATTGGGGCAAACCGGAGTGGCCAGAAAGCAACTCTAAGTCCCTCACTGTCATCAACTGGCTCACTGATGAGATTAAGGTCTGTTTTCAGTAGTTGGATTCCAATCCACACACATTCAAAGGATGCTTGGATCTACACTCTGCCTCCTTCCCTGACCCAAGTAGCTCAGAGAAGCAGCCAAGATTTTAGGTATTTACAACAACTACTACATCTGCAAAGCTTTTCAGAGTTTGGGTATCCTTAACTCATGTTATGCAGGAGGCAAAAAATACTCCAAGCAATCCCTACCTAGACACGGTATCACTTTAAAATGCTGTCAACCTTTGCAATCATGTTCCATTCTCCAGTGGTTCATATTTAACTGTTACAAATTAGGCTACATACTAAATTCTTCATGGTCGCAAATGCTATTAGAATTTGGAGCGCTGTTTTTTCTTCCCGTCGTCAGCTAATTAGTGGTAATATAAATTTCAATCCTCAGCCTTAGCCGGTTGCAGCAGACCATCACATGCGTAACAATAAAGGCAATTTCCTGCATTCCCCAACTACTAATAGCGGGTCTTAATTAAGCAGGGTTAACAAAGCATTGCATTGCGCTTTATCATCGTACATCAAGTGCCGGAGGTAGTATTATTTCCAAAGTGTCAGGATGCTGGGTAGGAATTATACCACCACGAGTCTAGGCTGCAGCATTGTTAAAAAAAGGGAAGAAAGAAAAAGAGAACATGTATAAATGTAGGAACCTGCTTGCCCTATTGAAAAGTATATGATTTTGGAAAGCACCAGCTTTAATTTCAAAAGCCAATTAGAAAGTTTACAGATGTCCACATCTGTTTATGGTTTCAAACACGGCTTTCATAACAATAGAACTAATGTGGTCTGGCTTGCCAGCAAAACAAATGCTGTTAAAGAAAGGCAAAGAACACCTTTTGGGATGGCAGATTTCTTTCTACGTGAGTCCAGCATGTCGTGTATATTGTCAGTAAAATGAAAAAGAAAACAATGGAGCGTGCATAGGTTTACCTCATTGGAGTGCGTCCTGTTCTGGTGTTTAGCTCTGTCTGAAGCATTGGAAAAGGCTTTATTGCAACCCTCGTGTTCACAAACATAGGGCTTTTCTCCAGTGTGAGATCTCAGGTGTGTCTTTAAGTTCTCCAGCCGGGAATAGGCCTTGGAGCAACCCTCAAACTAAAAGAAAAACAGAATATGAGTGATTAATCAACAGGGAGAAGGGAGGGTCTTTCCTTTCTCATCGGTTTCTTATTCCTCCTCCCCTTCCAGGGGGGGTGTTGGACAAAAGAGCGCTCATGTTACTGAGGGCAACCTGGCTGTCCCCAAGTAGACCAGGATTTTCAAGAGGGGGTAGTGATAGTAGGTGCCTTTGCTTTCTGGATGCCTGACCCGATATGAGTTGAAAAGGACCCGATTTTCAAGCAAGGCTGAACGCCTGGAGATTAGACCCCACCTCAGTGCTCATAAATGGAGACCCCCGAAAATCACGAGCTAGTTTTGAAAATCTTGACCAAGGCCTTCTTGCTCTGCTGACTTCAGCATTTCAGAGACAAACCCAGAGAAATGGAGATACAGCGAGCTTTGAAGTGACCTTAATTAGGCTTCTGTTCCACTTTTTCCTGAAGGCCCTGAACATGGGCGGCCGGATATTACCAGCTAAAAAACCAAGAACTTTAATCTTGGAGAGAGATGGATTCTTGCATGACACAAGCCCAGGAGCCTTCCTCCTGGAAAAAAAAGCAGTTCAGATATCAAGCGATGGCAGACCTCAGTGCTAGCTGCGTGAGGACCTTCTCTCTGTATTCAGCCAAGCAACCAAAATGACCGAGAGAAGTCTGGATGCTGCCCACAGCTTTTCCAAGCAGCAATGACTCCAAAGTGCCAGTGCATTCGAAAACATGAGATTTCCAAAAATGGGGGCTTCAAGCAAGACCTTTAGAGTGACGTTTTCAAATGTGCCTTTTGGAGTTGAGTCAATGAGAGTGCTGACAATCCCATACAGGTACCCTTATTCAAGCACTTTCAGAGGGCTCCTGGATTTCGAAGCTGCCAGTCATTCCCAATCCAGCAGACTGCTCATCTGAATCGAATCACTTCCATCGGTGCCCACCGATGGACACCGGAGCCACTTGAGGCTGCTGTTTAGGAAAGTCTTTGCCACTGAAAAGGGATATAATGACAGATCATTAAGCGTCTCTAGAGAACGACGAATCTAGAGGCATGAGTCTGATCCTCGCTGCTGGCTTGCATGGAAGGCCACATCCAGTCAATCCTGTTGTAAATGTCTGTGGGCTGGGTAATAAAAATCAAAAAGTCCTGTGGGCTGGGGAAAGCCAAGGTGGCCACATGGGGTGCTGGCCACATCGCTCCTGTGTGTGCTGTTGCCTACAAACACTGGCTTCTCTTATCCATACTGGCACGATGGACTACAGAAATTTAGGAGAAATCTTTGGCCAGTAAAAAAAAAAATCTTCTTTTTCTAAAAGCAAAATTTATTCTACTGTATAATTCAAAACCATTTGGGGAAAAGGAGAGAACACTTGCAGCACTCATCAGACTGATTCTGAAGAAATATGGCTTTGGTATTTTATCCGTTATGGGGAAGAGCTACAGTAATGGCCATTGTGTTGGTCACTGGTGTAGGCCGTGGTACTTGAAACCATTCCCATAGGATGCTGTAGTCTGGTTCAGGGAAGGATGGGATTTTTAACTTTATGATGCATAAACATCGAATGAAAAGCAACCACTACGTTTGCACAGGCAAGTCTTACGAGGTTGTCATATTGCACCCATCACATCCTCTCCGGTCAGCTTCCTCTAGCACATGGGGTTCATTCAGCGTACGGTGACTTTGAATAAAAGCAACACAATTCCCTCTCACCCCATGCACATGGCAAGCGCTGAAAAATATTACTCCATTCACCGGAAAACACTGGTAACTAAGCATGCGGTCCCAGGCATTGTCACAACACTGCAGCGAGTAGGGGACCGCCGACACCCGGGTTTTGCTTTCAGATAAGAGTGTCTGCAGATGCTCATGTTGGTTGTTCCCAGATTGAAGTGGTGATTTGCCTATGCAAAGGTGAGATCACCTGGAGAAAGGGGCCTGACCCCCCCTTGATCCATTCACTGGAGCTTGAGGTTTTACGCATGTCCCTGTGCCTGTCTCTTTGTTTAAAATAAATTGCATTGGGAGAAATCACTGCTCTGCTGAGTAAAGTCCCCTCTACATCTTTCCAGGTATTGCACAATTAGCTGTCGCGCTCCCTAGGGCTCGGGGGTGCAGAAACCCCTGAAGTGCGAGGAATCGCTCTGATGCAATCCTCTGGCCCGGAGACCTTCCTGCACCCAGGGTGGGGGAATCACCCCTGCATGCGTACAGGGGTCATTGCTTAGACATGCAATGCCGCACTGGAGAAGGACCTCAGCACTGCAGGCAGTGAGGAGTCAGGCTATTTGCAACACCGTATGAGAGTCTGGTAATCACTGAAGTAAAAACAGTCATTAACAAAACACCAAACAAGAGAGGGCGCAGAATCCCACCCGAAATCCCCTAGCACTCTGACATCCATCCATTTGCTTGGGGTCACTCAGGCAATTACGTACTCACTGTACAATCATTCAACCTACCTACCTGTTTCTCCAACTGTTCAGCCCATGGGGCTGTATTAAAAGCGTTACTGAGGTCCAAGTATAGTATGCCCATGGCATTCCCTCCATCCACTACCTACCTTTAGCAGACAGCAGGTCCTGGCGTCACTACAAACCTTCTTGGCAGGACAGACCATGCAAGTTCCTGACCCTAAGCACTGGACAACCCTTCCTTGCTGTTAGCTTTAATGTCCCAAGACAGCTCGCGAGGAACATACCCCATGGCGGGGACTGTTCCTGCAGAGACCTGTGGTGGCAACCACTGCCTCATTTCAGACATGCATTCAAATGGCCACAACCACCCACTGCCCGCCAACCCGCCCAGACGTGGCTCACCGTGCACTTGTGGGGTTTCTCCCCCGTGTGACGTCGCATGTGCACCACCAACATGTACTGAGCCTTGAACGGCTTCTGCTCCCGGGTGCAGTCCTGCCAGCGGCAAACGAACTCCTTCTTCTCTCCGTGGATGTGATCATTATTGATGTGCTAGGAGGACAGGGGAAAGCAGGGCATTATTAGAGCAGCCGACACCAACAGAGCACATGGTGTTTGAAAGCAGGGAAGGAAAACCAGCACTGCGTCAGTCGTTGGGGCTGTTGGGACATACACAATATGCACTCCTTCAGAGCTGCAAGGACATGCAAGGACAAGCTGCTTTACGGCAGCTTAGAAACCTGGCCCAAACGCTGATCTACCGGACCAAAATACAGTGCGACAAGAAGGATGCGACTAGGACAGTTTACTGAAGCATGAAGACTGCATTTACTCTGTTGAAAGTGCAGCAGATGCACTAGGCTAGGTCCCCAGCTTCTGTAACCCAAATGTGGCCTATACATAGTAAAAGCTGCACTCTTGAGACCACTGAGAGGCCTCAAGGCAACACATCAACCCCCATTCTTGCTTCTGGGGCCTTTTGTGGAGGATGGGGGGCATTTAGGAGCACAGCTATACGATATGTGGTCCATGATTGCTAGGCTGTAGACTAGGATGCCTCTCAACAGGTGCCCAAATACGGCCCCCTTGCTTCAGAAGAGAGCAAGTGTCCAATCAGAAATGTCACCCACCAAACAGAAAATGTTCTTCCATTTGTATATGCTCCTTTTTTTAACTAAGCTATATTAAAAAATAGTCTTGGAGCAGCCAGGCTGGGACATATCAGAGCCATCCAGAGCAGAGGGGAATTCAGGGTAGACTTGGAAGGAAGGGGTAAGAACTTGCAGAAAAAAATGACTGGTCTTTAGTTGGAGATGACTAACATGTAACTTCTTGCAGGCTCCCAACAGGCCGTCTACGGGCTGGCCAAGCCACCTACCAGCACATCACAACCTACCAGTACGAAAAGCGACCAGTGGTGCAGAGGATTTTTTTTTTTTATCGTTGTTTACCCAGGATCAGATCCATTGGTGTACAAACACACCAAGAGGCAGTGAAAGGCTTGCTAAGACCTACCTGACACTGTGGACAGGGGGGGGAAAGTGGATCCTTTTACTTCCTTTTGCCGACGTGACACAGCTCATGCAATTTGATATAAATTAGTGGTCAGGAGTGGCTCTCCATATCTGCCTACACCTTGGGGACGAGCAACCGGCACACTTTGTGCCCGCATGGAGCGTACCTGATCTTGCCCCAGACGCTCATGTCCCTATAGTTTAGCTAAATTAAAACCGCTGAGACATGTCACCCTGCAGTGCGCTGACTCCATGCATCCTTCAGAATTGAGCATGCGACTTTTGCTCAAAAGGGAAAAAAAAACCCAACAACAAGGTGGTTTTGTTCCACTTTGCTAATACTGGGACTATTTCAGCAGATTATGCTCTTTAATATCTGGGCTGTTAAACACATAACCCCCCCCCCCCGACATTTCTTTGCCCTTTATGCAGTGTTAAGACACAGCTGGGTCCATCTCCATCTCCTCTCCCCACCATGTGATCTACAATAGCTTGGTCACTGTTACACTTTTTAAAGGGATTTTGCCAGTCATTGATCCGCTGATGGAGGCAGGTATCGCTCCACCGCAATCAATAGAGGATCTGGCCCCACTGCTCCTGATTCTCAGACTAATGGCAAAACTAGAGACTTCCCCAACCCTAATTAAAACCTAAATAAAAATGCTGCCAAGTGCTGGGCCCCCACCACAGCCCTGCAACAATCCTGGCCCTCATGGGCCGTGGAATGGGGCAGGCCACCCGGGCCATGGCTCGACCAATTTTGAGCACATTAATTCAGCTAGCTATGAAGTTAAAACAAGAGCTATATAGTTTTAACCGGAATGACAATTGCACATTTGTGGGTTATATAAATTAACGTGCTCAAAGTTGGCCGGGCCATGCCCCGGGTGGGCCAGCCCGTTCCACGGCTCGTGCTGACCCCCAGCCATTGCCCGTTTTCAGAAGGACCCGGTTTCTACTTCTGGAGTGGACTGAACTCAGATTCCAGCTCCAAATCCCTGAATGCTGCAGGCTTAAAAACACTGGCAAAAGGTAGGATGGAAAAAAAAAAAAAGACTGATTCAGGCCAGATTGTATTCCAGCTCTAAAGCATCCACCTGCCGTCAAAAGCTGAACTGCGGGCAGGAAATGACTGCAGCTCTCAAGTATGTGCTAAGGAAAGCTGCACAGCCCCTATTACTGCTAATTACTCAGTACCATAAAATCCCCCGGCCCGCGCTGAAAACTCAGCAGCAGCGTGGAGTTTGGATCCTAGCTGGTGCGAGGCTGGCGTCAGGTTATACAGGCATGGGGAGGGAAATAAAGCAGTTTGCAGAATAACTCACGGGCTGTGTTGTTCTGCATGTAACTTTGTCTCCCTCTGAATGGGATCTCGCTGCCCAAACTGATGCCCACCTTCACTCGGCTCTTTTCAGGAGACCTAAACTGACAAGCGAGCCTAAAATAAAAATGCTCTGGACTTGGGATCTTTCAGTACGCAGGATTTTTTCCAGCATCGAGGTCAGGCCTGTGGACTGCAACTCTGAGTGCTACTGAGGTGGTGGCTTTAACTGCTGGTGGACAATGTTACGCGCTTGTTAAAACCGAGCAGCAGGCCTCCTCCATCTCAGCCTGGCACGGTGTGCGTAGATCGACCTGGAGATCAACCTCTGGGTGTTGTTCCTATCGGCGCAGAGCTAAAAGTGTGGTTGTCTGAACCGTCACAGCCTGCCTGGTGTACTGTGGAGGAAATGTGGATTGTGGGACAATATGGAGAGGATGCAGGGCGCCTTCTTTTCACTATAGATTCACCTCTACGTGTGGCCGCAGCATATCCTGGAAGGCTGGAGGCCTGCCTGCTCCTCCTCTCACTCTCCAAACCCAGAAATAAGCCAGGGTCATCCCAGGGGCCACTCTCAAGAGTGACTTGAGAGGGAGGCCACCAGAGCACATCCAGGTTTGGAAAACGCTCAGGAGCATCCAGGCTGGAAAACACCACTGCCATGATGGAGACACACCAGCGTGAACCCTTTACCCCAGCACTTCTGTGCTTTTGACACCGCCACCGTGGGCTCAGTGTGAATGTGGCTTGCGCTCAAGGTCAGCACCTGAAGGGGCAGGGATAAGAGCGAAGACAAGCCGCATTCAAAGGATTGAAGCCAGCCGCGTATTGGATTCGGAGCTCAGAAATCGAAGATTCGCAGTTTCCCGGAGGTGAACCCTTGCAGGTTGTTTCCAAAAGACTTCAGATGCGTGGGGCAGAAAGCTGCTTGCCAAACCTGTGAGACGAGCCAGGCGCATCGTGGCGGGATGAGCTGGCGGCTGGGGAGCAGGCGCGGGGGATCCACACCTGAAGGGCACGGGACAGCTTTGGGCTGGGCTTAAGGCGCTAATAGACAGGGACTGAGCAGAGCGGTGACAGGGCCAGGGGCTCACAGCCCTAGAGGGGCAGGAGCGGAGCCCAGTACAGGCGACCCCAGAGCCACGGGACGGGGAGAGATCGAAGACGACCTAGAGGCTGAGGCCAAGAGCCCCAGAGAGGGGCAATAGCAGACCTGGGGCCAAGAGAGCCAGAGCACAAGCTGGGAAAGGGGTTGCAATCTAGGATAGATGGAAACCAGACTGGGGCGGGAGCCCAGACCTGCTGCACGCCACCAGAACAGACGTGAAAAATAGGCCTCTCGGCCTGAGCCGGTTTGCGAATCTGACCTTGGCAGGACTGGCATTTCAGTCGGTTGGATTGCCCCTCTTTACGTGTCTTCGAGGTGTTGCTTGGGGTGTCTCTCAAATGAAAAGTGACAAATGTCTACAGCCAGGATGAACTGAGGTCTCTGATAATGTATGGGCTCACCAGTTCTGGTATCTTCCTCGACCTCTTCTGCTTCCACCAGCACTTTGGCGTATTGCACAAGCAAACTCACCCTTGTGCACCTAAGCACGATCATCTGTGCGCACAAACATACGTCCTTCAGGGCACAGTGGGAAGCCTGCTGTCTCTCTGACCTTCACTCCAGTGCATATTCTAGACATCAAAATCTGCAGCTTCTTGGACGGTTGCTAATAATCACATCACAGTAGACTCAGGTTTTAAAAACTTCAAAACTAAGGATGGTGCCTATTTCTTCAAATATTTTCCTTTTGGTGTGGGGTGGTTTTTTGGGGGGAGGTGGGAATTGGTAATAAATTGTGCTGGACTACAGGGATCTTCCTTGTACTTTGCGCTGGGGACAGCTACAGAGTTTTTTTGGGTTTTTTTTTTTGCGGGGGGGAGGGGTTTAAGAAAGCTAAGAAAGGAAAAAAAAAAAACATTATTGCTTGATCAATGCAGAAACACGCTTTCCTGGCCAGCACGGGCCACTGTGGATCAGTTATTATTGAGCAATGCTGTGCTTTATGGAGTGTACAAGGGCTTACAAAAATAAAAAGCATTATCTATACATAGCTGCCACTTTAAACACATCTCCCGCATTTAACACTCAGAATTATTTCCACCTCAAGCAAATGCAAGACACTTTCTACTAAATCACTCATCCCTAACCTGTAATGAAAGTAGGGGTTCTAGAGGGGTAACTCTTTGTTTCTGACTTAAGGACAGCAAATGCCAGATCTTAATTTAGACCGCACGCTCTTTGGGGGCTTGGATTACGCTTGCACTATGTGCGTGCACATAATGCTTAGCTGGGTGAGGCCTGATGCTCGACTGGTGGCCTCCAGGGGACAGATCCCACAGTAATTAATGACCAAATAAATAACAAAAATCAATAGCAGTCTGAGTAACTGTGAAAATCTCTGTGTTCATCAAACAGATCCTTTTCAAAGGAGGCGGCGGCCTCCAGAATTGAAGCCAGCTCCGTGTGTGTGTGTGTGTGTGTGTGCGCGCGCGCATGTGCGTGTGTGCACATGTGCATGTGCATGCATGTGCATGTCCGCCCTTCCCTGCAGATAAACCCTACAAGGGAACGTGACCTGATTTGGCAGTGTTTATGCCGCGTACTTCTGATTTGCGCCTGGAGTGGCTCCCAGAGCGAGCTCCGGCCGTGCAGCAGCTTGCGATAAAAAGCGAGGACAAATGCACAGCAACCCAAATTTATTGCCGGGGTTTCTTCCCAACATTACTCACATGGACGAGCTGCTCCTGAGTGTCATATTCCTTTGTGCATCCTTCCCAGTGACAGTTTGTCTCATAAATAACTTCGGGCTCCTGTTTACATTCATCCTTATCCAGATCTTCTTTCAGGTCTGTCAGGTGCTCCTGTAACACAGCAAAGAGTACGAGATGAGCTTACTTCAGCTGAACTCCTCGGGTCCTGGCAGAGCGCAGAGCAGGAGTTAGCGACTGTCATGGAAAGAACAAGTGCTTAGAGCGATGTAATGTTCTTGATTACCCTTAAATAACGAGCTAAGCAGAGTCCACACAATGCTGCCTGCAGTTTGGGGGGTTCATTTAAAGAAGCAGTCAGATGCCCAGGGCTTTCTGGTTTCAGCCATAAAGTAGGCAGAAGAATTGGCTGGTAAAGACGAAATCTGTTTTGTGCAGAAAACAACGGTTTGGAATTTACTTTGTTCTGAGTTGGGGTGGGGGGGGTCGTCACATTTTTTGTGAATATATTTGTGTACAGGTGTGTGTAGTCACCCCCCCACCCCAAACAACCAACAGCCCAAGGACTATGGGACTCACCTGAGATGCAGGAGACCTATGGGATACGCATGCTGATGCGTAATAATCCCTATTGGGTATGCATAGTTTGCAGCACTTTGAAGACACAAACCGATTGACCCTAAACACCTTCCTGGGAGGTAACCAAATATCACCACCCCCACTGTATAGTCAGAGAGAGTGCGGTGGGATGTTTAAGTAACTTGACCAACACCAGAGAGGAACTCCTGCCTCCCAGTCTTGTGCTCAGTCCCCTATGGTGGTTGGGTGATTACTAGCCATTCAAGTCCTAATCCCGATTTGTCAAGTTGTTTAACCTCTCTGTACCCCAGATTCCCTATCTCTGAACAAGCAGAAGCCTACCTGGCTGGGCTGTTGCAAAGCTCACACGCACTGGCTTATGGCAATTGGGAGGGATCAGTCTCCGGACATAACATGCTACAGAAAACTGTGGTTACAGATCTCATAACTGGTACGGTGGGCGCGTGTGCATATTGTGCCAGGACAGCAAGACGGTCCTTTCTTTGCCTTGATCTTATTTCATCAGTCCTTAACCTCAGCACATCCCTTTCATCAGGACAACCGCGCCAGCAGGAGAATGCCGCAGAGATCATCATCCTTTAGCAAGGTAAGCTGAACTTCAAGCTCACTGGGTCTCAGGTGCAGGGAATCCAGAAGAGGGATTTTTGCAGGCAGTTGAAATGAAAGATGGACCAGAGAGCAAACCTCTGAGCCAGAAACCTTCCAGACTTGGGCTCTGTGTTTCAGACCCATCTCTAACTTACATGAACCCCTGGCTGAGACCTCAACCTTACAGAAAGCTTTATTTTACAGCTACGAGGGAAAAACCCCCCAAAACCTATTGCTTGATGAATGTAGCAGAAACAGGGGGTTTTAAGTGCAGAATGAAACCAAAGCCGGCCACTTCTAATGACTTTCAGTCAAGTGAAAAAAAATCCTTTGCACATTTCTACACACCCCCCACCATGGAAACAGTGAAAAGCAGTGAGACTAATTGGAGGAGATAAAGGAGCAAATCTAGAGTAAGACTCTGTATAAATGGGGGGGTGGGGAAATGAATATTCAGCATTAATAGGGAAGGGCAGGCTGAAATGCATTAAAAAGGCTTGTTCCCTCGTCTTACCACAAAGGCACCAAGTTCAGGGAGTCAACCCCACAACAGAGCAGCAGAAGTGGGCTCTTTGCATTGCGGAGCTGAATAATATTGCAAATCCCACATCTGAGTGCCTCAATGGAAAGAAAGCAGCTGTAGTAAGGATGGTGAGATTTGCTCCTGGATGTATAGCAAAAGACAGGCTTTCAGTAAGGACTCGTTGGGAGTTTTACCAGCCTTATCTAACAGATGGCACGTACGAGCAGGGGGATGCTGGGGTTTATATGCATGTAGAGAGGGGCTGCTCCTATAGCTTATTCAGCCTCTGTGCAGGGATGGATTTCACCCAGTAAAGACCTGGGTTTCTACAAGCCCACAGGGATGCCATCAACAGATTTTCCTGGAGAAGGAAATGACAAGACGGCAGGTGGCCCTATAACCCTTTTTTTTTTTTTTTTTTGCCCTTCATGTACAAAGCTGAATAAATTATTTAACTATTTCAGTGCTCAGTGTGCAGTGAACCCTGTGAGGAACGGCTACTGATGACCCTTGGGGTTTTGATGCTTGCTTGTTAAGAGCTAGTTTAGCTTATCACACAAGCTAAAACCCTAAATAGGTAGGTTAACTTATCACAGCCAAAGCAGCATTCAAGCCAGTGGAAGTGGCAAAGCGATGTCATCTCCAGATGCCTCTCTCACGTGGACATGGACTGGAAGTTTCTAATGATTAAAGAAAAGGTATTACTCAGCAAAGGGCTGTAACTGCACAGAGCTCTAACTGTTGCAAGATTAATTCATTGGCAAAATGAGCAGCTGCCCTTCAGAGTGTAAAGAGCACTGTGGAATATATATCCAAGCTGGGGTTTTCAAATGGGCCTAAGGGAACTAGATGGCTCATGACCCATTGACTACCACTGCAAAGTTTGCAACTGAAAGGTGGATCCATCTGATGAGATGAAACAAGGCCTGCAAGACTGATGCTATTAGTTATTGGTCTCAGAGTAGCACCTAGACACATCAACTGAGATAGGGGCCCTGTTGGGCTAAGCAATGAACAAACACAGAAATAGTTCCCAGGCTGGAGAGTTCATTGTAGGCAGACAAGTTCAACCACTGGCCCATCTTCTCAACTAAACTTACTGGCATAATTGTATTGTTTAATTATACCAGGATGCTTATATAAGTAAAACTCCCTGTGTGGACATTCTGGAATAGGAGTACTCGCACGCGCTACTAGACCACGATCATTGCACTACTAAATTTCCCTGTATATTCAAGGACACCGGCACAAAGAAACGAAGGACCTTGTCTACACTGGCACAGCTGGGAACAACATTCACATCTTCTGACTCCCAACCTAATGTTGCAAGCAGTGAACCACACTGAAGAACCATTCAAACAAGCCTGTGATTTGACTGTAGTCCATGAAAATCCCTTAGAAATGAGACAATATGCTAAAATGTATGAGTGCCTATACACATGCTCTGATGCATTCTAATTAAAACACGCCAGGCTGCCTCACTGTCATTTGTATTCAGTGTCCTGCATTTCAAAATGGTGGCGGGGACACTTTAACTAAACCTCGTTGAACAACCTTTAGTTAAAGCACCCCCACGGCCATTCTGAAATGCGGGATGCTGAATACATGTGACGCTGCAGCGTTTTAATTAGAGCGGCTGTCAGGGAGCCACTCTAATTAAAACGCCCCGCAGCACGTGTATAGACACCCTATGCGACCACGTTCAATTATGTCCCATCTTTTAAGGACCTTTGCGAGAGATGCCTTTCTTACTGATCTGCAGCCAGTTGCCTTCATCCTCTCTCTTCTACTAAAATAATTCATCTTTGCCCCTCCTTGTTCTCCACTTTCCCCACAGCAGTTAGCCTGGTTTCTTCTTCACCATGGAGCATGCCACCTGAGCTGGTCTCTCAGACCATTTTCTCCTCTTTCAAATCCTTTCTCAAGACCCCGTGAGTGTTACAGTGATTAGTGAACAGCTCCAGAAGGCCTGGGAGGTGAGAAGTACTGTATAAAAGCTCAAGTATTCTTATTAAAACAGCTGTCATGTTTTCACATGCCAGCTGTGACTTTTATGTACAGGTTTACAGTCTATACATGGAAAGATTAGCTTTTATTAGGCCTTAATTGTTCTCTGAAATTGGCTGCTCCTATGACAGAAAAGTTGCTGCAAGTCGCAGAAGGATTTCTGAGGAGAACCAAAAGCCTTTAAAAAGTATGAGACGCCTGTAGAAAGAAGACCAAATCTCAGTCGCTGACCAGCAGCTCCCGCTGTCTTCAGCTAAAGTTCTGGGTAGAGCGGCTGAAATATTATTGTCCACAGAAAAAGCACTTTCCACAAATTGAAAATTTGTTTTCTTTCTGATTTTTTTTTTCTGGAAGCAAAAAATGAAAAAGCCTATTCTAGTGAAGAGCGGGGAGACCCAAAGCAAAATAGCTTGGTTCACTGAACAGAATTCAACTGTTTTTTTTCCATTTGACATGAATCTGAGTCTGGTCCTGAGCTGCCACAATGCCCCACGGGAGTTGTGGTCTAGACGCCTCATGTGCCCGCTCTCAGGTACGGGGCAGACTCCTTGGTTGGACGGTATCTGCCACGATGCAGCGCGGTCTCCCTAGCGGCTGGGCCACCACGGGGCAGAAGCGGAGCTCCAGGACTGCAGGCGAGCACGAGACAGCTGGCCCGTGGACACCCAAGTCAACGCTCTGCTGTAACGTAGGCACGATTCGAAACAAAAGCCATTTCAAGGTTTCAGAATCAAAATTGTCTCTGAACTTTTGTTTCCATGCAAAAACAATAAAGAAAAAAAAAGGGTATTTCAGCTTTCCACCATAATACGGTTGAAACCAACGGTGAAACAACAGAATTCCAGGCAGCCTGGGATTTCCAAGGTTCAAAAAGCACCGGGTTGGGGACTGAGGCCGACTGACAAGCAGGCCCCTACGGTATTGAGTCTTCCATGTCAAGGACGGCTCCCTGCAAGGGATTCTCCAGTAAGACGTCTAATCAATTTTAAACGCCTCCAGCTGCAAAGCCTTCACTTCCCTTGGGGGCATCGTTCCACCGATCTCCCCCAAAGGCACGATTTCTAGGTAGCCAGCCTACAATTTCCTTTCCTTTATTTCATCTCTTCTCTCCTAATTAAACTCCCTTGCATTGCTTTACCTGATCCCACTTCGTTGTGTTACTCACAAGACATCCTAGAGCAGCTATTGAAACAAGTGTCTACCCACAATTGCATGGGTTATCACTTTGACTGTGTATGTATGATGCCACTGCGTGTACGACAGTCTGCCCTAATACATATACTTGGGAGGGCAGAATATTTATTTCATATCTCTTTTGGCTTTGGAGCATGGGGCCTTATTAGCCTGGGAGGTGGCCAGTTTGGGTTTTTTTTTTTCAAGTCACGTGCTTTTTGCTGCTGCGTTGATGTGCTCCTAAACCCAAAGCTCCAGAGAGATGCCTCTTTGCCCTAATAAACATGCTGTAGTCAGCACGAACTTTCCCTGATATGCTATCTTCATCAATTTTACCAGCCCCCAGATGACTGCGCATGTTGCTGTCCCCATGCATCATGCTGAAACCTGCTTCTGAACCAGAGCAGAAAGAGGAATTTGTCATCAACTCTTCTGTTTGCTTGACAATAACACAGCCTAATATTTCATGAAAACGAAGTGCCCAGAGCACTCCTGATGGTTTACAGTTGTGATAACGGATGGTCAGATGGATACTGTCAGCCATTAAACAGTTTGCAACTGCGGAGCTCAGGAAGAATTGCAAAGGCCTCTGGGCCCGCCTTGGTGTCAAATGCTGCGTCACTGATGTAAAGGATGTTGCTCTGAGCAATTCCTTACTGAGTAAAGAAGCAGCCCTTTCTGAGAGCATCCGACCTACATGCAAGATTTCCCGGTAATCTATGTTTGCTTTGAGACACCCGTACTGCTTGCTCTGCACTGCAAGAAAAGTCGAGCGTCATTTTTAAAGTTACCACCGTTGAAATATTCAACCTTCCCTTTCCCTGGTCCCAGACGCAGCGCCAAGGAATCCAAGTCCCAAGCACCTCTGTAATGCCTTACTCGATCAATCACGGAAACTCGGCCCCTGCACTTTGGGGGTCCCTTGGTTTGAAAGGAGCTTGCTAAGCCCTGCAAACTTTGATGTCTTGTTATCAGCTGCAGAGAAACGTGGAATGAATATCGGTCCCAAAGACAACGCAGAGCTGTCAGCGCTCTGTGTTCAGGCCAACCAGGCAGTTTGTGCCAAGAAGTTTTACCTGAGAGGCTGGGGAAGCTGGAGGCAACCCTTCAACTTCAGTCTTGACTTTGCTGCGCTTGTTAATTACTGGGTTGACCGTGCTGCTCACAGCTGACTCACTGCTCTGCTTGCTCTAGGAAAGAGAAATCAGGGGAGATGTGCTGCTAGGGTTACGAATGAAAAATGAGGCCGTGCCGCTACTACCATCATAATCACAGCAAATTGGAGTGGAAAGGAACTCTGAAATGGGCTCTGTGGACTGGCCCATCCGCCCAGGAGTTAAGTGGAACATAGACCTTATCCTGGCTATTTGTCCGGAGTCAATCTCCTACTGTGCGAGTATGCAAGGGGGGAAAAAAAAAAGAGCCAGAGAAAAAATAAATAAAGGAAAGTTTGAAGGCTGGAGGGAAAAAAAAACCCTATTTTGCATGTGACACTGGAGCTTTTAGTCTCTCAACTGCTTCTTCAGTTTAAGAACTATCCAGACCCTGTTATTCAAACCTCCCCCTCGACCCTAAGAATAATCTATGTTCTCCCCCACCCACTCCAAACAAGAGGAAATATTTTATCCAATGGTTTATCTTGGTTTTAGGAGAGTGTCCTTCATAATCAGCCTGTAGGAGCCTACGCATATATTTTATCAAGCCCTTGGAAAAGAATCGAGTCTGCAAGAGACAAAGCATCATGCACAATACAAAGACTCTAGTCAATTGGAATATGACAACTGCAATTGCACTGGTGTTAGCTGCTCAAGATTGGTGTGGTAACTCTTAATCAGAGGTGTCACTTCTGCCACTGAAGTCATATGGGTAGCCAATTTGCTGGGATTGAAACAGAAGAGAAGAAAATAAAACCAATCAAGCCAATAACCCACCAATAACAAACCAGTCCAGGGCCCATGAGGATCTCCAAACTAATAAATCAGACAGAACAGTTCAATACAATAAAAACACAAAAACAAATTAAAAGGGGTGGGAATGGAGGTGAAAGAGAGGTTGCAGAGAAAGCTTACATTTCCAAAAGTGGGTAGTTAGGCCATTTAAAAGATGCTATACATAGCCACTGATGTCCGACATGAGTGTGCGCTCAGGGTGTTGATATTCATCTGGTTGGTGCAGGTAAGTGCACAAAGATTGTACATTCCTAAGTCTAAACACCTGCTACTCAATCATATAAGACTAACAATGAAAACGAGTCATAAAATGTACACCCAAATGGACAGTTGGGCGTCATAAAATGTATACCCAAATGGCATTGCAGAAATTTCTTCCCAAAAATCATTTGCAAATAAGGAGTTGAAAAACTCCTCTCCCGTGGAGTTCATAACATGCAACCCATAGAAGTATGGACTTACTTGAAACTTTCTCAGCCTGCAGCTTACTACAGGGGAGATGTTTTCTGGCGCTCAGTGGGCTGAGCTTTGCTCTATGGCAAGGTTGGGTCTTGCTCTCCTCTGGACCATATTCAGGGAATTAAAAGAGAGGCTAGAGCTCTAATTGGCAGTCACCGCTTGAACGCCACAATAATGCTGTGTGTATACAGACAACGTCTACTAAATTAGGGATGGCCTAACAGTTTTAACCCAAAATAAATAAATAAATTCTCATTGTTTCGAATTCTTGGCCAGATTTTCAGAGGCCCTGAGTACTCATTGCTCTACTTGACCTCCGCATGAGCAGTAGATGTTTAGCATCTCTGAACATAGGTTCCCTATTTGACTAGAGTCTCCCTCTCCAATAGGAAGGGGTTTTTGCCAGGGCCCCAAAGTTTAGCCCATTGCTCTATTTCATATGTGAACCGACTTGGCTCCTACCTGATTGGAGTCAGGGATGCAGCTGTTGTTGTTACTGATCTGCGTAGGAGGTGGGTTGACAGAGAGCACAGCCATGTGCTGCCGTGGGGGGAAGGTGGGGGATGGCTGGATCAAAGGAGGAGTATGTCCAAAGGCTGAACTCAAGCCCCTCTGCTGACTCAGGATCTGCTGGTACGTCACGGGGTTGATGGGATGGGGGAAGCTGAATGCCGGGCTGCAATACAAATGCCAGCGAAGAAGTGGCAGTTACATGATGGTATTAAAAAAAACCAAACACTTATGTTAATGATTGATTTAGGTGAGGGCAGAACTTCCTAGTGGCCACGGGGAACAGGAAAGGATGGAGAAACTAGGGTTTCATTAATCACCCACAATAAACATTACAGAAGATTTATTATTTTGGATAAGGCAGGATCTATAACTAATTAATTAATTAATTTTATGCAGATGTGATCTGCCTTAGCTACCCTTTGGTATATTTATGCATCAATATAAATATACCCACTCACATGCAAAACTGCTAGAAAGTCCTTTTCTTCCTGTGTTGCCATGCACTGCTTGCAAACATGGGTCTGACATGGGCTTTGCAACAATTCAGGCTTGAAGGCTTTGCTGTACAGAGCTACTCTGAAACCTTCTCGGCTTGCAGGATGCTACAGGGGAGATGTTCTCTGGCTCACCAGGCATAAATTACAGCAGGGACACTTCACCATATTCAAAAGAGATGGCATTTGCTTTGCACTCAAGGCAAAACAGGATGCTGTGGTATGAGGGTAGTAGACTATGTAGTCCTTCAGATGCAAGTTAGATGTAAGTTCAACTCCTAACCGCATCATGGGTAACCAGAAATGATCAACATCTACTAGCTGTTTGATGGCTCGTATGAAGTCCATGATTTCAGACTTAGAGGGAGTTGATGCGGTGTCCAGAATAACAGCTGGAACTGCCAGCCTTGCAAGAAGGCCAAGTCCTGAATTAGTCTCTCTTTCAGAGGTGGTTCCCCCAGAAGAGGATTAAGGCATGAAGGAGAAGAAGTGTGGGAAATCTGCTCTGTCGCTGCCCTGGCTCTTGGCAGGTGGTGTTAAACAAGTTCATTATTGCCAATTTTGCACTTTAAAGAGAGGATCCTAAGCACATGTACACCAGGGCTGTGCGAAATTTCACCGGCTGTTTCATTCCAACACTGTTTTGACCAATCTTGAGGTCGAAACAACAAAATCAGAACAAAACAAAGCCGGTTGAAATAGTCTCGAAACAAAATGAGGCTGGTTGAAACGAGGCTCTCGACCATAGGCTGGGGATGGGAAGTCAGTCCAGCTGGGCTGACTTCTCATCCCCAGCGCAAGATCCGTCATCCCCATACGCTTGATCATGCCAGGGGTGGGAGGCAGCCCAGCTGCTTCCTGGGGCCCCGTGCTTGATTGCACTGGGCCGGGAAGCAGCCCAGCTGGGCTGCCTGCCGTCCCGGTGCGATGTAGTACTGGGGATGGGAAGTCAACCTAGCTGGTCTGACTCCCCATCGCCAGTGAAACTCAAAACAGCATCAGAACAGCCTTTCTGTTTTGACAAAACGGAACGGAGCAGCTGTTTTGACTTGAAATGAAATTAGAGACAAAACGCTGTTCCCTCGAACCAGCGAAACTCAAGGCGAAACGGAACGATGCAGTTTCGCACAGCCCTAATGTACCCACGCAAATATTTTCTCATTGTTAAAGCCACAAGAGGTGCAATGCTTGCTGAACTGGTCAACCATTAGCAGTACATTACATTTTATATATTTAAAAATATATAAAGTTATGGGATTTTTAAAAATAACTTAGTCCCTTACTCCCCCATCATTATACAATTAAGGTTGGTTTTATTCCAAACCCATTAGTGACAAGGTGAGCAAAACACACAATGCTGCCCCAGTGGTTAAATAAATATGAATGACATCATACTATCTGATGGCAGGTTGCCGTGGAGCAACTGGTTTATACAAAGGAGCCATGAGAAAAGTGACTTATAACAGTTGGCCATCCTCCCATGATGAGGTGGTCACTAGTTTGTGTCACTACTGTCACCAATATGCTTTTTTACTGATTAAAAATTAAAGAAGCCACACTACGAACTATTAAGAGTTAGACTGTTTTATGAATGCAGCTCATTTACATAGTCTTGTTGTTAGTAGTAATAGTAAGAAATGTGAGATTTAAGATATTCCTTGTAAAGATATACCTAATGGCTCTGAATTTATTACTACTGTTATTATTGAATGATATTAGCCACAATACAAACACTTACAATAAAAAAGGTTCTTCCCCCAAAGAGCTTAACAACTATATTTAAACACAGTAGACTAGACGAGGGTACAACAGATGTAGAGAACACAAGGTAATAGCGGAAGAACTATGATTTGTAGCTAAATTTCGGATGATTCTCGAAGCTGCTGCTTTAGAAATACTTTTACAATTTTACAAGTGATGTTACCCAACAAAGTAGTGTTTAAATTACTGTAACAAGTAGAAATGCCAGTTTTTTTCCTTTAAAACAAGATCAAAACTCTTTAGGCATCTGTGGCTTCTCTAAAGCCTTGTGTTTCTTCCCCATGCATCTACAACAACATTATTAATAGATATGAATGTACTTAACTTCACACTACTGCTAACAGCAGGAGCACAGTGCAACCATTCTTAAGCAATCACCCAGAGGATTGGCATCAATTATTTGCCTAGGAGAAATATTTTCTAATTAAGTCTAGAGCAGAATTTCACTCAATGATCTAGATTTTTTTTAATGGGTGTTTAAAAAGTTAGGCTCCCAAGTCCACACAGGCAGCAATTTTTGAAAATCTAGGTTAATATTTGCAGGGCTACTTTGGGGATAGTCTCCTAAGGGGTGGAGGTGGGGATTTCTAATTAGGCTAGTCACACCATTTAGCAAAGCTAATTTATTGGCAGAACTGAGCCTCTTTTGTTTGGCTGCTAAGAGGTAAAAGCATATTGCAATTATTAGCAATCTGGCAAGTTGACAGTCCCATCCGGAAACAAGAAACCCATATACGGTATAAATTACTGATATAGCCATCAGTATAGAAGAAACACATTAAACATTACTTTTCCACAAGCCAGGTTTTTTCATATTAATGTGTAACACAGAGCCTGTACATAAAAGGGATAGATTTTTTTTAACAGGATTCCTTGTTACCTTAGATGGGCAAACCCTGAAAGGCTTCCTTTCTGCAGCTTGAGTTCCTGACAAGGAGATAATTATGCAGACAGGAGATCAAATAAATAAAAGCCTAAATTGAGCCACTCCAACTGTTTTACCTTATTGCCCCTGCAGATAAATGGCCATACGAGCCACTCGCAGCAGAACTACTTCGGGAGTTATTAATATAAGCCACCAGGGAGTTAGGGGATGTCCTGATCATTGTTTGAAGATCAATGCTGGCATCAGACAGCGGGGATATGGAGAGGGCTCGCTTTCTGCTTAATCTTGGAGTCACCCGAGGGCTTGAAAATCTTGACACTGTAAGGAAGAGAAAAAAAAACAAACCAGTGCGTCTAGTCAGATAAAAGCAGCAGGATTCTCCCTTCTTGTGGCCAAGTGAATGAAAGAAGTTTGCGGTGCTCTGCTTGATTTACTGGGAGGAAGACTCAGTCTGAGAGCATTAAATGACACGCAAGCCCCTAGCTGGGACTCGTTTACCTTGAAAACATTTCTTAAGCCCCCTCACACACACAAAAAAAGAAAAATTCATACTACGCATCTGTATTTTTTGCTGTGACGGCCATTCTCGTGGAGGAGAAGCCGCAGGACTTGGGTGCCCTGACAATGAAGCAGAGTCTTTACTGAGGCTGCTGAACTCAGAAAACGCCTTTGTTTTTCTTTGGCTTTCTAGTGCCCGAATGCTGAGTTCCACTGCTGGGCTTTTGTCAAGACACGGATTCAGCGAAGAACTTAAGCACAAGCCTAATGTGAAGCATGGGAGGAAGTTTGCTGAAATGGATGGGACTTACTTAAATCCCTTGCTGATTCAGCACCTGGGAGTCCTGAGCTTGGACTTCCACTTTCTCAGCTGACTCATTTCTGCCTTGCTGCGATGTCAGTGGCTTCCCTAATGTATGGAAGAGGAGCATCGGAGTGGTTGGTTTTGAACTGGCTGATCTCTATTCTGCAAGGGCTCTTTGCAAGTGTCATCGATCAGGGTCCCCAGGGGTGCCCATGGTGCCCCTAACAGCTCCATGACCGCACCAGCTCTGCTCCGAGAGCACGCTCTTGTCTCTCCTGCCACATCCTGATGGTGAAATAATAAATTGGGAGGCTGCCCAGGGGCCTTTGCGTGGCCCCAGTGCACTGAACCCCACAAAAATTCACTCGTCTTTGGGCCCTTCACTGGACCTCATTCCAGCACTGTGCCGCACGGGGCACCTTGAGCCTTATGGGCTAATTGCATGGCTCCAAAACCTTCCCTATACAACACCGCATGCCTTGCGGATGTTACATGTAAGTTATTCCCTCTTTGGGGCCTTAGCTTACTCAGTCTCCACCCCTTTAATCTGGCTAAGCCGTCTAGCCTAGGCCCACCATGTTGGATGTCAGTCTGAGGCACTAGCTCTAATCAGGTCCCTGGGCCCTGTACAGCTGCACCCCTCGGTGCAGGTAGCTGTGCCCCTTGAGTGCCAGGCCCAAGACCCCATCATCTTGCCCTATAATTTGTACTACTCCTAACACAACGGGCTTGTGTCTTTGAGCACATCTACACAAGATGCTTAATGCTCATTGGACTAATTCTACTCCAGATTAGCGCAGGTGGCAAAAGCCGTGCTACTGTGCAGCAGATTAGTCCAGTGGGAATTAAGCATCACGTAAAGCGTTCATCTGTGCTAATGTGCAGTAGCACCGATTACGGCACATTAAGTTAGTACCTGTTTTTACAAGTACTAAGCTTAATGCGTTGTAATTACAGCACATTAATGAACATGTAGCTGCTCCCTTTGACTGGAGCTCTTAATCCATACCATACTGAGAATGAAAAGGTTAATAATAAAATAAGCCCATTCATTTTGATTCCTTAAAAAATATAAAGTGCCTATTGCCAAAGTCTTCACTCAAAAAGAGTTTGAATGAGTAGCAACAAGCTAAAACTAGAAGAGATTGGGTAAACAACAGACTTAAAAAGGGCTCATATAAATTCATTCTAATTCAATATAATTAACAGATTTATTTAGGATTGCTTCATTTATTCCTCGCATACTTCGTGTTGAAATACTAGAGATGATGCACTGTATTCTTTATTCCAGATAAACACATTTTCAGTGCATGGTTTGAAGTTAACACTGAAAATCCCTGTAACTACAGCCCCCTTATGGGCATAAAGGGCTTCTTGGCTGATGGGAATGATAACGGATTATAGTGCCATATGCTTCTCAGCATCTAGAGGAGCTGATTACAGTATAGGCTAGATGAAAATTACGCTTTCCATCCCCTTCCCCACTTTTCCAGCCAATTACTAAACTGCTGACCAGACCTTCATCACTACTTTAAATTGGAGCAAGGTTGCCAATCCAATAATTTTTTTTTTTTATTGACAAGCTGATGACCAAATTTTTTTATTGGTATATGTTTTTATGGACATACATTTTACATAATATAAATGTAACTCTTTGGCCAGGACCTGCACAGCAACAATAAAGGCCAGGTTCAAATCTTAGCACTGAACACCAGCTTTCTAAACCTGGCTTCAGCCCCCACCCAGAAACCTGGGAAACTACTAGTGTGGCCACTGGTCTGGTTTTATACTGGACTGTCCTGTTTTTAAACTTTCTGTCCCCTGTCCATTTCTAAATGAGGCACGGGCTGCCAAAAGACCTGTTTTTTTTAGCTCATTGGTGGAAATCCATGTCAAACATTTGTCCTCGCAATTCTATTGGCTGTGCCGAGAGGTAGGGTAGCGCACAGCCAGGAGGAACTTTGTGGTGGTCCTGCCCCTTACTGTTGATTGACCAAGGGGCCTGGTGGCCTCACCCCTTACCGCTGATTGGCCAAGGGGGCCTAACCCTTGCCAGGGGGATGTCCCATATTCTGGGGATTTAGTAGCCACCCTAGAAAGCACATTTTAGCCAGGTGTTCTAAAGTCGGGGCGGGCAATTATTTCAGGCGGAGGGCCACTTACTGAGTTTTGGCAAGCCATCGAGGGCCGCATGACAGGCAGCCAGGAGCAGATAAATATTCATTTTCTAAATTTTTTTTAGAAAATGAATATTTTCCACGGGCCGGAAAAAATGGGCCGGCGGGCCGCATCCAGCCTGCAGGCCGCATTTTGCCCACTCCCGTTCTAAAGTGATCAGACTTCCCCACTCTTGAGCAATGGTCAGCCAGGTTCATTACAGGAGATAAGAGGACAAGCACATGATCTTACAAAAAACCTTAACCAATATATATTCAGTAAAACCCAAACACCTAATAGCCTCAGTCACTAGTGATGAGCCCAGGGGAGCTACCTCCTAGCACAGCTTGTTAGGAGGGAGACTCACCCAGTGCTGCTACCTGGGGGCTCTACCACCTATGCCAGCTAAAAATGACCCTCAAACCGTAAGATCTAGGCCCACAAACAGCAGAACAGGCACGAGTAACCTCCAAGCCTACAAACATGCATACTAATAAGGGCATGCAAAGAAGGAATATTCAGTTACCTGAGCAGAATATAACCATAAAGGAAGTAAGCCATAAAATAAGCAGGGCTACATCACGGAAATGCAAAGTACAAAAATATACGTACCTAAGAATTGTAGCTAAGAACTATTTTAACCATTCTTAGAATCCTTTTCGTGACTGCTCACTGAAACATAAATGCTTTCAACCTTTGCAGTAATTTGGAGTAGTAATTCCCCACTCCCAGCCCTGCAGCTGTCCCAGCTGCAGCCCCCTGCTCTCTGTCCTACCCCGTGCCATGAAGCCCTGCCTACCTCCAAGGTTAGCAGCCATTATAGGCAGCACAGGCGGATGTAGCAGCAGTACATGGCTGGGAAGGGGGCCCGGCTACAGGGGCTCTCAGGGCCTACAAAGCTCTGAGAGAGAGCTCCCTACAGGGTGCTTCACTCCAGTTCAGTCACAAGGGCTAGGGCCAGAAATTACATATAAACTGGTATAAGTGATGGGAACCAGTTCATATCTGTAACACAAGAGAAGTTCAATGCACATAAGCTGCTTTTAAAATGGCTGCAACTGGTTTAAGATAAATTCAGGTGGATGTAGTATCAGACTTAACTGATTTAGGTTAAACTGCTTTATTGAACTTCTGCCCCAGATCCCCTCCACATTCAAGTTAACTCACAGTCCTGTAGTGTCCCAGAATGCTTTGCATCTTCCCAACAAACCCTGCCTCACAGGGTGGGCAGGCTAGCCTTGGTCCAGGCTACCTGCTCCAGCCAAGCAGGGTGGTATGCTCTAGCACCCCCTAGCTTCTGGCCCCAGCCACTGCACGCATGGGGCAGCACTTCCAGAATCAAAAGTGACTGTCTTCACTTGTTTATCAGTTCAATCTATGCAGCTTAGACTAATCTGTGATGATTGAATCGAATCAGCCTTGGATTTTTTGACTGTCTGCACTTAGCCAAGATGGTACTGCTCTGCTCTGTCTGTCCATCAATACTTCTTACATCCAGCCTCATTCTGATGACAGATCTTCAATCAAGCTCAAGTTTTCTTAGGGTTTTTTGTTTGTTTGTTCTGTTTGTTTTTTTGCAGCTTGTCCATAAATTTATGGACTGTTGGTAACCCTGACTCTGAATGAGGTAGGTATGGCGTAAAAATGTCCCATCTGACTACAATTTAGTGGCCTAAGTGAAATAGGGTGGCAGTTTCAGTCTAATTCATGGCAGATCTATATCTATCTCTCCAAAAGCACCAAAATGGGTCATGAGAAGTACCCTTGTTGGCCTTCTCAGCAAGAGGCAGTGCTACTGAATTAGAAAAGTTGGGCAAGTTGCTTGGCTAATCTATTTCAAGCCACAGGGTTGGGGCTAAGGTTTAAAAACCTAGTGCTAAAGGCAAAAAGTGCTGAAAGAGAATGGAGCCTGAATGAGACTTCTGATCCCTCCGCTGCCTCCCAGGTTAGCGCTGAGTGACACTAGTGAGGCCGTGTCGGGAAAGCTTACACTGCCGCCGACCTTGCCTTCAGTCCTGTGGGGGTAAACAGAGAGCTGTCAATCAGTCCCTTTCATCAGCACTAAATTAATTTAAAATTAAAAAGGAAAAGGCCCCTGAAGATTACGTTGAATACAGTGATTCTCAGTGACTGAGCAGATAAGAAAACTAGCCTGGAATAGCACCACATCAGAGCAAGAGGAGACCCTTAGAAATTGTGCATGTGTTTGTGTGTAGGAGGAGCGGAAATGAAACAAATGCCGGCACAATGCTGAGCATCCAATTAAAGAAAGAGGCGAGACAGCAGGAGCCCAGAAAGTAAATTAAGAGGTTTAAGAAAAAGCAATTTGACAGCTCAGGCGCAAAGTGAAGGCTGTGAGGGGATCTGCGAGAGCCTGGCCCCTATTAACAATTGTCAACTAGTCGGGCATGAAGTCATTTCCAATCTAGCCAGTTCTCTTTGTGGGGATTTGCAATAAATAGAGAGCGATGACTGTACTCATTTGGACTCTCCCAGCATGTAAGTGTATTGGTAGCTGCAACGTGGGACTTCATATGGCAAAATTGGCCCCACTTTTCACCACTGGTAAATCACTGGGGTTGTACGGGTTGTAGTCCAGGCCAACTGTGAGAGGAAATATTCCAAAATATTAGCGTATTGCATCCGAGGTCTGGTTGAGGCCTAGCTATAAGTGGGACTACAGATCTCACCCAAAGTGAAGAAAGTGTCAACAATACTCCAGCAGACCATCTGTTTTTTATTTTTAATTTTTGTAGGGTTTTACATATTAACATGGGGTTGGCCACACAAACCCAAATAGCAACTGGCTTGATCAGTGATTTTCAGCTAGGGTGCTATGAGATCCTTTGAAAAGTGACTTGAGGCTTAAGAAGATAAGCAGGTAAGTGTCAGCCCAGGCTTGCTGTTCCCCCAGCCCACTGCCCAGCCCCTCTTTAAGGGGGTATGCATGCTAATAAATTAGTTTTTGCAATGGGGTACTGCTCAGCTCACAGAAGTTATGGAGGGGTGTCTTGAGTCTGCCTTCCGTCTACCTAAAACAGCTGAGAATTACTGGACTAGACTAGGCTGTGAGGCCAAATGATAAATCCAGTAGCTTATTTGCATTCAACACAAGCCTTTCAAGATCTCTTCCTCAATAAGTTAGCATCATTGCATACCACCCTTTCTTTTCCGTTGGGTCTTCCTGTGGGCCTCTACCACCTAGGGGTGTTCCAGGAATAACAGCGTTAAAGACTGTGAAGAGGTAAGAGATCTCAGCTACTACAATGGGGGTCGCATTAGTACCTGAGAGAGGTAGACCTACAGCCCGACCTCTTCTTCCCCTACACCCGCCCTTTCCTGGAACATGGGCACCGCGGGGACCCGTTTATTATTTCTTTGCTGCCAAATGCATGGTAGGCATTTTATAGCCAAATGCTAAGATATGCTTCCTTCTCTGAAGACAACACGTGGATGAACAATGGTGACAAGACAGTACAACGATGCTGACAAAGCACCTGAGGAGTGCTTTGATTTGTGCTAGATTAAAAGTTCAGCCTTCCCTGAGAATAGTGGTGGGATTTCAATTCCCTTTGACCTAGCAGCTCTAGCTACCATTCGTAAGTGCTTACGTGAACCCGACCACCATGTTATCTTAGCACGTCATGACGAATGGATGTCATCCTCGCGATGCCACTGCCAACTTGAGCGTCAGTCAGCACCTGCCCCATTGAACCTTTCTTCCTCCTAACTCCCAGGTCTTCAAAGAAGTTTTTGGAACGACTTTTGAATGCCCCCCCCCTTTTTTTTGGCACTTCCATTTCATTGTGGTGAATGACTGGCAATCACAAATTTTCAAGGCTGTCAAACTAGCCGGATGTTGCTGTACGCCTCCTATATGGTAGCTTTTCCTTGAGTGCCAGTTCCTGGCGGGATGTAGGTAGACAAGAATCACAGTTTTCATTTGTGCTTTTTTAACTGAAAATAAGTTTTTGGCCTTCACGCTGGCAGGGAGGAAAGCCAGATGGCAAATGCAAAGAGTGGCTGTGTTTTGTTTAATGATTGCTAAGCCGGTCTCAAGATTTGGGGGGATGTGGCTTATGATCCTTGAATGCTTGGTGTTGCAAACATTGAGGCTACATCTACAGGGCTAGTTAGGGCTCACCTTAGAGCTCATAGCTGTTGCTCTCTTCATTGAAAATATCTACTGTCAACCACTCGTGGCAGCGCATCCTGACCATGGAAACGGTAGTGGCCTTACGGGAGGGCAAACTGGGCGACCCCCCGGGAACCCCACACTTTAGGGGGGTCCCAAAATTTTGCAACAATTTTTTTGGGGGGGTGACGATTTTGCAAGGAAGTGGTTCTATTTACATTTTAACACTTGGCTATTTCTCTAATTCCCCCAAAGACTACTAAAAAGATTCACAATACAACTGCAGTGGGTTATAAGTCATCAAAATCAAGCCTCGAAGGGGCCCCAAATGACTCTCTTGCCCACA
Source organism: Crocodylus porosus (assembly GCF_001723895.1). NCBI lineage: Eukaryota > Metazoa > Chordata > Crocodylia > Crocodylidae > Crocodylus > Crocodylus porosus. Next base: position 58,220,945 of record NW_017728949.1, on the reverse strand, counting down.
GCTCCAACACCCCCATGGCCACCACGGATGGAAACTGCTGAAGTTCAAGCTAGGAGGCTGAGGCTCCCCTGGCTCGTTCCTATCTAGCACATTTGAAACTCAGCTACATCCTAGTACAGGACATCAGCCAGCAGCAAACCCACAACTGCCTGGTTTGAGCCTGATCCTGGCCAGGACTGAATACCATTTGAGTTGGGGAAGGAGAGGCTGTTTAACAGTGTGGAGGCATTATGTAAGCAAGTGTCAGCTGAAAAAGGTGTTATCTGCTAATTACAGTAAAACCACTGCAGGGGCTGCGCAAACCCGTCTGAAAGTAAATTCACCACTCGACTGTAATTACTCATCTTGCGAGAGGCAAGGTAAAAAGCGAACTGCATGCACAGAGCCTGGCTTCACTCCAGACATTCCTAACCTTTGGATCTGGATGCCAAGCTTCACAGATGGCCCATAAACACAGAAACCCGAGATCCAAACACATCCAGACTTTAAAGGAACGTTCTGATTTGGATCCAGATCAGAACCTGTCTCTATTTATAAAACAGTCACAGAAGGCTTTGCAATCTTTATTTGAGCTAATTAAGCTAATTCTAGTTCAATGAATTAGAGAGAACCTGGTTGAGGAGCCAGAGCGTGAGGTTGGGGCTCGGGACATCTGGGTTCTTCTCCCAGCTCTGCCACTTGCCTGCTGCATGACCTCGGGCATGTCACTTAACCTGGGTTTCCTCTGTCCTGTTGGACTGTAAAGCTTTTCAGGAGAGGGTGTTTTCCTGTGAGCACATACATTACATGGCCCGGTTGGGCTATGATCACAGCTGGGGCTTGAGTTGCTTCTGAACTACAAATTATACCCTATGCTTCCAGATACAGATATTGTTTTTCCACATTTGCATTCCCACACTCTCCTACTTTTCTAACAGAAGGAAGCAGGCCAGACTTGACAGTCATATTTATCTCTGTTACTCCCACACCTCAAGGGAGATCTGTTTATTAATGTGCCACTTCCCTTGATAAATTACTAAATAGAAAGAAAAACCGTGTACTCATTTCTCGCAGCTCCTTCCAATGATTTATGCCCACAGTGCCAGTTCAGCCATTGGCTGCCATCAATTTGCGGAGGGAAGAAGTCCCAATGTCCAACAGAAGCTCCAGCTCTATTGGTGCAACCACTGAGGGCACCCCCCCTCTGCACAAAGGTAGGCTTCCCCCCCTCCCCACCCTTCCTCATGTAAAACTATGCTGGAAGCTGTCAGATTTGCAAGCTGGCGTGGGATTTTTCCAGCACAAATCCAGTAATATGCATTTTATTAGTGTCTGCTCTCATTTAGATCTTCCAGCTACCGCTGGCTATGCAGAGCATTCTGAGAATGGCTCGAATGGGTTGGGCTGCTGTTTTACACCAAGGTCTCTTGGATACAGTATTATGGATTTTTCACAGCTAATGGACCCAAAACCATGTTACAGATGAATGATTCCCCTTCCAGCATCGACACTGATACAAGGCAGCTAAGAAAGAAGGTGGCCAGAGAACCTTAAATTTGTTTTATGACATAGAAACAAAGTGCTAACAAAGTTAGCAGGAGAAAAGTTATTCTCCAAAGCAACTGAATATTAGCTCCGATGACATTATTAACAATGATACTGGCCTTACCCTAATTCCTTACCGTGAGACCAATGGGTGTTAATATTAAATAACAACAGATGGCAAAGATAAATGATATATGACAACAAAATACTTGGCTAGGGATCTCAACAAGTGGCAGACTATGGCATGACCACCTAAGGAAAAGATCTGATGTGTTCCAGCAGCACCTTTCAAATGAGGATCTCCAAGACCTTTGCCGATATGAATGGTAGGCTTCGAAGTACATGGATGCTGAAGTGGAAATGCTTGGAAACTTTACAGTGAAATTCGTTTAACAGGAAAATGTTGATTTATTGAAACTGAAACTGTTCCCAGAAGAGGGGTGGTTTTGAGAAATGCCACTAGTTGAAGATATTTTGGAAGAAAAGCTTTTGGAGCGGTGAAAACATTCCTTTTCAACATGTCTAAGATAGTGAAGTTCTGGGAAAGAGGAGGGAGGAGGAATCAGTACCAAGGAGTAAGACTTAAAGCTTTTTATCTTGCTGGGATCCTATGACCCTAGCTGACTTCCTGCCCCTGGGGCAGGGGGCTGGACTCGATGATCCTCCAGGGTCCCTTCCAGACCTAGTGTCTAGAAACCTATGAGATCTAAGGTAAAAGCATGTAAAAATAATAAAAAGCTCCCCACTACAATCAATGTTTTGAAAGTAATTGAAAGCAAATATTGTCCCAATTCCTGGGTTGTTGGGGGTGGGGATTGGATTTCTACGTTCTGAAAAAGTTCAAGATTTTGACTTTTGACTCCTATGCGAGATGAAATTTTTTTTGAAATTGTGACAATTCTCAGAAGACCAGAAACCCATTTTTCATCCCACCATAGTAAGAAATGCCATTCCCGAGGCCACAGAGTAAGTCCAAGGAAAAGCTAGAATGTCCCAAGAGATATGACACCCACTTGCGTGTGCTAACCAACGGGTAACACTTCCGCCCAAATAACTATATAGTGTGTCAAACTGGGGGGGGGGTAAATTCCCTCCTGTGTCAGTGCCAACACAACTAGAACGACTGTTTCTTTTCTGTCTTGATCTAAAAGCCCAGTACACTCAATAGCGTCTTTCCTCTGATTTCAATGGGCTTTGCATCAAGGATTAAAACTGAACGTAGGTGTAGAAGTCTATCTCTATGCACTCAGCTTGCAAAGTGTCAGCTGCTATTTTTAAGTTAAATCTCCCTCCCCAACAAATACAGAAATAATCTGTCCATGTGTTAATATTTTGGAAAGCTCAACGGCCTGACCATTACCGATGCTGCAAACTCATCAGGATCCAGTCCAATGAACACGAGACAGATGAGCTCGAAACAGGAACTGGTTTTGAGGGGGCCAAACACGGATATTCTTGTGACGTTCAAAACCAAGGTACTACATTGTGCTCACCTGCTTCAAACGCTCCAGGGGAAAAAAAAGCCATCTACACTGTTCTGACATGAAGCACAGACTATTTTAAAGCACAAAGCAATTCCCCTTCCCTTCCTCCTCCTTTATATTTAACATACAGGGACCTGGAATTGGAGAAACCAGTCTGACACACAAGGTGCACTCTTAACTGGGGACTTGGTTTGGGGATGAAAGATGTCTCACCACCTTAATTCACCTGCACAGGCTAGAGAGTAAATACAGATCAGAGGCACTAAAAACCTTCCAGCACTATCGGAAATAGCCTTTCAGGACAAAGCGTCTTTAAAATGGCATTTAAGTCAGATGCCCCAGGTTCTGCAAGGACAAAAATACTGTACCAGATCCCATTCAGAGGTTGCGACTCCTGTTTCCAAGTGGTACAGAAATCCCCTTTCTAGATCAGCACGGCTCCAAAATTGGGCATTATAATGGTCACTGATACAAAACTGACTGCGGCCCCAGGCTGGGACTTGGGCCAGTTTAAATCCCAGAGGAAATTCCAGAATCGTGAGTCAAGGGAGAAAATATTTCCCCAGCAGTTTCTTCCAGGGCATCGTATTTTATCACATATGCCACTGGGGAGCAAATTGGCAACCCCGTTCCACAAATTTGACATTTCTTTCTAAATTCACACCGACCCAAGATGGGCCAGTACTCAGCCCGCTGTGCCAGTGACGAGGCTAAGGTTCAATCCCACAGCACTGCTGATTTTGTTGCACCCACTGTAGCTATATACCTTGGTGTTATCCATTTTATCATTTAGGCTTTCCAGTCTTGCCTAAGACCCAACTCATCTTGAATCTAGATTTAAACTACGTTGAGAGAGCGGGGATGCTAGGACCAGATACGGGCCTCTCTGTATTTCTCAGAGGCTTTGGGATATTAGACAGACGCGATAGGAATTGGAAACAGCCACGACGCAGCCCAGAGGAAGATAAACACTCGGCGATCGATGGTGAAGTCCTTTACTTATTGGTGTGCCTTAGACTGTCTAACCGGCCTCCGTTAACCGGCTGTAAAAGCCAACTCCTTCGGCGGTCCCCGTGACTGCGGGAGTCTATAGGAAACGCGCCGTGCGCTGCAAAAGCGGGTTGCACCTTATATCCTTTCAACTGAACAGCAGGCAAAGGAACTGGAAGAATCCATTTCGGACGAGATGGCCAAGGGACAGATGTTTTACGCTCCCCCCCTTCCCAAATCACAGCCAGAACTGCTGCTGCTTCTGTACGTCTTCACCCAACCCCTGCCATAAATACAGTGCTAACGCGCCGAGCGCTCGCCTTGGCTTCTTGCCAAACAAGTGAAAGAAAATTCCTCGCAGAGGGCATAGAAGTATCCCCTCTGGTCACCGAATTAAACCCAGAGGCAGTAAATACATCATAAAAAATGGCCTGTGCTTGACATAGGACAATCCCTTTATCAATAAGCAGCGGCCAGCTGCAAAGGGCCTAAAGATAACCAGATCCTTATTCCCTGTTCTCCTTCTGTGACGGCATCACATAATCTTTCTTAGACGGCGGCAGATGCCGGACATTTGTTTTGGCACCGGGCGCTGTCCTGGGACCCTGCTTTTTTTTCATTCCCAGGGGCCCTATAGCTTTGCAGTTCAAGAAATGGTAATGTGTCTTCTTGCTGAAAGACGAGGCTGCATTCTCGTATTCCCAGTTCGCGAGGTAGCCGCTTACGTGGCCTAACTTGCATGCACCGAGTGCGTTCTTCAGGAACCGGAGGTCAGGAGAAGTCCAGACGAATGGCGGAAGAGATGCTCCAGGTCTCTCTCGCTCCATTTGCTCCTTTCCTCCCCGCCCCCAGGGAGAATAGGGTTGGACGGGGCACGGCTTTGTCACCCCATAACATTTTTCAAGAAGTATCGAGAAAATGTCCATTCTGCAGGAGCCGCCATGCCTGAGAGACGATCAGGCGTTTGGGAGCTCACCTTGCATTTGGGAACCAGGCTCAAATCCCGACCCTTCCACTTCCCCGTGTCGTCGGTGAACAACCTGACCACCAGCTCCTCCAGAGCTGATCGTATTTCTCGTTGGACCGGCTTCACTTTCAACAGAGAATTATTCAGCGAGAGATGACCTTGAAGCTCCCACCTCCCAGGTGCATGCATTCACCGAGAGGCTCCCTGGTCTTGCTCTCTGGCTCAATGAACCCCAGGGCGTGGGGAGAGCGGGGTGGACTGCGGTGCAGCTCTTCAGCCCCCTGGCTCCAAGGGCATCCCCCATCATGCTCCAGAGAGCGCGCATACGTAGCCCAAGGGGCTTTCATTTTGAAGCACTTCTAAATAGTACTGGTTTCCTTCAGAGCCATGTTAGGGTCACTGAGGCTGTTTCTGGGGCGCTTCAAAGGGTGTGTGCACCTGTGCAGCTCTCCTTTAAAGCGCTTCAAAAACATCTGAAGTGCTTCAAATGCTACATCTCCCCATACCCCGACATAGCCACTTCAATGCTGGCCACCCTGATGTAGCCACTTCAGTGCAGTAGATCTGCCGCATGGGTACAGCACTCCTCGGTGAGAAGCCCACCTCAGATCCACCCTCGAAGCCAGGAGCGATTGTTTCCGGCGGAGGGCCACTTACTGAGTTTTGGCAAGCCAACAAAGGCCGCATGACAGGCAGCCAGGAGCAGATAAATATTAATTTTCAAAATTTTTTAGGGGTCCCACGGGCTGGATGGAATGGCCTGGAGGGCCACATCTGGCCCACAGGCCGCATCTTGCCCACCCCTGCTCTAAGCATCTTCAGGGGTGTGAAATTAAGGAAAGCCGACCCCACAAACTGCATGATGCACACAAGTGGAGGGGTTTTTGCCCCATTACTGTTGCAGACCAGTTACACCGAGCCGATGAAAGAACCCAGGCAAGCCCTAGCGCATCTAGAGTCACTCCACGGGTTCAGCCGAAGCAGCCAAGAGGCGACCGAGCAAAAGGCTGCAGCAACCAAGTGGCTGTCTCGCTCCAACTTTGCCTGAAAAAGCTCAGAGGGGCTGTCCCTAAAGCAAACTCATTGGGTCCTGAGGGCTGGATCTGGACTGAAGGGTTGGACCTGGGCTGCCAGATGAGTGCTACATCTGGCAGCAGAGCAAGTGGCGGTGGCATTAGCCTGCATGGCTGTCAGAGCTGCTGTGCTGGCGCAGCTCCAGAATCAAGGGTCTTCGTGCGGCCACCACTTGCCCCCCACTTTCCCCTTGATACTAATTTTAGTTGCAAACAGCAACCCAAACCCCGCATTTCAGCAGCAGAGGAGAGAGAGAGTGGCATTAGCCTCTTGGGCTCCCAAGCTGCATCAACTCAGCAGCTCGGGCAATGGCAGCCACAAGCCCTGTGGACCATATCCCACTTGTAGAGATGGGTTGTCCAGCCTGCAAGAAGCCCTACAACCCTGATCATTAGCCCCACATGCCGTATGTTCGGCACCCTTGCTGTTAAGCACGTTCTCCTGAGAGCGGCGCATCTGTTCTGTTCACTGCGATACTCCAAGAAGGACAGGCTTTCTGCTTCCAATCTGTATTTCCAAGCTTGTTTTGCAGTTTAATACAACAAATCTGCGGTCTTGTATAATGTCACGTCATGTTACTGGGTGCTATTTATCAGCGGCGGTGCTCCACCCTAGAGTTGGCTGCCCTTCAGGAACAGGTAACATGATTTTTGTGGTTGCAAAGTCTTTAAGACACCGCAAGGATCCTTTGGGAGAAGAGCTGCTCTCTGACACAAGATGTGTGCTATTGATTTCCTTAGCTCACAAAAACCCTCTCCGCTCTTCTGGTATGGCTCTCTCCCTGTACGTATATGGTCCTCGTTTATTTAAAGTCGACTCCTAGCAAAAATGTGTTAAATGAAAAAGGGAATCTCGAAATCTTCAAATGTGGTTTCTGAAGCATGCATGTTGCTCCTGATCCTGGTGACGCACAGTTCCCTCGCTGAAATCAAACATTAGTAGACCAGCGACTGAACCGAAGACAACTTAATCCAGACGGCAGAATGCAAACTATGCAACGCCTGTTTACAAGGCTCGGGGCCCAGTTTAGAAAAGGCAAAGCATTTGCTCACGTCCCAGCAACTTCAAGCATTTTGAGCGCTGTGCCGAAGCAACGTCTTAGACCCAGACAACATCTCTACTCCTTTCCCTGCTGTGGGGAAGACAGATTGAAGTCAAAGATGACTGGAGAATAAACCCTGGCCTGATATCTAAAACGATGCGGGCCACAGCTTTGTTTTGGGTCTGCTGCTTTTAACGTGGTTTCAATTTTTTAACAAGTTCTCCTGGTCTCTCACGACACGTCTTCATTTATTTCCACCAGTGCTTAATGGTTTTTGTTTCACTGATGGCGCCTTCAGGTTTGCACTGGGATTTCCAGGCAGCGACCAAGACAGCTGTGTTAAAGGAACGGCGTATGTGCTGATCCCACCGCTCGGCAGCGCACGGACCTCCTACTGATCCCAGCGCGGCCGCCCGCCGTCCGGGGCTCTGCTTCTGCAGGAGAAGCCAAGAGGACAGAAAACCCCAGATGACTTCAGCTGCGAGCCAGAGGCTCCGTGGCCGACGGGAGGGAGTCCCGGTGCGCTGAGCGCTGGCCTGTGTTAGCAGAAGGGAAGTTGTGTTTGTTTTCCCAGCTGGATGTTTATCTGGCACTTCAGCAAGGCACTGACACCAAGCACAAATCAAGACATGCACTAATAAGGAGGTGGTGGGAAGGGAATAGATGCCGACTTTGCAGAAAAAGGGCCCTGCAGAGAGACAACCGGAGAAGGACCCATCGATTAGACCCCACCGAGATTAACCATGAGAAGGAAAACTATTCCTGACCATCTGTTATGGTCTTTTATGAGCTTGGGCCTTGCAGTTGGTGGCTGGAAGGGACGAGGCCATGAGAAAATACTCACAACATCAAATCCTGGTTCCTAGTTGCTCACGGACGATGATAATTGTCCAGGTGGCTCTTCCACGCCAGCCGTAAACTGGAACTGGTTTGTGTTCAGAAACGAATGGAAGTTCCTCTCGCTAGATTTAGGACTGAATGCAGCCAGTTCCAGACATCGAGGGGTCCTGCAGACGTACGGGGATGCTGCTCCAACGTGCTGCCATTACTGCGTGCCAGAGCAGACTCGGTCAATCGCGTCTGCTGGAGTGTGCTAATTAGTGCGCTCCAGCAGCACCCACGTCTCGTGTGTTCAGCATCCCCACACTTCAAAATGGCAGTGGGGGGTACGTTAACTAAACTTCGTCAAGTGTGCTAATTAGTGCGCTCCGGCAGCACCCATGTCTCGTGTATTTAGCTTCTCTGCACTTTGAAAATGGCGGTGAGGCGCACTTCAACTAAAACTCATCAAGTATGCTAATTAGTGCGCGCCAGCAGCATCCACGTCTCGTGTATTCAGAGTCCCTGTGCTTCAAGTTGGCAGTGAGGGGCACTTCAACTAAAACTCGTCAAGCACGCTAATTAGTGCACTTCAGCAGCATCCACGTCTTATGTATTTAGCATCCCCACACTTCAAAATGGCAGTGGGGGCACTTTAACTAAAACTCGTCAAGTATGCTAATTAGTGAGCGCCAGCAGCATCCACATCTCATGTATTCAGCATCCCCATGCTTCAAAATGGTGGTGGGGGCACTTTAACTAAAACTCATCAAACGAGTTTTAGTTAAAGCGTTCTTACTGCCGCACTGAAGTGTGGGATACTGAATACACAAGACGTTATGGGCGCTTTAATTAGAGCAGCTCTCAGAGCCACTCTAATTAAAACTGCGCCCACCTAACCTCAGAGCACAGGAAAAGACACCTCAAGACCTCAAAGTCTTTGGGCTTAAAAGATCAATACCAGAGTCATGAAAGGACACATTTTCATTCCAGTGAGTCAAGTCAGCTGGGCCACGAATCGACCAGCCACGAATTCGACCAGCCACGAATGCAGCCAAGCAGATTGAAGCTGGGGCCTTCCCCTCTTGTGCATCTGGAGGCTAACGCTGCCTTTCAGTGGGGTTTGTACATCCCCACTGTCTAACCTAGACCCTGCCATGCAGGCACATCCTGAGGAAGAGGAGAAATGTTTCTAAAAATGGGCATAACCGAATATAGGACTACACGCATCACAGCAAGACAGAGTACAAGTCAGGCAGATACCCAAATCAAGCACGCTCATGCCCCAACATGATTTTAAGTTTAACCCTGGGTTCCTAACACCTGCTTTCGGTCTAATTACGTTATGCCTGTAATGTTCTTTGCCCTTAATTACTGGCACAGAAATACTGATTTGTACGCCCCAGCTTCATTCCAGTTTACCGTAGGTTTTATCTGGGAAGCACCTAGAAGACTGAGCAAAGTCCCAGGCCGGGTTGCAGTAGGCACCGTGACCCACAGAAACAGACACTTTTTGCCCTGGATACTCTCTACAACCTAAATAAACAGTGTGGACAGGACAGGGTAGGGAACAGATACAGAAGAGCGGTGATGTGGCTTGCCCACGGGCACGCCGGAGGTCAATGGCCAAACCGGGAGTAGAACCCAGGTCTTTGAACGTAGTGACCGTGCCACCGCTCCAAAAGGTCGCGGCATTATTTTTGTATTGGAACGATTTATATGCTAAGGGGATGAAATTGCCCTTTTGTACCCCAAATGACAGCCCGGTCCTACAGTCCTGCGTGCGCTCATACAGTCACGTCTTTCCTCCTCTCACGGAACGATCCTGGAGTAAACTTCACCGCGGAGAAGGCTCTGTTGAGCAGGGCCCGGAGAGGGAGGAGGCGCATCCCCTACTCACCGTCGACAGGGCTGAGGTAATCGTGAAGATGTGCCGCGCCGGCCGCTCCCCCGCTCTGCATCAGGAGGTCCCCGTAAGGGTTCGGATGGCTGGCCATGAGCGTCATCTGGTGATAGTACTCAGCTGGGTTGGCTCCTGGAGGAGGTGGGGGCAAGCCAAACAGGCCTCTCTCTTTCAGATGCTCGTGAGCCACTGCAGAGGGAGAGCGAAGAGAAAAACATGGAGAAAACATCCTTGCAGCGAGCAAAACTTCACCGGTGATGTCAGCCCCGTCCCCCCTCCACCCCCTTACTCCCAACTTCAAGCCCTCTTGCTACAACTCGGTTCGGTGCTTTCATGACGTGCGTATGGGCGTGTTTCTGCGGACAAAAGATACTAAGCTGGGGCCTCTGCATTCCTCCATTTCCGCAAATTTATAAACAATCTCTCGTTCCTCCTTCTAATAAACCTCCCGTACGACAACAGCCTCCGCCGTGGGGGAGGGGGATAGGGCCCGATCACCGAACAGCAGCGAGGCTGTCAGCATCGACATTCATGCCTATTAGGTAAGAAAGACAAATACAGCCCAGTTTATGATGGCAGCGCAAAGAAAATTAAAGCGGAGCCCTAATGCATGGAGCTAGGTTTAGTGTCTGGCAGCATAAAACCATTCTGGCTGCCAAACCCAATTACACTCACTGTCTCCCAGCTGTAATGTTTCAAACCATGAACTTATTTACTGTGGACTTAAACACATATACACCCTCCCCCCCTGCCTCGGATGGCTCTTTTTAATATCAAATAATGAAAATCATTTTGCAAAGGACAACAAATAAGCATGTGAACAATTAAACTTCTCTGCTGTGCGCTGAGAGCAGAGGCTTGGAAGCTGAACTCGTGCCAGGGCGAAGCCCTTGGGTGTAGCAAACCCAAATTAACAGGAACAGAAGAGCCACAATTCAAGGGACGTGAGCGTATCCATCCAGAGTGCTTCAATGGCCCCAGTTACAATGGCATCTAAGCACAATCAGAGACCTCATAATCTTTTAATGCATTTACTAGGCAAAACTGTTGTATGGTACAGAAGAGCTATTATCCCCATTCTACAGAGCGCAAATGGGCAGACTAAGGGTAGGGCTATCCAGTGGTGCTCAGTCATGCTGCTCCCTGCCCACCTGCTCCTGCTTTGTGGGTGTCAGCCCTGGAAATGAGGCAGTGCATCCTTGGCATTGTCCTCAAGGTTAAAGGTTGGTGGTGTGCTTGAGAACAGCAGCTTGGGGCACCCCAGGGCACCCTCATCGTAGGCCTGATGCACGTGGAGCAGGAGGGAGCACAACTGTGGGGGGAGCGACCACAGCTGCTCCCTTGATGGGGGGCCAAGTGCAAAAATTTGCTACAATTATAGCAACAGCTAATCATGACTCTGTGGTCAGCACCGTGGCAGCCGATGCTGCCCCAGATGTCACATGACTGCCCCGGGCATGGAGCGGACAAGTGGCCAAATCCGTGTGGAGGAAGCGGGCACGGATCTTGCTTTTTCAGCAATGTGACTGACTTAGCAATGTGACCCTAACCCTAACCCTGCTCCCACAACGTAGACAGGCCATACGTGACTTGCCAAGATCACCGAGGCAGCTTGAAACGGAGCAGAAAGTTGAATTCGGGGCTAATTCAGGGCTAATGGTAGCACCCTTAGCACTGAGTCATCCTTCCCCTCTAGGTCTTGGGACCCCTGCCTCAACGGTCACCCTATCACACCTCAGCAGGGTAGGAGACGGCAAACTGATCTATTATAGCATGGCCCACAGCCACCAGCTCGACACACCTGTGCTCCACACCATTCACTATGCTGCCTTCGCGTCCCATCCAGAAATCACATAATGGGACATTTGTGCTGGCACTGAGGATCTCCGGTGGACTGGTTTATATTCCACCTTAGTCCCACAATGCACCGGGGGATCAACTGGGGGCTTGTGAATGAAACCCCCAGCATGGGTGTATATCAGGCATGCTTTATGGACTCCTCTGATACCTTTCCCTTCTGCAGCCAGAGAGAGACCCTGGGACATGCCTACCTCATGTACTGTGGCCCCTCTACCCTCCTCGAGAACTTGCTACTGAGGTCCCAGCTATGTTTTCCCCCACACCTTTCATTTTATACACACCCCATCCACAAAGTCCTGGGACCTTCCAATTAATTTCTTTTTGGCCCTGGCCAAGCTCTCCATCCACCAGACTGGGAAGGAGGTGCTGGCCAGAGAGAACCTGAATGACTGTGGGGCTGTCTTCCAGCCCCCGGCCGTCACTGGGTGGCTTCACAGCTCAGTATCCTTCTTCAGCATCTTAGTTATTAACTTATAATCTACACTCCTGTTCCTTTCTTATATTTGGCCCCATGGAGCTGGTTGTACATCTGGTGGCCTCTCTCCAGCCCGAGGAGGGCTTGTCATTCCAGATGACCCTGGGCCCACCATCAATGTATAACAAATGGGCCTTCCTCTCCAGGCATGCACCTTCAACATTTCATGCACGCTCTTTTACAACTAATCTCCCCAGAAAATATTCCCGATTTACATTGCTGCAGTGGAAAACAGAACCAGACTGATTCAATGGAACGGGACAAATCCTCTGTGGGTGCAAAAGCTGGCATTAGTAGAGAGTTTGGCCCCGCATCTATGCAGGCTTCCAAAAGGCCACATCTGTATTTCAATGGCTTCTGAAATGCTTTCGGGAACAGCACCTGCTTTGTGTTTCTCCCCTTTCATACCTCAAATACAGGGATTTTAGCATAATTTAAACTCGGTCAGCTTATGCGAGGTCTCGGCTTGCTGAGCTAAGGAAGAGGGGAGCTGTACTGAATCAAGCCTGAAGCTTGGGAGCGTCTGGGTTACAAATGTGCAATAGGGCCTGCAGACTCGGTGCATCAAACACTAGGCTTTCATAACCCCGCTCCTTGGCAAGGAACCATAGAGGACTGGAAATACGAAGGAAGGAGGTCTGCAGGCTCCTCTCTTCTTTACATCAAGATATCTGCCGCATGAGAGGGGTTAGGAGCAGGCGGCCGCGTTGCAGTGGCTACAGCAGTATGCCTTTAAGAAGTCGATGAGCCCTCTAGCAGGCCCCATCGTTTTCGACTGCAGGAGCCATCCGACCCCGAGAGCGGCAGCGTGTACGCACAGCGAGGCCTTGTGTGTTTGTACCCAACATGAGCAGGCCTGGTTGTTTGGGACCCGAAAGCGCGTCTGGGATTTCCTCATATTTTTTACGTGCGTGGAGAGCGAAGACGCAACAAACTCTCGGAGCAACTGCGGCACTGTCGGAGGGCGATGGGACTCCCGGGGGGACCCAGCGCCAGAAAAGCTCATCAGAGAGTCAAGACTGCAGTAAAAGAGAGCACAGCTTTAACCAAAATATTTACGATGCGAGCCAACACCCATAGCTATTCTCACGCTCGGGTTTTGCAAGGCAGTGATGCAAACCAAATGTAGAGCTACAGACCGGTGCAGGGGGGAAGCGGGGGAGGAATATGGCTCGCCCACTTCACAGAGCAGCCTGCAGATCCTTGGGTTTCAGTGAATTTGGGGCTGGTGAGCAGCCCCCGATCTACGACGCGGAGACTGCACAAGCAGCCGCACGGTGAGCCCACCAGCGTAGCGCCAGCTCCCCCCGCCCCACTCCTCCCATCCGCCTCGACTAAAGGAGAGGATTTCTAGGGCCACGCTCCTTCGTGGCTGGGGAGGAGGCAGAGGTCAACAGGAACCGATCTAGGATCTCCGTCCTTTCTTTGAAAAGCTGCCAGAGGGCCGGCGGTCGAGATGCGGCGCAGCACTTACCGTCGGCGGGGCTGAGGCCCCGGGCAGTGGAGATCATGGAGAGGGTCGGGCTGCTGTGCACGGAGCGGAGGTAGTGTTCCATGTGGGGGCTCACGTAGGGGTGAGGGGGGTTGAACGGCGACTCACCGGGTCCCGCCGGGTGAGGAGAAAGGCGAATGAGGGAGATGTCGGAGATAACGGGGCTGCCACTCAGGGCAGGAGGCCTGCGGAGGAAATGAAACATATACTGTCAAGTCCTTTCCAAGTTCGCTAGCATCTCTTCAGGCCTTTAAAAAAAAAAAAAAAAATGTTTTTTTTAAACCAGAAAACATGACTTCTGGGTTCTTTCCCAGATCCGACTTGCTGTCTGACCTGATGCAAGTCATTTCAGTGACTTGCGCCTTTGCTTTTGCCTTCTATAACATGGCCGCAAGCTGGGCAATAGGAAGATAAACCATTGCCATCACCGAATGGGCTGACTATGCATCATGCTGCCAACAGCTAACAAAGAGGATCTTTATCAGCAGTGGAGGAAGATGATGCCCAGCAGCTTCGCTACCGTTATAGCACGTGACGCTGTGATAGGGAAGACATTGCGCAGTCACAAATTTGCCACCCACCCTGACATCACAGGGATGCTGAGAGTGGTTTCAGGCATGCTTGCTCTGCGCACTGAGGTCTCAGGGCCAAGCCAGCACCAGGGCCCAATACTGCCCTTGTCAAAGGTTTTGTTCTTCCAGTTGTAGACTTGCGATGGAAGATACAAGCCCACTGCCATCTCCTGCTGAGAGGGAAGGGACAGGCCAGCCTTGGTTCTCTTGCGAACCGGCTCACAGTGAGGACACAACGCTACTCAGGGCGAGGGAGACGGAAAGGAAGAGACCAGCGAGCAGGACCTTAGAGGAGAGTTATCTGCTGGTCCACAAGTCAGGAGGATGGACAGGACAGCCAAAGGCAACAGACACAAGGAGCAATCGTAAGGCCTTCTCCGCAAGCATGCAGGTGCGTGTGCTAAGGATGCCTTTGTGCACGGCAGCTTGCTCTATTTTTGGACCTGCATACCTCACGTTTAATGCACATTTGGAGCATCTGGGAAGGGGCTTAAGCTAGTGTGCTGCCAATTCGAACCCTGATTCACCTCCCTCTGCGGAGACAAGCTCTACATTTCAGGCAGGGGTGTGAGACACAGAGGACAAACTGCCAATGCTATCAGCACCCATGGACACAAAGGCAAGAAGCTCCAGACTGGGGTGTGATTCTTGCTCAGCCGAGGGTGGCCTTGAATCCCCATTTACTTTTTGAGAGCTCTTCTGTCACTTGCCACCGACAGGACACTGTCCCTCAAAGGAGGTCGCAGCTGCCACAGTCACTGTGTCAATATAGTGGTTCTCATCCGGGTGCTGCAAGCTCCTTCTGAGGGTGTAAGATAAGCGCTCGGGCCCTATGCAAGGAGGTAAGGGGAGGTTTGTCTCTACCTGGCTCCAGTGCAAAGGATGAGGACAGAAGCTCACTCCTCGACCCTGTGTGAGAGGTTAAGGGCTTACTCCGCTCTCTCTATGCAAGGAGCTAAAGCACAAGCTCCTCTGTGCGGGCTCCAGTGCAAGGAGGGAAGATAATGATTATGGAGGGGTGCTGGTGGCATACACAGGATGAGGACCACTTAAGTAGTAGTGCAGTAGGTTTGGAAAGGAGGAGTATTTGAAGTGGGGAGTGATTAGATAAAGTCCCTGCTTTCTACCCCATACACTGGGCATGTAGTGCATTTTTATCCCTGGGAAATACCAAGTGCTAGAAATGCCGGCGAGGGAGGGAGTGTACAGACATTCAAGCCTGAAATCACCCCTTCTCTGTTGCCCTGGTGGGACCCTGGTCAGGGGAAGGCTGGGGGAGGAGGGAGCATCTCAATTCCTCCCGTGATCAGGAGGCGTTGAGCTGAATGTCCCCGTGCCTTCCCCGGACAGGGAGAAGCTCCGGCTTAAATCCTCTCGATCACGGGAGGAGCTGAGCGGGAGTGTGCAGGTGCTCGGTCTGGCACGAGACATCTCCCGAGGTGCAAAGCAGACCGTAGTCTCCCTCTGAGTGAATAATCTCTCCCAGAAAGACCTTTTCAATCCTCATCAAAACGCATGTATTGGATTTCAAAAAGCAGATTTTAATTTGCGTCATTGGGTTCCACCCAGCCATGGGATTCAACCTCACCATCCTTGCCTGGGCAAAGTCCCCACAGAAGTGAGACTTCCCCTGGAGAAGAGACCCAGTAATTTGGTAGATGGCCATGTCTTCCTACAACAATAACGGGATGCCTAATTCAACGCAGAAGCAGCTGCTCCAGGAGTAACAAGGGTTGAAGGATGCCACCACAAGCTTCCAAACCTACTTAGATACCTTGGTAGCAATAATGCCAGCTACACTTGCTCTACAGTTTTGTTCTCTGTGATAAAATACAGGTCTGAATTTTGCTGGCTGGTAGTCCCAATCCTGAGCACCTTCATAGGCGATGAAGAAAGGAGCTCCTCCAAGCAAAGCTGACAGTGCCAATAATTTTAACATTTTGATCTGGTATCCAAAGAGCTCATGATGCTGAATAGAGAGAAAAAAGCTACAAGCCACGCCTTGAGGGGTACAGAGTCAAGGCTAGATACCAGAAATGCCATCAGACTAAAAAGAGAGAAGTCTGCGTCTTGTTAGAGTTAAATCAACTACATTTAGATTTAATTAGGGTTGGTGTAGAAATATTGGGACCATTGCTGAGGGCAGAACGTGTCACTGATTGTGGGTTTGGAGGAAGACTCTGAAGCAGGAGGAAGCCGGTTTTGTTGCATGTGGATTCCAAGACCAGGCACACCGGGCAGTGTAAAAGTGCGGAGATGCTTGCAAATAAAGGGCCTAAAGGATCCATGGGATTCAAGGCTAGAAAGCGTATAAAGTTGCGGACACGTGACAATTACGATGGAGCAATTTACCCGGAGTTTGCTCTGTAAGAGAGGTGCTCAACCCCTGGCCCAAGGAGCCATGTCATCTGGCCCACCAGGCTCTCCGTGGTTCCAGAAATTTGGTGGTGGGGAGCAGTGGCAGAGCACTGCTGCTCATCTGCTACTCAATTTATAGGCCGCTGGGGAGCTAGGTGGGCCGGGGAGTGTGGCTGTGCACGCTACATCAAGTGCACAGGTCTGGGGCGATGCGAAGCTGCATCTGGGTGCATAGGGCCAGGCTGAGGTGGTGCACAGTCTGATTGGGGTGACCCCAAATTGGGCATGGGAGGTCAAACTGCGCGCGTGAACCCTGCAGGGGAGACGGCCTGAAGACTGGCTCTGTGCCACTCGTTCACCCTGCACGGCTGAAGCGCTGAACACCGCTGCTCTGCACATGGCCAGTGCTCTTGAACAAGACATGCTTACAGGTCTGCCACGGGGTGGCAGGAGAGCCGGTTCACACCGAGTGGAGAGCTGCCCTGGAAATTAAACTTATGCAGGGAACGTCTATATCCCATCTAGTCGCGTTCGTAAACATTTCCCGAGGAGTAACTATATTCTGGATAGGAGTGATTTATTACAATGCAGAGCGGTGCATATGTCTGCTTCACTCTTACTATATGAAGTCACTTTACCCTCTTCCAAACACCTTGCGTCTGCACCCGCAGTGGGTTAGTGGTGGGCAAGCAATAGGATGGGACTTGGGCTGGTTTATGAAGGACTCTGCATCCAAATGGTCAGATGAGCCATTGCTGAGTGCACAAAACTCCCTCCCCGTCTGTACACACGTGTGCAACCACATGAGTGAAGCTCGGTGTTTGGACTCCGAGAACCTCAAGATACAGATTGTGTCCTATACTAGCAACTGTTCAGATGCATTTTCATTTATTTATAATATCACCAAAATGACACATAAACCTAACAGAAGCCTTCCAGCCTTATCTAGCAATTTATGGGGGTGTTTGTCTTTCTTTGAGCTTCTATGGGCTTCTCTTTGTCTTTCTGATAAATCAGTAGACCCAGCAGGCCTTTGAACACCTTTTGCTGACGTGCAATAAATTAAATGTCTTTTAAAATATTTATAGTTGTAAGCACTCTCTTGTAGTGATACAATCTGCGGCTCAACAAGGTAAAACACAGGGCAGTAAAGACCTATCATTTATAAGCATCAGTATCCAAAACACACACGTTTGCACACTTTCGTCAGAGCGACTCCTAATTTTTCTCTGGTGTAACCAAGAGCAGAATCAAGTCCATTACATTTTATAGCTCTGAAAGACAAACTTATGATTGCATGGCTATTTCAAACCTCATAACCTCCCCACCTGCGCTACTATGTCATTTTGTTACCAAAATTATGTAGGCAACTTAAGCCTCTTTCCAAAACTGCCCTGTCCCAGACTGTGTGGCCCATGTGTGTAGCACGGGGCACCGAGTGGTACAACATTCCCTGTATTTCGAGCATGACATCATTTCCAACGCCCAGCATGCCTGCAGAGCTCAACGAAGCCCGGGCTTCGCTTTTGGTTAATAGGGTTCCTGCTAATAAGACGGCTGTTTATGAAATCTATTAATTTATTTCAGGGGTGCAGGAGGGAAGAGAAGTGAATCAAAGACTCTGTTCAACATTTAGTTTCAATTCATTTCTAATAATCTCCGCCGCCTCATCTGGAAAATATGAAACGGGATTAAAAAAAAAAATGATGTCATTAAGAAAACATCTGACTAATTTTTCTTCTGACGAAGCCTTAATATAAGTGAGAGGAGATGTAAATTAAAAGCAGCCCCAATCTACTCTGGCCCACGGAGCCTGCCTTAATGCATAAGCCATGAAAGAAGTTTTCTTACATATACAATAAGTCCTCTCTTTCATCAATACTCAGAGCTTCTCCCAAGAGGGTCGTGAAGGTCTTTGATGCAGGCCTGAAACTATGTATTACTAGGTTTACGAGCCTTCTGAGCCTACCCTGATCAAACTGTGAGGCCGACTTCTAAAATGCATATAACAATATGCAGGACTGACTGTTCATTTTCTCCGTGCTAAATTGGGCAGAAGTTTTTGGACTAGGAAAACTCCACCCCGGCTAGAAAAGGAAACGCAGGATAAAACCAACCCGGATTTCGATGATGGTGCATGCAAATGGAAACCGTGGCCTGTATTACTGCACAAAATTAATCTTTGGTCAGAGGAAAATGGACCGACTCTCAAGAGATCTTGGGTCATGAATTGATTTGCCACGCGTCCTTCAGCAAATTCCTTAGCTCCTCTGTGTCCTTGGTGAAGCTTGACTTATTCTGGAGAGTGAAAAGGGGTTGATGTCAGACACTGCTGAGATAGTGGGCAGTGAGGGCAGACCGTTGAGCCGTGGCCGTTAAAACCAGCCTGCGTGTCAGCCGGCAATAGTGGCTAGTTTGGGGGTGCCAACCTCCCCCAAACTCTGCCCGTGCTCTGTTTCTTCATGCCCTATCTGTAAAACGAGAATCGTAGCAGGCCTGTTCTTTGTCTCGGGTCGGGAGAGTAAATTCTCTGCGGCAGGGACTGTTTCCAGCTCTGTGTGTTCAGTCCCTACCACAGTGGGGTGGCAGTATCTGGTAGCACCTCTAGGGCTAGGGACAGAAGTGACACATAAACCGGTTTAAGTGATCAGAAATGGGTTTAAACTCGTCACAGAACAGAAGGTCAGAGTACATAAACCAGTTTCAAAATGGCTGAAATCGGTTTAAGAAAACCTGGTTAAATGAGATTTAACTGATTTGGGTCAAACCAGTTTATGAAACTTCTGTCGCAGACCCTTTCCTGGTTCAAGTTAAATCACAGTCCCCCAGCATCCCAGCATGCTTTGCAGTCCTGGGCTGGGCTGGGCTGTCTGCTCCAGAGAACAGGGCTGGCCCTGCCCCTCTGCTCCCTAGCTGGGGGTGGAGCCAGCCCGGGGGTAGGGGGCAACCCAGCTGGGGATGCAGCCCAGTCTACTGGGGGCTGGGGGAGTGAGTGCCCCCCAGGCAAACCCTAGCTGTAGGCTGGGGTCAGGGTTAAACACCCCTTCCCCCACTCAAACTTACGCTGGCTGCAACTGTGGACAAATCCCAGTGGCACCTAGAAGCAGGAAGAGGAATTAATGAGCAACCCTGCAGAGTCCTGATGTTGTGATGGCAGACTGCAAATCCCAGAGACCCTGGGGGTAGCAGGAAGAGGAAGTGAATATATAGCCAGAGAGCTGTGCTCCAGCATCCCGCGCCCCCCCCCGGCAAATGTCGGTTCACTTCTGTTTCAATTTAATCTGTGCAGCTTAAACTAACTTGCAAAGACTGAATCGAATCAGCCCTGGGCTTTTTGACTGTCTGTATCTAGCCTACATGTTACTTAAATTATATATAAGCTACAGCAGAAGCAGGAGCAGGAGCCCAGAACTAACAGTCACCTAACAGGACAAGTGCCAAAATAACACAGCTGTTGTCAGCTGCCTACTAATATTAACCCATAGCGACCAAGGGACGAGATGCTCCATTTGCGATTCTGCCCTCGTCTCCCCAAACGTTGCTTTCTCCCCCACAATAGGCAATGGCTCCATCCCCATTTGAGTTATACTAGTTCCTAAAGTCTCAGCTTAGAAGGGTACCTTATTGTGTGAGATACTCTACAAAGACATAGCGAGAGACAGGGAGCTGGAAGAGCTGACATCTAAACAGACCAGACAATGGGCAGAAGAAAGAACATTATTATTGAGCCCAGTGTTGCAGCTGGCAAACTGAGGCAGGGAGAGGTTAAGTGACTTACCAGGGAGCACAATCTAGGGTCTGGAAACACTGCTGGGAGCCAAACTCAAGGCAGAGACATAGTCCATCCTTCAAAACCTTTACCCTCCAGATATATCCTCATCCTCAAAAGTGCTTCCACCCTGTCTATGGCTGGTTTTCTCCACATCTGCTGCCTCCCCACCTGCGCTCTAGAGGGCAAAGGGACACTTCTCATCGTGACCAGCTATGCCAGCATTGGACCAATTTCTATTCCTCTGTATTTGTTCTGAGCTTCTTGGCTGAGATGAAGCTCTGACCTCTCTTCGGGGACAACATTGTGCCTTTGCAAGACTGCGGACTGAAACACACAGGTGTCCTCTAACTCCTGACTCCAAATCTTGAGGTCTCCTCCTCTTCTGCATGTTCAGAAGTGTACCTAACCCTCTAACAAAAATATATACCGCAGCATTGACACAATACATCGCCTCCATGAACACAGCCCCTAACGCTGGGTTCACTTCCCAGGCAGGAAAATTCTCAGCAGACATCCTGGGGGCTTCATGCATTTCCCTAGCACTCCCTGCCCACAGTCCTGAGACGTTCGACTATATTGGCAGAAGAGTTCATCGTTCTTTCCGCTGGACCCTGCAGACAGCGGGAAAAAAGCACCTGGCCAGAAATCCCTTTAAATCCCCACCTCCAGGGCCAGGAATACAGCTCTGGCACCACAATTTGCAGTCATGAGAAGGTTTAAGATTATTCCAACAGCTGCCAATGGCTCTCTCCAGAGGCATGCTGCTCTGTCCTCCTTGTCAGCGCTGAAAGCCACCCCGCTGTTTCGGGGTCTGATGTGCATTCCTCCACAGACAGAAGATGAGGCAGCTCAGCGGTTGGCGTGCGACAAGAGTGTAGGAACAGAACTGCCAGCAAGACAATGCATTAACAGTTGACACCCGGCACAGCAGGAGATGAGGAATTTTTGGTGGTTTCCTGGCAGGCCAGGAACTTCCCAATTGTCCCTGCTCCAGGGGGCTTGGCGGGGAGAAGGATATGCTTAATTTTCCTACCACCTGTGTCACCTTGATGCTGCGAAACAAAACCCAGTGAAAACAGCTTATACAAAATCAGCATCGTCTGCAATATGCCCGAAAGCCAGAGCCTTTTAAGCAAGCTGTAGTCAAGAGGAGCCATGCTTGGTAGCAGCAGCCTCGTACTTAAGCGGCAGTGCCGTGTCTTCCTTTGACACCGCTGTCCAGTGACAGGCCTCCCATCAGGAGGTGAAGTCTCCTCCATCTCGCTAATAAACCTCCTTCAGCAGTTCAACAAAAAAGCACCCACCCTCCTTCATCTACCCCCATGAACCTTTGTTTTTGGTGTAGCAGATGACAGGTAGAAAGGACTTAGGAGCTGTTCAGGACCCCTGAACAGTAAGAATATTTACCTATAACACCTTCCACTTGGTGCAAACTAAGGAGCCCCAAGTTGGACCCGACATCTTCATCCTGGCATCTCTCCATTGGCTTCAGTGATGAGTGACAACGATTTACAATAGTTGAAGATTTGGTTCCCTGCACCCCTTGTGAAGTAGGCCTGGAATACAACTTCCATTTTACAACACAGTAAAATGAGCATCTTGCCAAGAGCTAATAAAAGGTAGGTCCAGTGCTAGAAAAGGAAAGCCAACTGGTAAACCCATCGGTAGAGCCAAAGATAGACCCAAGGAGCCATCTTCCCGGTGTCTTTCTCTAGTTGCTGGACAACCCTGTGGAGGGAAGGGAGTGGAGGATTCACAGTGGCTCAGCAGTTGACTATCCTACCACTATATGACAAATATCTCAATTTGGTCACTGTAAGGCACCAACATTTTGAGGCGTTTCCAGGCAAAATGCTCCCCCAGTCTTATGTGTTTGGATGGATTGGACACGTGTCCTTGTTTGTACCTCTCAGGGGTTGGCAACATCCCCTTCACCACTGCTCACAAGGGCCTGTGTGTATTGCTACGCTCCAGTGCATGGTGCATGACACAGTATCGGTAAAAGGTGTCTTTTATGACCCCTGTGCTCAAGAAGCATCCCCGCTGATCAGCACTGTGGTACCATCGCTTCTTGAAACCAAAACCCCTTTGGGCTGAGGGTGTCTTGAGGGCACCAGGAATTCAGAGGAGATACCAGTGGTTCTCAGGCATTTTCATGTGTAAATAAGTTCAGTGAGCTAGTCAGCAAAAAAAGGCAGAGGTTTTCATTTTATTTTTTTTAATAAATTGGCAGACGAGTAGTGTGGGCAGCAGCCCAAGCTTCCATGGGAGTTATTTATGCCACGAACCGGGAGCGGTGCCGTTTTCTAATCCCTCCACTGTCCTGCTTGCATGCAATGAGCTTGGGTGCTTCTAGAAGCTGAACACGTATGAAATCCATCCCTTACTTGGTCATTCTGCAAGTGCCTTCCCACCACAGCCCCCTGCTTCGACCTCTGCTCGAGGCACTAGTAGTGTATTAAAGCTGAGCTGTGGGCTGCCAAGGGAGCTATTAGAGCAAGGTAATTCAGTGGCGGGGAAAGGGTTGCAGACCACTCTACAATTGCCTGGACCTTCTGCCTCATCCCCTATGATCTCCTTTCTCACTACATATGAGACACCCCCCCACCCAAAGTGGGTGCATTGGAAAAGGCTGGTTTCTGTCTTCTCCACCACCTCCTGTCCCATACCAGATGCATGCTAATGAGGAATCAACTTGGCATGGCTTTTGAGTTATTAACGCAAGAGTTAAAGCAGTTGCGTGTCTGTGAAATAACGGTTAAATAAAAAGCAGAGAGGAGGAGGACGATTAACTAGCACTGAAGTCCCAGGACTAGTTTAAATTACTGTTTATGTGCCAAATGCATTCATTCTGTGAATAACGTGGGGGCAAATATTTTCCATATGCTTCATGTCCTATGGATCCTCATAGATAATTGTTTTGTTATGTAATCAAATTGCATATTTTCTAGAGAGCAGTGAATGCCAAGACGCCCTTGAGAAACAGAGGCTGGTCATGGTAAGGAGCAGTGGGTGCATCTACATCAGGGGCAGGCAATTATTTCGGGTGGAGGGCTGCTTACTGAGTTTTGGCAAGCCATCAAGGGCAGAAAAATATTAATTTTCTAAATTTTTAGGGGCCCTGCGGGTCGGATAGAATGGCCTGGCAGGCCGCATCCATCCCGCAGGCCGCATTTTGCCCACCCCGATCTACATGTTTAATTTATATGATGCAATAAACTCTGGAGATGTTTGAATTGGAGTCAAATGCTCCCAGGTGCAGTGTCTACACATGCACCTGCAACAGCAGCAGTTTGAGCTGGGATGGAGGATGCCCGGGCTAGCTGCAGGCTCAGGGGGTCAGCCCCGAGCTCTGGATGGCAGCATTAAGGGGTGGAGGCCCCACACTTTAGCAACCACATACCCCATCCAGCCTCTGTCACTGTCTACACATGCATTTGGATGCACTTAATTACTCCATTGTACTGTCCAAACAGTACTATCCTATGGCAGAGCTAACTAAATGCACTGTGTCCTAATACTGGCATGCATGTAAACTGTGATGCTTTACTGCGGAGCTTATTAGTTAACTCGGCAGTAAAGTGCATGCGGAGATGTGCCTGTGTTACCTAGCAGTGATCTGCTAAAAATTAAAGAACAAAAACAGCCAAATAAAAACCCACCTTCTTTCCTAAAACAGATAAATTACCCTTGGCCTGATTTTCAGAGTTTCTAAGCACCTTCTCCTCTACACAAAATCAACAGAGAAAGAGGGGGGTCACTAATGCGTCTTTCAGCCAAAAGTCCTCCATGTGTGACAGGGACACTAAAAATTATTCCTCCAGGAAACCTGAAGTATGAGATTCAGCTTTTAAATTTATCAAGTCTCATCAGAACCCTTAATTCAAGAGTGTTTATTTCTGATGGAAAACTTTTTTTTTTTAAACCAATAACAGCAAGACATCACCACATTTGCAAGGCAACTATGGGGCAAAAATACCCTAAGTGACAGCCCTCAAAAATGAGGGATATTTAAGAATTCAGACCAGGCCCCTAATCATCTCGTTTGTGGCCTATGTGGTCGTTGACAGAGATTTTTGTTTGCTTGTTTTTAAACGTAAAAAAAGTGAAGAATCTACAACTCGTGATCTGCTGGGAACATGAGATATTAGCTGCCTCGTGCCAGTGACTTTAAAAGAACCTGGATCATTCTTTTAATGGGGTGAATGGGAATCGTTCAAATTTCACAGGCCCCTCGGCACTGAAACTAGCTGATAGTTACTTTATAAAAATGGCCTGCTGCTGGAATATGATATCCATATCTGATGATATCCATCATCGAAGGATCAGCCTGCCTTACAAAATTTGGGGGTTACCATCACAGAAACTCCATCCCTGAGACATGCCAGGTAAGGACACTGCATTTGGTCCCAGGAGATGTGAGCTCAAAGTCCCTGCTCTTCCTATTGAGTGATGGTTGGGAAGTCCTCTATTAAATAAGGGCAATTCTATCTGTTTGGTAAAGTGCATTAAGATTAAGCAAACTTTATGAGATCTAGGTGTTACTGTTGTTAACAATAATATTAATAAAATGGTAATTACTTTTAGCACTCACAAGAGACCGTCTTTGAGATGATCAACAGAATCGAATGAAAATGATTAAAGCTTCTCTGTAAGAGATCAACAGTCACATTTTCATAGGCCTCGAGTTTTCATCACTCTCCTCAAATTTTGCTTTTGTGCAGGGAAAGCATGCCAAAGAAAGAGTTTTTGACTGTGTGTGTGAGTTCCCAATGGAACAGCTTACCAAAGGAAGTGGTAAAATCATCATCACTGGGAAACTAACTCAAAGATATGCTTTAGCCCAACCACATTTTATTGGTCTTAAATAGCAGAGAAGAATAATTCCTTCCACTGCAGAAATTATTGGGTGGAATTTTATGGCCTGTGTCACAGATGTTAAACTAGATAATCACAGTGGTTATTTTTTGACACTAAAATGTATGAATATAAAAATCCTTGGACAGGATTTGTGGTTAAAGGCATTGATTTCACCAGCAGGTAGGCAACCAGACACTTGAGAAAATCCCACTAGGTATCCAGCAGGATTTTAAATGCGTCTTGAAGCTGTCGATTTGCCACTGGTTTCAAAGCAATATCGGGTCCCTAAAAAAAATAAATGCATATTAAAATCGATTGCAATCAGTTGAGAATTTCATCCAATTTGTAAAATTGTGTTGGGGGAAAAAAATTGATTTTTTTTTAAATGTTAAAATATTCTATTCGCATTTTTCATTTTAAATTTACCTACATTCTAAGATCATAAAAGCTTTAGTTTGTCCATAATGCTTTATTTGTACTCTGATTGGTTGTCTGAAACAACCAATCAGAGAGCTCCAAGAGCATGCTGGATGGGAGATGGCAGCGGGGACGGTGTGGCTGGAGCGGGGGGCCAGGCCAGCAGCTGGCCTACGCCCCCTCTGGTCCTGCTCCCTGCAGGCAGCAGTGGCACGGGGTAGAGGGAGCTGGAGGGGATGGTGGGGCAAATGTCCCACGGGCTCCCCCCTACCCACCCTTCCTGGGAGACGGTGGCAGCGCAGGGTGGTGCGCAGCAGTGCTCTGTCCCCACCCGCCCCATCATTCCTAATGGGCAATTGGCTAGTGTAATTATAAAAAAGTTAAGAAAAAAATCATTAACATGTTTTTTCAATGTGGGATAAATATGTTTGTTTCCTTGTATTTTGGTTCATGAGGAAACCCAAACAGAACTTAATTCTGGGTTGACACAAAAATGTTTTTTTCATAGCTGGAATCTAGTTAGTAGAATTTTTTTTAAATATTTTTGTCAGTTTAGCTAGTACATCTAAATACCAGTTATTTGCATAGCTACATCATGCTTTGTTTGTCTTAAATACTTAATCCCTGACCTTACAAAGGGTTACTCACATGCTTAAATGTATATGCTCTTGATAGTCTTACTGAAATCAATGGCATCATTCACCATGAGTAACGTTAGGCACATGTGCAATTTCATGAAGGATTGGAGTCTTATACTGTAAAATGTGCTGGGATGAACTGCATTTGTACAGCACCTTGCACAATGGGACCCTTAGATCAATGGATATCTGAGGTTTCTACTGAAATATCCATAAACAAATCATAGTAATATCCCAAGTGAAAGAAAAACTTGCATTTTTAATAAGCCACGTTGACCTCCATTGCACAACACAAACAAGCAAGACATCAAAGGCAAAAATTAGAGTTGATATGGGAGCTCCAAATCCAGATCAAATTAGCCTGGTTGAGAGGAGATCTTTGATTTAAGCTTAATAGTGGTGATTTTTTGTTTAACACTTAATCAGCTTCACAGACCACTGTGCAGACATATGTCCCCATAGCACATCAAAGCAAGTAAACATTGTTTCAGCTTCCAATATACTTTGTATCTAATTAAAAGACCCTTTAAGTAAAATAATTGAAGCTCTACAAGCCCACCTGTTCATACCTGCTCTCACCAATGGGTTTTGAAAAACACCGAGCCCGTACTCTGAAACAATCAGTGAACTGAATGGCCACATGATAGGGGGAAAAAAAATATTTTGGTCATCAATTAGTATCATGGGAGAAACAAGACTTTTTAAGAGAAGGCTTGAAGGAAGATGGCTGAGATGGGGAAAAGGCAGTTATGAGAGAGGCTACGTAGTTGAAACCGTGAAATGGAACCGATTTCTGCAAATCAGCAGAGGCTGGAGACAGAGGGAAAGGGAGAAAAGGGACTAAAATATTGCCGAACCTCAACCGTGGCCATGAGATGAATTTCAGCTTCATTCCAGCAGGCAAGAAGCAAACCAAGGGGTCTGGCAAGACACAAGGTCACCGTTTGGCAAGACAACAGTGACAGGAATGGCCTGAAAGGACCAATGTGTGAACCAAGGAGATGAGCAAGGCCTGGGCAAGATTTTGATGGCAGGGATGCAAAAGACGACTTTTCGAGATGTTGCCAAGGAAGACCTGAGAAAGCTCATATCTGAGGCAGAACTGGAAAGATAGGGAAACTATCTGACACAGAAGTTAATCTCAGATCTGTTCTTGGTAGGTTTGCCCCTAAGAAGTCTCATGCAATATTAGTATATTTAGGGGGACACCTTTACTAATGTCTGGCAGAGGAAAACTTTCATTCAAGTTCTGTAATGTTTCAGCATGTTTGAGTGGCCTTTTCTTCCTTTGAAGAGGCTTGAAGATGAATTCAAAGGGGTTTGACTTACCATTTAAAGAGCTATCTTTTAAAAATACTTATGATGCCCTTCTGCCAAAGACTCCAAGAGCCAGAAAGAGGTTTTACTAACCTGTTTGTGGAAGCTGTGGGTCACTGGGATCTGTGTGCAGGGAAGAAACAAGAAGACAGAGAAAAAAATCCTTATGTGCTCATTAAATTTTAAATTCAGCTTGGCACCATGCTCCTCCTATCCCAGAAAACTGGAAAAAGAACAATTCCCCTTCATCACAAGTGTAAAGCAATCAACTAAGTGCAGCTTTACTTCAGGCAATGTTAACTGAAGGAGTTTATGCCTGACATCTATAATTTCATGATAACGAATTAGGTCAAGTCCTGCATTTCCTGGTATTCTGAATGCCCAAGAAGCTCATAACTTTCCTTTATACGCAAAATGTCAAGGAAAGGGCAAGTAATGTTATGCCAGCAGATCACAGCCAGATCATCTGGATGGAATAGGCTGTAAATACATGGAGGAATGAAAAATAAAACTTTGTTCTGGAACAATGCCTTGTGATATCAGTGGCCGTGTTAACACCTTCCCTCTGTTAGAGGAGATCCCCTGTTCCACAATCTGAAATGCTTAAATTCCTATACTGACCTAGCAGAAGGAAAAACTGTATCTTGTCTAGCTAAAAAAAGGATTGATAAAATCTTACTTCTTGGTAAAGTGCAAAGGCAAACCTGATAGACTTGGGCTTTTAAGAGCCTTGATGCTTGCTGTAAGTGGTATCACTCATTTGCCAACATCAGGTAACCAGAAAGTCATGACCAACAAGAGAAGAAACAGGAACCAAAATGGAAAAAAATATATGCAAGTCACTATAACATATCCATATACATGCGAGTGTGCACCTGGATACAGATCCGGTCTATACAGTGTTCATGGCACAGGCACTTCAAAAAGCACACCTACGCTAGTGAGCAGGATTTGGTTTGTATATAAAATAGATTGCAAGCTCTACGGGACAGGGAGTGTTTTTTTGTTGGAGGTGTTGAGTTGCACAGCAATATGGGGCCACCTCAACAGGATGTAGGGGTACAGGCAGTCCTCAGACTTAAAACACAATCGGTTCCTGAAAACTGAGTCTTAAGTTGAAACGTAACTCAGAACCCATTTTCCCATGTGAAACAATATTATAAATGGGGGATTGGTTCCTGAACCAAGGCCCGACACTCTATTTTTACCAAAAGTAACCCAGAATTTTGTACTCAATCACTTATAGATGAGTAATATAACTACATTAATGTATTTATATTGTAAATAGCAATCAAACTGATTTTGAAGGACTTCTTTGAGATGACTTTGCTGGACTTTTTGAAGGGCTCTTGGTTGGGCTTTTTTGAAGGGTTTTTGGCTGGAGGCTTCTCAGGAGTCATGGCTGCAGATTTTTCTGGACCTTGTCTGCTTTTTTAAAGACAGTGTCCAAGGAAGTTTGGATAGACATTCTCCAGGGAGATAAGCAATGCAGTGACATTGTTTGGTGGCATGGTGTGGCACTGGATCAGGCACTGTAAAGTCAAAACTCACATCAGAAAGCTGAAACAGGGTGTCAATTTATAAACATTGTAAGTGCAAAATGTTGTAACTCAAAACATTGTAAATTGAGGACTGTCTGTATAAACAGGCATCGTGTTGAAAACGGGATCAGCCGTGGCAGGCGGTGTCCCAGAAGAGTTGATCCACTTCACTGGCATCTATAGATGTCACTGGTGCTGTGGTCCTGCAGGCTCAGGCCCCTGCTGTTCCTGAGGCTTCAGGAGCCTGATCCCACGGGACAATGGCCATGGGTCCCACATCCCGACTCAAAGTGTGTATGTGCAGGTGGAGGGACCTGGGAACCCCGCTTGCCCTGAATCCAGGTGCAGCAGTGTGATACAAGTGTAACCCCCCGGCCTCGTATATTTTAGAAAGGAACATTTCAAAACGTGACAATCTTGGGAATGTCAGTGAGATGCTCTGGAGCAGGGATAGGCAAAATGGTGGATCCAGCTGACAGCCAGACTCCATGTCCCAGCAACCCCCGCCTGTATTGCTGCAGCCTGTTTCTGTGGAGACCCCGGGAACGGTATAGCTGGTGCCATGCCATCACGGTGCCACCACTCCTCTGGTCTCCATGAAAACCATCCACGGCGATGTGGACAAGGGCTGCTGGGAAATGGAATCTGCTGCAGCTGCAATCTGGCCCGTGGGCTGGATTTTGCCCACCCCTGCTCAGCGGGGATTTTTAACAGTTTGCTTTCTAAGGTTTTCATTTGTTGTTCAGTTGGTTTTATATTTGTTGTTATAGCAAAAAGATAAAATTTCAGATTATTTTTGTTGTATTCATTACTCTTCGCTGAGGAAAGTGTAATGCCAGGTATCCCATACTAGGTGCTGCTGGTTTTTATAAATACGTAGTGAACCCAGAGGGGTTGTGCATTTGGCACTGCAAGGCCCTTGCACACGCACCACAAAACTCTCCTACAGGGAGATTTCCAGGTGCACAGGATTGGGCCCCTGAAGCTCCAGGAGCCCCTGCCTGGGGTGGCTGGAGAGCCTGCACTCTCCTGCCATAAGCAAACAGACGGTCAGAAAAAGACGGCATAAACTATGACTAGGAATCGTCGTGCTCCCAAATGTAGGCATTTGAGACATGACAAAGGGCTAAGACATTTATTTGCTCGGGTTTTGTGCCACTATAAAAATATTTATGGGAGCAAAAAAAGGCAATGTCTGCTTGCAGCCTAGATGCTACTGCAATGCAATCAACCGAGATTGCTCAGCAATAAGCCACGACCACCAGCTGGCTCAACATCCAAGGACCACCAGTTCCCAAGCTATTCCACCATCAGAGCGAAAGGACTAATTCTGGGTGCTGGGAGCAGCAGGAGACCGCTAACTTCAGTGGATGAGCCACAAAAAGGATGCATGAAACGTTTAGCCAGCCTGCTGCATAGAAATCGGCCTATTAAACACAAGCATTACTGACATGAAAGACTGAGAGATGTAAATATCTAAGCTAGCTAGGATTTTTGGTTGCAGTTCACACGGATTTCTGCAGTACTTAATTATGCCACCACTTGACATACCTTAAACAGCTACAGCACATACAGAAAGCACCAAAGGGAAATATTCCTGAACAATATGTAGTAAATACATTGATTCTTAATAACAACAGCCCGCCCTAAATCCTTTCGCTGACAGGTTTAGTTGGACCAAAGGCCTCTTTCACATCCACTCTATGACAGTTTCCATCGTCGCATAAACACTTTGAAGTGCTGTAAGGCGCAGTAAAATGCTAGACAACCTACCAAACTGTCAATATTTCTTCTATTCTAAAAGGAAATGCTAATGGCACTCAAAGAGCTAGCTAAGGTGTAATGTAAGAGCCAGCTCATTTAACCTCTAATTTAACCCTCTACTTCAGTACAAATATACTGTGCAACTAACAATTACGTGAGTGACACCTGAGTGCAGTCCAAATTCTCCACTAAAAATGCATTTTGCTGGAAAATGGTCTTTTTTATTCTAAATGCAAATTTTCTTTGGATTTTTTTTTGGAAACTGTCTCACTGAAAAGCCAAGAAACTAAAAAAAGTTTCAACTTTTGCTCTTCATTCTGGTTTCTTTCCCTTACAACAAGCCTCACCTGTCCCCACCGTTCCTCCCTGCCCTTTTTTTAAATATACCTTGCCACTTGGAAGAGCAGAAGAACAGAAAAAAAGGGAGAGAAAGACACAGAAGAAACAAAATGAATGTTTTCAAAATGTGAACAAATCTCTTTTAAAAAAATCCGGGGTGGGGGGGGGAAGGTGGAGCACAAAATACTTTTCCCCACCCAAATTATCCAAGAAAACAATTTGGCCTTGTCAACTAGGTTAGCGGATAGCACAAAATCTGGCGAGGGTGAGGCAGAATCATTGCAAGAAAAATAAATCTGATGCACAAAAACCGAATAGGCTGTACAGTGAAATCCTGACTTCATTTAAGTCGACAGCAACACTGACATTGACTGTGACAGGGGAGGACTGCACGAGGTGGAAAGACCATGGTGCACTGGGCTCTTTTCACCCCACCGCCTGCGTACTGCAGCCTTCCCAACAAGCCTTCATTTGCAGACCTAAATGTTTCCCAACCAGTAACCTTCAAGCTGCATGGTCACGTGTCCAGCAACTAATCGTTTCCATCTTACACTTCATAAATAAGGAAGAAGGACCCGAGATTCCTCAGAGATGCAGCCCCAATGATTTACGCCAAAGAGCCAATGCCCAAAGTCAATGAGACGGTGAGTAATAGACCCTTGGAAAAATCACGCCTTCCTGACCCGATCCAAAAATCAACCGAACTCAGTGGGCGCCGGATCAGGCTCTGTTTGGATATCTTTGTTGTATTGCTGCTAACACATAAATAACTCGCGCTCCTAACGTCAGCAGAGCTCGATGTATACTAATAAAAACCTCCATCGCACTCTCGGCCTCTCGCCGTTGTCCAATGGGAGACCTGCCTGCCTCATCTCTCATTCTCTTATCTCACGCAGCTTTTTCTTATGCAGACACATTTCTGTATACACATCCCATTATACTTGACCCCCGGTTCACCCTGTTTCCATTACAACGCTGTAGACTCAACCAGACTTGCTCCAGTGCCAACTCCGTGCCGTCCTTCTCTGCGCAGAGCAGTAATAAAGAAATCACTGTTTTAAGCTGACAAAGAGCAGATTTCTTACTAAGTAAACACTGATGTTTTGGTAGGGAAATTAAGTTATAAAATTGTGTCTACAAAGAGAGACCATACAGATGGACTTTGTTAAGACACTGCAATACAGTCAACAGCAGTTAATTCAATTGCCTGCTACTTATCAATTTTTTTTTTAAAGGCTTATCCAGCATTGAAAATGCAAAGAACATTTCAGAGAAACTTCTCCTAGGTTTCAGAGTGATTTTTCTTCTTTTCCTGGGAAGAAGAAAAGGCAGCTGGTGAACTTCTGCAGTGAACACTGGATGTTTCA
>NW_017728949.1:58170049-58187385 GCF_001723895.1 Crocodylus porosus | reverse complement strand
AAGTTTACTTGGATTTGAATGAAAACATTTGTAATGGCGTTAATGGTTTAATGCAAAAGATTTTGGAAAGGCAAACATAGTTGTGTTGTGCTGTGGTTCTAGAAATCAGAAAACACAGCTGACTGGATGCAATGGACACCAGATATCCAAGTGCTACAGTGATGCTCGAGGTGGCTAGGCAAAGAAAGAGATTTTCAAAGTTTGACTGACGTCCATGGAAGTTCGGTACTCATTTGCTTCCTTCACTTTCGATACTGATCAGCACCCTTGGGCGCCTAAATACCCTTGGAAATCCAACCATTCAGAGCTGACTTTCAGTGAGCTCCTAAGATCTCTAAGCCATTCTAGAATATAGGAGTTCGGCTCTTTAAACTATTTAGGCAATTCTGAAAAAGAGTTGCCCTTTGCAAGAGTGCCATGGCGGAGTAACCAAACACCATCACTGGTAAAACTTAAAATATATATATGTGTTGCTTAAATATTCTACAGTGTTATTAGTAGCACAGGAAATTCATTGTTTAGAGAAAGGCTTTTATATTAACAATGCCTCTTTATGGGGATCATATGACAGGGCAGGTTTTAATGCTGCTTGTAGCGCCGGAGGAAAACACCTTGGCTTTGTGCTGTAGTATCTGTTTGATACTCCCTAATGAGTCTCCTTCTTTTGTATGGCTGACTTGGAGCAACAACTATAAGTCCAGTTTAAGGTTAGTTAATCAGTCTAATGCTCTAGAGGAAAGGGGATGTACCTCTGCAATGTCACCATCAGATTTGTGTAGCGGGAAGAGTGTCATGTGGTCAGGGTTGCCACAGTCACGTTTTGCAGAACTCTTAATACCATGGGCGACTGGTGCCTCCTGAGTCAAGGGGGGGCACCAGCAGCCAATCGGAGACCAGGGAGGGGTCCCCCCATGGCCAATTGAACCGGGGGTCCTGCCACAGCAGATTGCACCAACCAGCGGGGGGAAGAGGGGGGCGCTGATGGCACTTCTGGGTAGGCATGTTTGGCTATGGGGGGGACCGCAGGGATCACTTTAGGCAATAGAAGTAACTAGGAATAACGGCCACAAGTTGACGAAGAGTAGATTCAGGCTAGATATCAGGAAGCACTACTTTATAGTCAGGGCGGCTAGGAGCTGGAACCAACTTCCAAGGGAAGTGGTGCTCGCTCCTACCCTGGGGGGTCTTTAAAAGGAGGCTAGACAATCGCCTAGCCAGGGTCATTTGACCCCAGCATCCTTTCCTGCCATGGCAGGGGGTCGGACTTGCTGACCTGCTCAGGTCCCTTCCAACCCTACCTACTATGAAACTTCTCCTGGCACCCCCGCTCCCCGGCTGGCGCTCTCAGGGGGGGCACCAGCGCTCTCACCTGCCCCCCTGCCCAGGAATGCTGGCTGTCAGGGGGTGCACGTGCACTCCCTATGTGTCACCGCTGCCTAATACACCATTTGTGCATCAAGTGTCTGCAATGGCCATGCCGGATTTGGATCCAATCTGGAGCCTTCCATGTTTTTCATGGGAAGTCAAAACCAGGAGCCTTTACTGTGGGGTCGGAAATTAGATGTTTATTCCAAATGGTGGTTTCATTCCATGCCTTCCTCCAAGCTGCTGCACTGTTGTGCACAACTCCTTGTAGGACACATGTCCACAAAGATTTCCAGGAGACCAAGCAGTGAGCTGGGATGATTTAAGGACTAACAATATAAATCATTAAAGACTAATGATTCAAGGACTAACACAGGTTTCCATCCTATTGCTGTCAACCAATCGCAAAAAGCACAAGAGAGCCCGGGTACTGGTACTGAAGCCCAACCAGTGATGGTGCCACGGGGAGAAGCTCAGCAAAAGAAGACTAGTGGTAAAGATTTATGGGTGAGAAGTGACTTTGTTTACACAATCCCATGTGAATGATTTCATTGTACCATTAATGAACTAGGCAAGCTGACAGCATATATGTGTGAATGATTTTATTAAAGAAGGCTTAATGAAACAGCAGTAGAGGCACATCTCCATCTCTGCCTTCCCTTTCTTCTGATGGCAGCTTTCAAGAAAAAAAAATTAACTTTTTAATTTAATTTAAATCTTAATCTATAGACTCAGTGTGTGAAGTGGATTTGCTGCTCAACTCTTGAGACTCACTCAGTCTCGGGGGCCCATGGCAGTATCATTTGAAACTCTAATGCAATCAGAAAGTCTGCAGACCTTGATGCACTATAGGCAAGGAGATTGCTTCCCAGTGCAGTTTTCACCCAGACAGGGTGATAATGGATGAAGGAAATTAGATGGAGCCGGTGCACTGTTAAGTAAGAAGATTTTACACGCACAATCAAATCTTAAGAGAACTGAAAGTTTATAGATGGCAGCAATTCTGCTGGCGAACGTGCAAACCACAAAATTGCCCTGCCTGGGAGAAAAGCTAGTGATGAGCATGGGTTTAGTCGCGTTGGCGTTGGCAGAGCACTGGAAATCAAGCAGAGTAACTGAAATGCGAGTCAAAGCCAGCCTGAAAACTACTGAATCCAGTGTGGGGTGTAAAGAGCATGAGTAGTTATTCAAGGTGAAAGCCAAATTACAAAAATAATACTTCCAAGTCCCTCCTCCTTCCTCTTTTCCTTCCATCCCTGGTAACTATGGCACCTTCAGGCAGTCATACCTTGCACAGAGATATAAAACAGGTTCAAACTATGAAAGTTCCCAATGAAAAACTAACACTTTACTGAACCAGTGCGCAGACAGGCACGCCAACCTTTTTTTCATATCACTAGCCACCATATCACTGAACAGAAATGAAGTATCTGCTCGAGAGCTACTTGAGAAAAGCTGGGGCCTTCAGGTTCAACTGTACATCAACAACTGGGGGGAAAGGAGCAGCAGCTCAGACCACTCTCTCCGGTATTGGGGTTGGCTCAAGCCTGATTCCACTCACCCTAACCCGACAAAAGCAAATGCTTTGAACAGTCTTTTTTCACTGTGATTATACCCATCTCAGCATGGGCTTTGAACGTGGCATGTCTGGAGCCATACCAGGGTTTGACCTCACAAGCCAACTGGGGTCAAGGTCTAGGTAATACAAGGCAAGGTCTAGGTAATACTAGGACAAGGTCTACGTGGACAAGGTAGATATACACCTTGGACAAGGACAATAGTAGGACAAGGTCTAGGCAATACTAGGACCCAATGTTCCTACACATACTACACTACTTAAAATGCTGCATTTTCAATCAAAACCACAGAAGTCCCAAGGATATTTGGCTAACTACAGCTCCCTTGACACTCCTTTTGAAGCAGTCGGGATGTTAAATCGACTTGGCTAGGCCAGGTCCATCTTAGGCCAGTTCATTCGGATCAGCAGGGATCTAATTTCCCTCTCTCATTCATGTTGAGCAGAACATCCTTCACTTCTTGACCAAATTCTGCTGTGTGCAGCTAACCCGCTTTTGGTTTATACGCCAGAGATGGCTGAGGTTGACTGGTGGATAACACAAAGCCTTGATTTCTGAAGTGTATAAATTGCTTAGGGATCCACTGGCACTTCTATAAATGTAAGTTGTCATCTCTCTCACTATGGTACACGTGCAGGTAACAACTATATTTAAAGTGTTTTAATATCTTTCTCTACATTTCACAGATATCTTTCCTCCCATCAGCAGTCGGTTTTATTGCTCATGCTTTTCCTCAGACAGAAACAGTTCAGCAGCAGGGCCAGAAGCAAGAATGAGAACCTAGGAACAGAGGTAATAACATAGGCGATGACTCTTTGCTTAGGAATTGCATTAAACTTTCTTTCCTGCTGGTCTCTGAAGTTTGTGATATTCTCCATATTGACTTAGTCCCTAATATATTTTGCTCCACATGGTTTACCAATATGCATCCTGAAATGTGCAATCCTGGAAGAGGTGCTATATTAAAGACCTCATAAGAATCATAACAAGGGGTCCCTGTTCCCCTGAGCACCACCAGGAGTGACTAGAAATAATGGTCACAAGCTGGCAGAGGGTAAATTCCAACTTCCAAGCAAAGTGGTGCTGGCTCCTACCCTGGGGGTCTTTAAGACAAGGCTTGACAATCACCTTGCCGGGGTCGTTTGACCCCAGTACTCTTTCCTGCCATGGCAGGGAGTCGGACTCGATGATCTGCTCAGGTCCCTTCCGACCCTACTAACTGTGAAACTATAAAATATCAGCATATTCTAACAGTATATGGAATATTGTAGGATATAGACTATTGTATAAAATATTACAATGGAAGACCTGCGGAACTGTATAGAATATTAGATAAAATAGCGTTTCCCAAACTGTGGGGTGCAGCCCCTTGGGGGGCAGCGTGAAAGATACTTGGGGTGGGGGGGGTTGCACAAATCCTGGCAGCAATTGGTGATGCCTTGCTACTTCGACCACTCCTATACCTCTCTACTTCAGCCGCTGCCGCTGCCACTGCTTCCCTCATCTGCAATTGCCGCTGATTCTCCCTACCAGGGTGAATCCCCAGCAATCATTGGACTGTGGGGGGGAAGGAGGAGTAGGGAGGGAATTGGCAGTGGCAGAAGCAGGGGGCACAAGACTGACTTTACCACAGCGGGGCATAAACCCAGAACACTTGGGAAACGCTGAGATAAAGAAAAACTCTGCCAAGCCACGTGGCATTGTGTTCGAACTGCTCAGCTCCAGAGCTCCCCGTTCAGCATGGACGTTCTTGTAACGTGCGTTAACCTGGGGAGTAGACATAAGACCGTTACGGGTCTCCTTGGCATTAGAAAGGCAGCCTTTCGAAACGCAAACACTGCCATTCTACCATGAGCTCAGATTTGAGAAACTTTCGGTTTCTCAAAGCAGCTCATTTAAACGGCGAAATCCAAGAGAACTCTATTTTCCCGCCAGGCACCACCTGTGTAGCTCTGCAAGAGCTGGAGCACCCTTTACCTACATCCTTACTCACATAAGGAGCCTTGAAAATAATTTGGTTGCAGACAATTCCATGGACCCCAGAACAGCCAAACGAATTGACTTTCTGCCTCTGTTTTTATTTCAGAGTTGACAGAATTTAGTGGGAGCTAAAAAAAATCTATTTAAAATACATTTTCCCTGTGGGAAAATAAATTATGGATCAGATTATGGAACTGTACACAATCACTCCCTCAGCTTGGTTGCACCTAACTGTGCATGGCTAAATAGCTACCAGTACTTAAGCTAGCTGGTCTAAAGTTAGCTCAGCTATCTCTATGCTTTGTTGCAGTCAAAACTGTAATTGCAGTATAGACACACCCCGCTGTTAGCACCTACATTTTATTTATTTAAAAATATCCAGACAAGCTCTATTAGCTCATAAAACATCCACATTTTAAAGGCTGGATTCCACTATAGGTACAATTTAATACATGCTCCTTGGCAGTTGATTTTAAAGCCTTGGCTTTAGAAGAATATCTTTGTTCAGGACAGTATTTGAGGATGTCATTAAGTTCCACTAAAGTTACTAGCACCTAAGCACGGGCCAAAAGCTGCTGACAGACTTGCAGCTCCCCGCTGTAACTCAGAGCACTTCACAGGAAGCGCTATGAGTTACAGCACCCCCGCGCTCCTGACCCGAAAGATGTTTGCTCTTGTGTTGGGCCGGGGTGGAAAGCGAGCTTTATTTTGGAGCTGATCCAGGAGAAGCTGTGTGCCTATAGCCTCTCCCTCCTAAGCCCGCTCCCCCCAGCTCTGCTTGCACGTAGGGACTAAAAGAAGTTAATGAAGGCGCTCCACTTTGGAGCACCTTCATCTGAACACTCATTAGAGGAGGACTGATTTGTTGCACAGTCAAGCACTTTTAAAATGCTCTGCAGCCATGCACTTCTGCCAGGGCAAGGCTGCAGGATGCTTCCAAGAAGCCTACTGCGTGACAAAACATCACTTCTGTCAGTGCCCTAAGTCATAGATTAGCTATATATTCTTAATTGCTTTCCTGAATACGGTTGGTACACCCTCCACTGAGTTGGTTTAGACAGGTATGATCCCGTCTTGAACAAGGGGCTGGTCTAGAAAACCTCCTGAGGGCCCTTCCTGCCCTACTTTTCTATGATTCTGTTTATTTTGCTGCCTAGATTACATTTGATATGCCTCTCTGCCTCACCAACTATCCCTTTATTTTCAAATCTCCTCTTCAAACTTCCCTCCCACCCACATGTCTATTTCTCTTTCATTTATGGGGTTGATAGTTGAGAACTTTAATTCTTTCATCACCCATTATCTTTACAGGACTTTTTTCTATCATTTTACTGCATACAGTTTTCTCTTGCAACACAATACTGTCCAGCGTTTGGAGACCAAGACGGGATGAAAGGCGATACATAAAATAAAGTATGCTAACACCGCATTCTATGAATCAAGACAAATAATCTGGATTAAATGAGAGCAACCATGTAAAAGCGCTGCCTTAAAGTAGAAATGAGCTTGACACTTTCCTATTTTGATTTTTTTTTAATGTATTAACCACGGTCCAGTCACCCTTCCACTAAGAGCAGTAATTTTGGATATGTGGTTACTCTGTGGGCTCTTAAGAGGTTTTCAGAGGAGGCATTCAATCAGCAGCTAGCTAGCCCTTCACCTGGTTTACAAATGAAAAAGCTGCTCAAGTAGCTCCAAAACTTAGGGTCAAGGAGATTCTTACAGTCAAGAAGATGAAGCCGAGTAACCTGTCCTCATTATGTTGTTTTTGCATCAGTGTGCTATTAGTAGAATCATGTCAAAAGCCCTTAAATGACTTTAAGGCATTTGGGAGTCAAAATGCCTTTGATTCGCATTGAGGTTTAGGTCTCTACCAGAGGATTTTCAAACTCACCTAAATGATTCAGGATCCAAAAATGCCCCATTTTCAGAAGTGACTTAGGCACTTGGGGGTGGCCTCTCGCTTCCTCAGTGCCCTTCACATTACCATCAAGATGCATGTCCCACCTACCCGCTCCTGCTCTGCCCACGCTGAACCTAGGAATGAAGCACAAAAGCTGCTCCCGTGGCAGCCCCTGCCTCCCTTGCTCTTATCCTCTCCATCTCGAGTGTGCTCGAGAGAGGCAGGGAGAAAGGGGTGCCCCGGGTTGACTTTGCAGTCTGATTTCCAGGAGACCTTCTCAGATCACGCCCATACATGCTGCCAGGATTGGACTGTCTCCAAAAGGCAGTGCCAGATGCCATTGTCTTTTAAAAGAAGACAGGTGAGGTGATGGGAGTTGAAGGAGGGGATGGGGCAATGTTTAATAATACAGCCTCAGGGTTAGAGCACCTTCCCAGAAGACGCAACTCAGGCTTGTCTCCTCTTGCTCCCTGAAGGGATTCACCCCACACTCCACCAGAGAGATAGGAGACATCTCAACTACCCAGTTAGCAGCTGTTCTGGAGGGTTGGGGGCATGCCTTTTTTTGCAGATGCAGTAAAAACTTTGGCATGCTGGCCACAAGTCAACGGAAGCTCACTGTCTAAACTGCTTTGGCACTTTTGAAACACTCATTGCACCGGAAATTGCCGAAGGCCTTTCAAAAATCTGGTGCCCCTCATGCCTAAGTCACTGCTGAAGGTGGCACTGCAGATCTGAAATAGTATTTGAACGTGTTACTGTAGAGCAAAAGCTCATTTTTAGTCTACTGCATGCTAAATCCCATGTTTCAGCTCTGTTCTTTGCCTGTATAATTTCCACAGTGAAACGTGGAAGGAAGGACATAAAAAGCTTACCAGGCAGAAAATTGCGTCGATTTCCCAAAACGGCCTGGCACATGCAAGAAAAACACACATTTGTGGCTTTGCATCAAATCCAGGGATCCCGGATGCCCACTTGAAACAATGTGCGGCAGCTAAAGCTTTCTGCTGCCTCGGGACTGATGATCAGAGTGCCAGCACCCCATTCTGCCTCTGGAGTTTTACAAGTGTGTGTGCGTGCGTGCGTGCATGGCGTGAGCTTCCAGCAGGGCATCCAGAGCTGCAACTCTGCCAAAAAGGGTCCTCTTTCTCTCCACTTGTTTTTTTTTTAATCCTAGCCCTCTGGGTGGTCTAGGCATCAGATCTGAAATACTGAGAATCCTTCGAACCACAAGTTCTAATCCCAGCAGAGTTGACTCAGTCCTTCATCTTTCCAGGCTAAATTGACTTCTATGCACTTTATTGCAGAGGGGGGAGGACTTTTGGATGAGACTTTAAAATTTCTGCTCTGCCTAGATATTTTATT
Source organism: Crocodylus porosus (assembly GCF_001723895.1). Taxonomy (NCBI): domain Eukaryota; kingdom Metazoa; phylum Chordata; order Crocodylia; family Crocodylidae; genus Crocodylus; species Crocodylus porosus. The sequence continues at coordinate 58,179,195 of NW_017728949.1, read as the reverse complement.
CCAGTCTCCTAGGCCAACATTTCTGCATACGTTCTTAGCTCTCAACACCTCCTGTTCTTTTCTCCCAGGGGTCAGCAATGGCTAGAAAAGGCAGGAAAAACAAGACGTCTAGCCCTGAGAAAACCCCACTAACCAGCATCACTGATGAGTTTTGTCCGTTCTTTACATATTGGAATGATTTCAGTGAAATACAGTGGAAACAAAGGGCTTGAACAGATTGATTTCTAAGGACTTGTGACAAGCTATAGCTTGGCCAATTGATTACTAACAGGAGGAGGGTTATGACAGCAGAGACATGGAATTAAGAACGAGGAAGTGTAGGCTCACTTAGCTCAAAGTAAACTCACAGAGATCCACTGAATCAGTGGGTCTCAAATTTATCAGACTCAAGCCAGCCCCTGCTAGATTCAAGGCACCATTTAGAAAATACCAACCTTTAGCTTTCCCTTGTTTTTTGACCAAGGCAAAATAACAGCAATTCTTCTGCTGCACAGACCTCTGAAAGACCACAACCTGCAGCAGGATCCAACTTTTGGGGCCGGCTGCCGCATCCCTTAGCAGATCCACTTGACCCGCATGCCCTGCTCTGTCCTCTGAAGGGGTTGCCCTGTGGTCTCTCCTGCCACGCCTTGATCGGAGAGATGATTATTCAGTTCAGAAGACTACCCTCAGAGGCCAGTGCAGGCTTTGGGTGTTTACTCAGTTGCCACTCACTGGACTCTCCGGCCCCACACTAGTTTCCACACTTGGGCACCTGGCCCCTGTCTTGGCTTCTTCTCACCTGGCTTCAGCCCACCCACTTTGGCTTCCTCGCCTTGGCTTCAACCATCTGTTATAGCTTTAGACTTTGGCTTCAGCCCACTTGCTCTGGCTTTAAACTTTTGGTTCCAACCTACCTCTAATCCCTGCTCTTGCTTGGCTCAGCGTGCAAAGTAGCCCTTGGGTACCCAAACCACCTCTCGAGCCACTTGCAAGCCTCCAGCCCCTCTATTCACTGGCTCCCTGAAGTCCCATGGCCTGAATTCCCCTCTGCAGCAGCCTGGACACTCAGGAGCTTGCCCCTCAGCAAAGCTCAGCACCAGACGTACCGTTTCAGCTGGGCTAGTATTGCCCTGAGCCCCCCTCCCTTTTGGTCACGTTTCCCATACACACACAGGTGTTTCTCCTTTGCTTCCTAATCAGCCTGCTCCCACTGCACCCTCTCTCTGGAGCTCTGCCCTGTCACCCACTACAGTGCTGCTTGCTCCTTAGCGGTTACCTGTAGCCACATGGCTCTGATCTCCATGCTCCTGCAGCTGCTTTCCTTCTAGCAGTGAGCTCTCCTTCAGCTGCCCACTGACTGCAGTCCTATTAAGCTGTTCCTTCACTCTTTTAAAGTAATGGGGACTTGAAGCCCTCTGTTACAACACTTAACCATGCTACCATTGCATAGCACCCTGCGTCACCCATAAAAGGATCTCACAACACCCCAGAGTACCCCAACGTCCAACAGCACTAAATCAGGGCATTGTTTACTAAGGCATGTGTTAAAATGGCATCCCCTGGGGCATTTAATAGTAGGCAGAATGCAACAGGGAGCATTTTAGGGATGTTTTACCCTTGGGATGAGTGGGATGGACTAAATTCTCCTTCATCCCTTTCCAGATTCCATAAGAACCAGGATGGAGGCAAACTACTGCTAACTGAGTGGATTGATTTAAAGATAATAGACCTGGAAGGCCAAGGGCGGGGAATGCTCCTCATTTATACTAGAGAGATGGAAGAGTTTGGGGATCCTCAAAGGGCAGGAGAAGGTTGTGGAAGTCTTCTGTGGTGAATGCCAAGAAGTAATAGTGATGAAGAACATGGGATGGGTGCATTATAGCAGGCAGGGCATGAACCACAAAAGACTTCCACTGTTTGTTGTAAGGGAGCAGTGAGTGAATAGAGTTGAAATCGTTTGTTTTTTTTTCAAAGCATGAGCTTAACACTGGACAAGGTGGAAGCATGAAATCACTTTTAATCTACTATAAAAGTGAGGTAAGCAAAAGGATTATCACTTAAGACTCACTGACATGAAGCTTTGAGAATGACACAGAAGTAATGGGGGATTATGGGGTGACGTCATATGAAAAGAACACATGCCAGAGGTCCACATAAAGGACCTCAAGAGATCAGAGTCCTTTTATTTTCAGTGCAAAATATCCTGATGGGTTTTACAGTCCTGGAGCTGAGTGGCCTACTTATGTTTCAGAAAGTGCTTATTTCACGCTTTGAGGCCAGGTCCTCATTTGCTGCTAACTGGCACAGCTCCATTCAAATCCACCGATTTCCATGGAGCTATACTGGTTTAGAACTGCGGATGAGCTGGCCAGAAATGTTTATTAACCCGGTCAGCAGGGGCTATGCTTTACTTTATGGTACAGTTCCTCTGAAACAACATATCTTTAAATCGCCCTGGAATTAAAGTTTCCGGCTGGAATTTTTAAAGCACTCCAAGGGTTTTAACAATAAGTCTTCACTTAAGATGGCTGCCTCCATTTCCTCTAGGCTATGCTGGAAATCTTAACTGAAATAACTACCATGCACAAAGTCTAAAGAAAATATCTGCTCCAATCAAGGATCAACAATGCTTGTGGTGCTCAGGTGCAGTCCCAGAGGACTGGGGAAGAGCCAATGTGGTCCCTATTTTCAAGAAGGGGAGGAAGGAGGATAGATCTGCCCGTCTCACCGCTATCGTTGAGAAAACCCTTGAAAAAATTATCACAGATCATATTTGTAGGAGTTCAATGGGTAATATACTGCTGAAGGGCAAACAGCATGGGTTCATAGCAGGTCCATCCTGCCTGACTAACCTTATTTCTTTCTATGACCAGGTCACTAAATGCTTAGACACAGGAGTCGAGGTAGATGTCATCTACCTGGACTTTAAGAAGGCCTTTGACACGCTATCCCATCCCATTTTTATAAACAAATTGAATGGCTGTGCCATAGACGACTGCACAGTCACGTGGGTGGCAAATCGGCTTAAGGGTCATACCCAGAGAGTGGTGATGGATGGGTTGGCTCAATGTGCAAAGTAGCCCTTGGGTACTTTGACCTGGAAAGATGTGGGCAGTGGAGTCCCTCAAGGCTTGGTCCTTAGGGCCGTGCTGTTCAACATCTTCATCAGCGACCTGGATGAGGGCATGGAAAGCACTCTGTTCAAATTCGCATATGACACCAAACTATGGGGTGAAGAAACGCACTGATGGGAAGAAACTGAATCCATGTAGACCTAGATGGGTTAGAGAAGTGGGCAGACAGCAATAGGATGCAGTTCAACAAAAGACAAGTGCACAGTGCTGCACCTAGGGAGGGGGAATCAACAGCACTCCTGTAGACCTTCTCAGCAGCACGGCAGCGGAAAGAGATCTCGGAGTCATTGCCAACTCCAAGATGAACATGAGTCATCACTGTGACGAAGTAATTAGCAGAGCCAACTGCACTTTATCATGCATTAGCAGGCGCATCTCAAGCAGGTCCAAGGAGGTGATGCTCCCCCTCTATGCGGCACTGGTCAGGCCCCAGTTGGAGTACTGTGTCCAGTTCTGGGCGCCACAATTCAAGATGGATGTGGACAACATGGAGAGGGTCCAGAGGAGGCCACTCGTATGGTTAGAGGCCTGCAGGGCAGGCCCTATGAGGAAAGGCTGATAGACCTGGACCTTTTCAGCCTCTGCAAGAGAAGGCTGAGGGGGGATCTTGTGACAGTATACACATCAACACATCACCAACGTCCCTTCAAGATGAGTCATTCCAGTAAGATGTAGTATTTACTGCTCATGTGCATTAGAAAATGGGTGAGAATTATGATGCCCATTTCAGAGATGGCGAAACTGAGGCACAAGAGGTGAAATCCTTTTCTCAGGCTTACAGACCATGGTGGCAACAACTCATCATCTTGGACCACTTCATGTTTGGCATTCTGAAGCTGGACAAGGCAACCAAGTAGCATTACTTATGATTGCTGTTGTTTTGGAGTCACCAGAATTGCTTCTTCCGAGTTACCAACAAACCATCCAAGGGTAACTACTTTCAGTTATTACAGACTTGGGATAAGTCTGAAACAGCTTTCTAGATGGTAACGGACTCTATAGTCCACTAGTGATCACTTGAGTCCTCAGTCCCCTGGTCACATTTTTTAAAAATACATGAAGGAGGAAAAGGAACAGTGTAAAGTAGATGCAACCCCTCCCTGCAACCTGTTTGCTGAATAAGCAACACCTCCATTTGGTCAAAGTCATAAAACTTTGAAAGATGCACAAGGACACAACTCTGGGATGCTGTTTGCTTTGAGTCCAGAGGGAACGCGCTCCATCTCCAAAGCAGCTCTGTCCCATCAATCAGAACCTGCCAAAGCTTTTCTCCTCCTGGAGCAAATAAATAGGGAACACACACAGCTTATTGGCATGGGGGTTATGAGGCTGAATGGACTGGTGTGCTGGCTTTGGAAAGAAAATGACCTAAATGGACAGAGCTTCCCTTTCTTATCTGTCTGTAGGGATTCAAACTACCATCTCTCCATGGCAGAAATGCTTTCCGGGTTTAACGGGCTGCACACAAACATCCCTGCCCTGCTGTGCCCTTCACCCCCTTCCCTCCAAACATCCCCGCGCGGCAGGGTTGGAGGCTCTGCACTGCAGTCGAGCTCTTTTCCCAGCTGTGTTGGAGCCAGGTGGCGGCCAGGTACTGAGAAGTGGAGGAGTAAGAGCGCAGGAGAGACCGTCTCCCTGCTCTCAGCCCCCCTGCCCATCACCAGAGCAGCTCGCAGAAGCTGGGAGGACTGAGGGGACAAAGGCTGTGGTCAGCTCCCTGCCATGGGAACCCGCCAAGAAGTTTAGCTGCTAAGTGCTAACAAGCCTCTATTGAACACGTATAGAAGTGACATTTTTCAAAGGCTTACAATACTTGGGAAAATGGGGATATTTTTCATGGAAACAGGACAAGGTGAATCCCTGGCATCAGGGGCCCTTGTACGCACCGTGTGTTGTTTAGATGCTCATTACAAAACAGCACCAGAAATCGCCGTTTTGCTAGGTTAGTCGTGTGTGAAAATACACATCGACTTTTTTATCATGGTAGGTTTCGATTTCTTGTGGCAAGTTAGACCACCTCCGGCACGAATTATTTTTACCGTGGCCAATTGTTCCACCAGATTTAATTTTATCAGGAAACTTTCATTAGGTGTATTCTCGCACGCAGCGAAACTCGCCGGTCGCCCAGTTCTGACACGATTTGTCCACCAGGTGCCCTCTAGCGTTTTTTACTAGTAGTGGCACATTAACCCATTAGAAGCGTTAAACGGTTTACGTGCAAAATAGTACCGGGAATCATTGTGATATACTGCAGGAGTGAAATAAACTTGGAGATTATCTTTAGGTAGAAAAAGCCAATATCGTGTACAGGCGTCCCGGGGGGGCTTGGCCTACGTGCCAAGTTTCACCTCCCCACGCCAATGCAAAGACGACTAGCGCTTCTCAAGACTTGGTGGCAAGATTTTTATTTTTTTCCTCTTTTAACATGGCAAAACAACGTGCTTCCCGCGAGCTTCCCCCTTGGACACACTTGTAGAGCTCCAGCAGAAAAACAAACCGGAACCAGAGGCAGATACCCAACAAGGGGAAACTCAGCTCCAACAATTAAAATATGGCAAAATTATAGCCACTGGGAGTCTGTAACAGGAAGACTGATAGTAGGCAGAACCACCAGTCCTAACTTTAATATAACTACATCTTTAATCCCTTGGCAGCTTTGGAGCTGATCTTGGAAAAGAGCTGTAAGCATCAAGGAGGGTGAAGAACTGTTTACTGCCCTGCAAGGCAGCTCTGTCACAGTATAACTGAGTGCGATATAAAGAAAAAACCCCTATTTGGCAGAATGAATTGGTTCCCAACAAAGCTCCAACAATTAAAATTCAACTAAAAACAATCCTACTAAGAGGGACAGTAGGGAGGAAGTCTGCACTGGTCCGCACATGGACTAGACATCTTTTCCATCCTGAAACCAAAAGGGGTCTTGCCCCCTGTTACAACAGGGGTGAAGTTGTTCTGTGAGCTCAGTATTTTTTTCCCCCAAAGGGATAATTGAATAACAGCATTAAAAAAAAAAAAAAAGGAATATAAATAACATCATCTTGAAAAGCCACCAGGACATCAGCATAAAAGCAATCCTGCTTTTTTGTGTTGTGCGATGTGCTGCCTGATGATCTGTAACCACAGTTCAGGAGCTGCTATTAAAAAGCTTCTTGCTGTGTCATGCCTAAGCATGCCACTCACACAGGTTAGCCTGGAGGGCTCCTGCACTAGCAGGGACTTTTAGGTGCATTCGGTTTTCTTTCTTTTTCTTTTAAACATACAGATTAGTGAAGAAAAGCTGAAGTGGGAGAAAGGAAAGGAACTATTAATAATCTTCTGATGTCTCTGCCAGAAACCTGACTTTCCTTTTACGGGCCCTATCCTGGGACTGACATGAACAGACATGATTCAGGACTCCAGGGTTAGGCCCAAATGACGTGAGTTTCCCAGATATAAAACAACCCTTCTGCTGCAATGGGATCTGCTATATTTTCTCACACAGAAGAGACATCGTTTTTTCCAAACTTCAAATGCTGGGAACTGGGGTGTGTTGTAAGTGAGGAAATATGGTAACACCTGTTTCTGCAGGGGGGAGAAGGGGAAGGGGAGGCAGGCTAAATCCTGCTACATGTGCTGCACAGGGGGTTCCCTGTTTGCTGGCTGTAGATATTTTCTCTTTTCTCCTGGCAGAGGCTCCTGCTGCAAAAGCTGCTACTCAAGCTCTTTTTTTATTTCATTCCACCTTTCAAAAATATGTGCATCTTATTCAGGGGTGTGTTGTGCGAGAGAAAATATGGTATTCTCATGCATGAGGTGAACTTGTTCGGCTTGTTGCTGAACCCACTGGGCCGCTGGAGTCTTATATTTTGACCCTGCTAATTATTTAGCTTACAGCAAACTGCGATGAAAGATCCAGAGACAAATTCTAATGACTCAAAATATACACATACCATTTATGTAACCCTGGCACATGGCACTACCCAAGTGCCACGTCTGAGTGTTGCCCAGTACTGTAAGCCTCTCTTGGTTCTCCTAGAAGCCAAAATGGGACTTTCTTGTAGGGGCCCCTTGTACACTTACAAACCCTTTGCAACCACCGATATAATTATTTACCAATATTGAACTGTATACAATTTAATTATATACAGAACAAGATATAACTAAAGTGGATACAAATTACAAATTGCTACCAAAATAACTCGATATATAGTACACAAAAGGAGCACTGGGTCAGAATACAGGGGGGTCATGGAGGAAAGGGACTTAACGGTGGGGGTCTACTACCGACCACTGAACCAGGGGGAAGAGCTGGACCAGGAATTCTCGGGTCAGCTCACAGAGGCAGTTAAGTCAAGGGATGTGGTCATCATGGGTGACCTGAACTACCTGGACATCTGCTGGGAGGAGCAGTCACCCGGATCTGACCGCTCACGTAGGTCCCTAGCCCAAATGCAGGACCTCCATCGAACCCAGGAGGTGCACAGCCCCACCGGGGGAGACGCCTTGTTGGACCTGGTGCTGGCCACGGGCGATGACCTGGTGAGGGGGCTGCAGGTGCTCGACCACCTGGGCAATAGCGATCAGCGCCTGCTGGGATTCACCATCCAGTGCAGGGCATCAAAGGCCTACAGCAAGGCAGCAGACCTTGACTTCAAGAGGGCTTATTTCAATGAGTTAAAGAGATTAAGCAGGGAGGCACTGAGGTCCTGGAGGGGAGGGGAGCTGGGAGTCCAAGACGAGTGGTCATTCCTTAAGGAGATGAACCTCTGAGCCCAAAGGGTGACAGTCCCGACGCGAGTCAAAGAGGGCAAGAGTGCTCAAAAGCCCCCATAGCTCACCAAAGGCATTCAGGAATGCCTGAAAGTCAAAAAGGAGGCCCGATGGAAGAAAAGGGCCATCACCAAGGAGGATTATACCTCCATTGCTCAAGACTACATGGGGGGCTGTCAGGAAGGCCAAGGCAGAGACAGAAATGGGACTAGTGACCCGGATCAAAGATAACAAGAAGTCCTTTTTTAAGTACATAAGGAGTAAAAAGAAAGCACCAGGTAACATGGGACCCCTGCAGGGCACACTTGGCAATCTGGTGTCGCACCAGACAATACAGCTGACCTCTTTAACAAATTCTGGGCCTCCATTTTTCTGAGCAGAGACCGGGACATCCCTCCCACCAGAAGTATGGACAGACTCAGAAGAGACTCTGCCAGGCCCAGGGTCAGAGAGGACCTAGTCGGGCAACTTCTGGCGGGGCTGGACATGTTCAGGTCAGCAGCTCCAGATGATCTCCACCCCAGGGTGCTGAAGGAATTGGCAGAGGACACTGCGGGACCCCGGCACAGCTCTGGCTAGGTGCCAGAGAACTGGAAGAGGGCCAATGTGGTCTCCATTTTCAAAAAAGGGAAGAAGGAGGACCCAGGAAACTATAAGCCCGTTGGTCTTACCTCGGTCCTGGGGAAGCTCTATGAGAAAATTATTCAAGACCACATCTGCGAGGGGCCAGCGGGGGAGATTATGCTCAGGGGCAACCAACACGAGTTCATTAGCGGCAGGTCCTGTCAGACCAACCTGGTGGCCTTCTACGACCAGGTCACCAAATCCCTGGATGCAGGTGTCACGGTGGACGTAGTCTTTCTGGACTTTAGGAAGGCCTTCGACACTGTCTCACCCCATTCTCATTACAAAATTAGGCGACTGTGGCGTCGATGCCTACACGGTCAGATGGGTTGCTAATTGGCTGGAGGGCCGTACCTAGAGAGTGGTGATGGACAGGTCATTTTCGACCTGGAGGGAGGTGGGCAGTGGGGTCCCCCAGGGCTCGGTCCTCAGGCCTGCACTCTTTAACTTCTTCATCAGTGACTTGGACGAGGGGGTGAAAAGCACCTGTTCAAATTCATGGATGACACTAAGATGTGGGGAGAGGTGGGCACGCTAGAAAGGAGGGACAGGCTGCAACTAGATCTGGGCAGGTTACAGGAGTGGGTGGATGAGAACAGGATGGGATTCAACACTGACAAGTGCAAGGTGCTGCACCTGGGGAGGAACAACCGGCAC
>NW_017728949.1:58119945-58169874 GCF_001723895.1 Crocodylus porosus | reverse complement strand
GGGGGATCTAGTGGCCATCTATAAATTTACCAGGGGGACCACTGGGGAACATGAGAGTCCCTGTTCCCCCGCGCACCGCCAGGAGTGACCAGGAATAACAGTCACAAGCTGGCAGAGGGTAGGTTTAGGTTAGATATCAGGAGGCTGGAGATCTGCTGCTTCGGAGTAGACTTGATTAATCAAGTCTGCTCCACATGCAAACTGATCCGCACTGCGCTGAGTCACATGCAGTTGGAGAAGTGGCAAAACATGCATCAGCACACAGCAAATGGTGCTTTTGAACTAAAGCACCTTCTATGCGTCTTTGTTCAAAAGTGCCCTGCCGCCATTTGCTCAGCACTCACGCACATTTCGCCACTTACACAACTGCAAGTGTCGCAGTGCTAGGCACTTTTCAAAGAGCCCGGTGCTGCGGGGTTTACGTATATAAAAATGCCCCTAGGTGCCTACAGGGTTCACAAACTGATAACCTCTCAGGTGTGGTATAGGTTAAAGAAGTTGGGACAAATTTCCTTTGCCCCGGTAGTGTCTCTGAAGAGACAAGCCTGGTCGTGGTGCACCCTCTGGTCGGGTAAGCAACCCTTCAGTGTCTATTACATTTATACCATTGGTCATCTCCATCCCCAGATCACGGGGTCCATCCAATGTTCTGAATGAGAGGGGCCCTTTGGGGAAAAAAAAATGTACGTGGCTGTGTAATTTAGCCCTGCTGATGACACTCATTCAATACCTGAGAATAAAACAAGGACAAGCAAGTTTAAAAATCAGGAAATGCCAGAACTGAGAACCTGGCCTTGCCTTCTTAACGGTATTATAATAATGTCATTTCTGGGAGGTAACTCGTTATATGTTATTAAATTTACTAATACCATTTCTCTACCCCTCTTTATACAACCTCCATCTCCCACTTCGCCTTGGGTTCTGGGTTTTTATCTGGTGCTCCATTTCCTCACTCCCTCTATTCCCACTTTTCATCTGTTTTTTTCTCTTGGCCTTTCTCACTGTGCTCCCTATAAAATGGACCTAATGACATTCGATTCAAAGTTGAGCACTTGTACCCAAATTGCTCTAGATGATCTGAAATGAATTCTCATGTACCAGCTGCAGAGATCCCTTTAGAGCAGTGTTTCTCAACCTTTTAAGTAGCAACTACCCCCTCAGTTCTGGAAATGTTAATAAGTACCCCAACACTCAGTTTTCTGGGGATTTTATATTTACAGACTAATGTGTACTATATGCTGGAAGAAGGGCTGTGTACATAAGGCTGTGAGAGGACAGATGTCTGATCTGGTGTGGTAGGGTTGCCACCTTTTACACCAGGGATGCACAACTCAGACATGTACCTGGGCTAGAGGTGATGTTGCCCAAACCTAGGAGGGCTGAACCACATTATTACTGGGGAATTTATTTATTGGCTGAACCAAATTATTACTGGGGAATTTAAAGCGCTATGCAATGTGCGGCACACTAAATTTTTTGCCATAGTTTTGAAAGGAAAAGAGGGTAAGAGAGAGAGGAAAAGATGGTGAGAGAGAGTGTTGGGGTACCCCCTGCCTGTGTCTCATGTACCCCCAGGGGTATGCGTACCACAAGTTGAGAAACTATACTTTAGAGCATCAGAAAGAAGATGCATCATGCATAATGTCAAATATTTACCAACTGCTAACTAGCAAATCAACTAAAAATGAGGTGTTTCTGGATTCCCCAAGCAGACCCCCACGATTATGCCAAAGTGTATATGGTCACAGTTAATGCCTGGCCTCTGCAATTACTATTTGCAAGGATGAAATGGCTGGTATATCACAAAGCGAAGCAAAAACATGAAAATGAAGAAGTGGAATGTCTTAAGGCCAACAAAGCATTTCTTTGGCCTAAAACTTGTAACCTGGATCAAAAGAAATGCCTCCTGAGATGCTACCTGCCTTGACCTGCTTATACACTTGGATCCATGTACTTGAAGTTCACAAAGTAGGAAGACTCTACTACCCCCAAAATATTATTTGGATCCTTAGCTTGGAAGTGACAGACCTTGAGCAAGTCTTCCAGGCACTCGAATAATGGCTATCCAGGGTGGTTACACAGTTCCTTTATTAGTTACCAAATTTTCCATCCTCTAAGCCTTGTGTTTAGGTCTCAAACAAACAGTGCCACATACTTGACTGTCCTCTTCTTTATGACCTACTAGACAGAACCTGGCTGACTACTACCCGACAGCTATGATAAAATAACTGGTGTTCTCATTAGGTTATATGCAAACAATGATAAAGAGGAATGTATAGCCATGTCACATCCAGCAATCAGGAAACAAACCTTTGACACAAAGCAGCAGGCAGATAATAAGACTCCACGGCTGACGACAAATGAGACTACACTTAATTTGCTGCGCAATGTTCATGTAATTAGATAAATTTGGCTGTACCAAGAAAGTAGACAGCTAGAATATGGTCTTGATGAATTGGGGGCCCTCTGTCAAGCTCTGATCACATTAATCATGAAGCAAAAGCTCAGTGACTCCATTTTTCTTCCAAGCATTTACCATATTTTTCTGGAGGGAGAATACATGATACTTTTTTTTTGTTAATATGATAGTGTTTTTCCCTAGCACCAGCTAAATGCAAATTCCCACAGTTCAAACCATGTCCACAGAGTCCAAAACATCCATGCACAACAGCTACACAGTTTGAGGATGCTGCCTAAGACAAGTTCTGTCTCATCTTCCCCACTGTGATACCTTAGATGACTTGGCTTTAACTGTCAGGTAGTAGAGAGAGAGCAATACACACTGCATTACGAACAAGACAGCAGGGGAGAAATAACTCAGGGAGGATGAAAAAGAGGATAAAGGGTAAAATAACTGTGAGATGCAGTAGCAATGAGAGGAGGCAGGGAGATAAGCATGAAAAAGCTAGAAAAAAATAAATCCATAGTAACCAGGAATGTCACCTTTACCACTGGTAGAGCATGCTTTGGCCTCTGGGGCTAGGGACAGACATTCAAAATGCTGGAGACTGAAGTCATTCAATCTTTGCAGGTTAGCCTAACCTGCAAAGACTGAACCGATTTGCAAGTGAACAGACATTCACTTCTGATTCCAGAAATGCTGGCACATGCCTGCTGTGGCTCAGGCTAAAAGCCAGAGGGCGCTAGAACAGCTCTTCCTTCCCTTCTGCAGCAACCACAAGGCTGGAGGGAAGTCGATGGGGGGGGACATGGCCAGGTCTCCGGCAGGGGCTAAGTATGATTGGGGAAGGGTTTAAACCCCCACCCTGGCCCGCAGAGACCCTTGCCAGGGTGTGCCTGTGGATGGAGGGTAGAGCAGCCCTTGCTAGGCTTGTCCCCGGGGCCAGACACTGGCCAGGGTAGTGCCTCAGGCAAAGCGGGGACTGGGGTGGATTAAACTCCCCTGTCTCCGGGTGGGCACGGGATGCCACCCAGGGTCTTCCCAGCTTTCCCCCCCACTCTTGCTCAGGAGATGGTGGACCTGGCTAGAGCCAGCCAGCATGGCCCTGCTGTCTGACCAGGGCTAGGGCTACAGAAATGAAACTATGCAGCTGAGCCAAGCCGCCCACAGGTGCTGCTAAGGGCAGATGCGGAGAGGCCAGCCCAAGCTGGGCCACGGGGGCCGAACCCTTCTCAGAAGGCTGCAACTTGGGTTGGGGCTGCAAAGCCTGCATGGCCAGATTGCTCCCAGCTCCCCACGCCCAAGTTGAGCAAGGCTGCCATAAAGCCACAGCCGGCTAGGAAGGCTCCTTCCCAGTGGCTGTGGCACTGTAACAGCCCAGTCTGGAGCACGGGTGGGGGTGGCTGGGTGGCAGGACGCCCAGGCAGCTCAGAGGCACCGAGGGCCCCGAGCCTTGCAGCTGCCTGCCACAGCCGCTGCCATACCCTCCGTCCTGTGCAGCAGCCAGCGGCTGCAACCACATTACAGGCTGCAGGCTGGGGCCGGGCAGGCTGTTGTGCTCCACTCACCTCCAGCTGCCACTCCTGTGGCCACTGCCATGGCCACCCCTGCCTCTGCCACGCTGCGCCAGTTTGGGTGGGTGGGTGGGAAGCTTAGTCCGGCGGCTTCTGCCCAGCGCATGGTGCTCTGGCTGTCTTCTACCCACTCTGCCCACCTGGCAAGATGAGCAACAACTGCAGGCGGGCACAGCAAGTGGAAGGCAGACAGAGCTGGAGCCGGGGCTCCATGCACTAGGCAGAAGCCGTGGGGCTGAAGCTCTCCCCACTCTCATCCCCGCTGCCTGGAGTGATGCAGCAGGGGCAGGTGTGGGAGTGGGAGAGGGAGTAGCTGCTGGAGGCGAGGGGAAGCTGGCTTGGCCTGGCAGGGCTGTTCTGCTCCCCACACCTCCAGATGCAGCTCATGCTCCTGCCGCCCCACACAGCACCACTGGGGGCAAGAGGAGCTTCAGCCCTGTGGATTCTGCCAGTGCATGTCGCTTTGGCTGCCTTCTATCCCCTCCACCTACCCGGCATGATGAGCAACCCCTGTGGGCAGGCACAGTGGGTGCGAGGCAGCTGGAGCTGGAGCCTGAGCTCCATGCGCTGGGCACAAGTCTCTGGGCTGAAGCTCCCACCTGCCCACCCAAAACAGCACGGTGCGGCACAGCAGGGCAGGGGCAACAGCAGCAGTAGCACTTGGGGGTGGGGGCAGAACAGCCCACCCAGCCCCAGCCAGCCTGCAGCTTGGGATGTGGCTGCAGCTGCTGGGTGCTGCACAGAACAGGGGTGCGGCAGAAGTTGTGGTGGATGGTCGCCAGGCTCGGGGCCCGCTGGTGCCTCCGAGCTGCCCGGGCAGGCTGCTACCTAGCCAGCCCCCACCCATGCTGCGGGGGCGAGCTGTCACAGAGCCACAGCCGCTGGGAAGGATGCTTCCCAGCTGGCTGCGGCTCCATGACAGCCCTGCCCAGCTTGGGCACAGGGAGCCAGGAGCAATGTGGCTGTGCAGCCCCCATGGCCGCAGCTTCAGCCCATTGGGAATGACCCGGCCCCCACAGAACAGCCCAGGCTGGACCCTCCACCTCTGCTCAGCAGCACCTGCAGGCTGGCCCGGCTCAGCTCCACAGCCCCAGCCCCAGCCCCAGGCGAGGCAGGCAGATGGCGGGGCCATGCCAGCTGACTCTGACTATGCTCCCTCCCCTGCCACGGGACCGGGGAATGGCTGACAGGAGCTGCTCCACCCTGGCCAGGTTGACCCAGGCTGTCGGTGGGATAGGGGATGGAGGGAGAGATTAAATCCCCCTCCCTTTCCCTGTTTGCTTCAGGCGGCAGATGGGGGGGCCTGACATGGGCTGTTACACCCTAGCCAGGCAGACCCCAGCTATCATCCCCAAGTAGGAGAGGGGAGGGAGGGGGGAATAAGTCACCTCCCTGCCCCCTTTGCCTCAGGAGGCCATACCAGACCAGCATCAGACCATGTCCCTGCCCCTGCTCCAGCTATATAGCAGAGGGGTGGGGCCAGCCCCGCTCTCTGGAGCAGACAGCACAGCTCAGCCCAGGGCTGAAAAGCATGCTGGGATGCTGGGGGACTCTGGTTTAACTTAAATGAGGAAGGGATCTCAGACAGAAATTGCATAAACTGGTTTGACCCAAATCAATAACGTCTGACGCTACACTCAACCAGGTTTATCTTACACCACTTTCGGCCATTTTGAAACTGGTTCAAGTGCACTGAACTTCTGTTCTGTTACAAGTGTAAACTAGTTTCTAATCACTTAAACCCGTATCTGTGCAAGGTCTGTCCCTAGCCTGGAAATGACGATCGTCCAGACACAACTCTCCTACTCATACTCTAAAACACAGGCTCTTACCACTGGCAGTTTAAAGAGCTGCATTCACTGTTAGTACAACTGGGCCTGGGACACCTGGCAGTCTGGATCACAGCAGAAGGTGGCGGTACAGACACACACACACACACACAAACCCAATAGGAGTGCATTGTGTTTTCCAGCCTGGGTTATTTCCTCCAAACCCAGTACCTAGTCCTAAATCTTTGCACAAAGCACACTGCATAGAGGTGGTCTGCTGTTCAGCTTCAGTGCTTCTCCACCACAGAGGCAGCCCTTTAAAGCAAGCTCCAAAGGAGGGATTAATACAGCTGGAATTTTCAAAGGGAGACCAGATTTCCTCCTCTAAGACCCATGAACAAGTTCTTTATGTTCCCAGTACACTAAATAATATTGCAGATGTTACTGTGTGCTGGGCACTATAGGGATGTCGATGAGCTGAAAGACCCTTTACAAAAAGGGTGTTAGCTATTGAGCATCCAGATCTGTTTGGATGGTTCATTACACTAAATACTAACAGGTGACTATTCGCTCCCCACAGGGCAAATGCAGCCACTGTTCACATATCTGCTTACTAACAACATGAAAAAGGGAAATAATCACCTGCCTGTCTGAACACGACATGTTTTGGGTGCCATTCAGTCGGGTGGAGGTTACCTGAATGGACAGTGCCTATGGATCCTATGCTGACCTGATCCAATTAAAATTAATTATTTAGTCTACAATGAACTGTGGTGAAAGATCACAAATCAGCTGCTAAGTTTGGAATTACTTTTCAGGTGTGCCCAGCCAGTGATGAAACTTGGACTTAAGAGGGGATTAACACTGTAGCTGTTCCCTACGCCGGACAACTAGACATCCACTGACGATGCAGAAAGAGAAATGGATAAGCTGGCTACAGCCTAATACTGACAGACGGCATGAGGAGAAGCCCTCCGAAAGATAATAGTGCAGTGGTACCCGGGGGGTAAGGACTGCTGGTGCGGGAGGGAGCTCAGCATTTGGACTGGATGGGAAATCTGGAGTCCAAACATGGGCCTTTTGGCCATGGTACCAAACAGACCCTTAAATCACCGCCTCTCAGTATGTCCTTTGCCAACCTCAGCCATTGCTTAACAAGCGTCAACTGCTCTTTTGTTCCCAAATTAGTTGTTTTAAGCAAAGCTCAGGGCCCTTTTCTGCAAAGCCTTTTGACAGTGCAGTCTAGCGACCCCCAGTAGGATGCCTTGATTGACCACACGTGCCATGGCGAAAAGTTTCCCTGTCTCTTTGAACATCTCCCAAAACTGAGCGCCACGCCAGAAGGTCTTCTGGTAGGATATCAAGAGACATTCTGTCACCCAGCCGCATCTCTGGGATAAGACGATCACGCAGGACCTGAACCAAGCCCCGTACCATGCAACTCAGCCAGCTCACGAGACTTCACTGCACCCCACTGACTGCTTTCCCCGGGATGGATACCTTCAAACAGCCCTCCAGAGCATCTTGTCAGAGGCAAAACAGACCCAGGCTTTAGAAACAATGGAGAGAAAGGAAAAATAAAGTTGGAAGGCACCAGGGTTTGTGGCAAAGTACCTTTTCACGCTGCCCATCCTTGCTCTTCCCACAAAAAAAAGTACCATATGGAAAGAAGCTGCCATCCTAAAACTAATTCTTTTGTGGGCAAGTTCTCAGAGCCTATTTATTTCAAAGCTTGCTTTTCAATACTAAAATCCTGAGGCACAAGTCTATACAGTCAGACCGACCCTCCAGTGACTCCCAGGACGCACTGCTTCCTCTTACGAAAAAGGGACTCTGCGGTCATCATGGAGAAGAGAGTCTAAGCCTGGAGCAAGGCAAGGCTTGGAGAGGAACATGGGCAGCTAAAGACACTGAGCTACAACTCCTGTGAGGCAACATTTCTGGAAAAAAAAATAGTAGTTCAGGTTTATGCTGAAATTCCAAATTTGCACAGGAGGAAAAACCATTCTCACCAAATATCACCTGCTGAAATTTCCACAGGGATCCACTACGGCCATGGAGCCACAAAGGAGGCCTGTTTTATCCCAGGCACTCGACTGGCACATTACACAGCAGTGCAGCAATTCAGTGCCATCCCCTTCCCCATGCCCCGCTCGGCCATCTGTCTGCAGGTCCGCAGCTGCAGTAGCACCTCGTCAACTCTTGTTCCCAATCTTGCACCAGCTCCTCCTTCCCCAGGTGGCGTGGGACTGGAAACGTTGCATACCAGGAACCAAGAGAAAAAACTCTTATCTGCAAAACCCTTCCTTAAAGGAAACTATAGACTCACAAGCCAGGACTTTTCCAAGCCATGATCACACTGAGAGAAAGCTGGTGGCCTCACTATCGCTCTGTAACTAAAGAAATTAAAGTAGGAAGCACAAAACTTGGAAACCAAATGCATGCCAGGGCTGCTAATAAAATAAAACACTCCACAAAAGAATGAAAGGCAAGTTATTAAGATATTTAGAAATCCCAGGCTCCGTCACTCCACAGCTCTCCCTGCTTTAAGTGCAACTGGAACGCACCAAGCATGGCAAAGTCTATACAACAGCTTCCAGATATGGCGCTGTCTCTCTTACATACTTAAATTGCTCCGGTACCTGGGCCTCTCAGTCTTCAACGTGTTTTGTCTAACAACACTGCTGCAAAGCTGGGGCTGGCTATTATCACAAGTTATGAACAACCTAGCAAGGCAGAGGGAAGCAAAGTGTCACGAGGATAATCTATTGCAGAGCAGGGAACCACATCCTGGGCAATTAACCCAGCACTGCTAGACCTTCCTCCTTCTCTGACCCAGGTGGGAGGGATGACAGCTCCCTGCCCTGCTCTGGGCATGACTTAGAGGCGAAACGCACAGCTCAGGCCTTTAGCAAGGCCTGTGCAACGCTGAACCTGAAACAGAGCTTAGCCATCTCCCGCGGGGATCGTGGCCATCTGTACCTCGAAGGAATCAGGACTCGCGGTAGAAGTGATCTCTTTTATTAGACCAACTAGATTTTTGCAAAAGATTTTTTTTTTTTGCAAAAATCAAGTTGGCCTAATAAAAGAAATCACCTCTACCACGAGTCCTGATTCCTTTTGCCTCTAGACCTATATGGCTACAACCTGGATATCACTCTACCTCTAAGGGTTACTTGAAAGTCTGTCTCTTCATTGTACTTTGACACTACTTATATAGCATCCCATGCCAGTAGTCCCACGAAACCAGATTGAATAGAGTGGGCAAAGAAACTTTTCATTTACTTTTAACGTGGATGTAGGGACAGAGAGGAACCTCAGACCCCTGAAACTGAGGGACCAAAATAGACATTTAAGCCACGGGGGAGTCAGGAATGGTCCAGAGCACCACAAAAACAAAGCTGGGACCATTCCTGCTCCTATAACCTAAGCTGACTGGTATGGTAATACTGCACCTGACATTGCAGGATCTTCCAGCCGTTTGCATGCTTTAATCAAGCCATATGATACACCTGGAGGACAGGTAAATGCTATCGTCATATGGAGGACTTACCCGTGAATAGCATGGATGGAGTGAGGTTCATAATGGTATCTTCCTTCCTGGTGGCGCATGTCAATTGGCAAAGGAGCATGGAAGGGCGGAAAAATATGCTGTGGCACTGTGGAGGGAAAGAGAAGAAGAAAAAGGACTTCAAAAACTTTTCATTCCCTTTTAAAACAATTTCAAAGGCACTAAATCTCCATGAATTTCAGAGCAAGAGCAGTGCAAGACAAGAGGTCTTCATGATATCAGCGCTATCATACACCAGAGAAGTGGAATGAATAAATAATCAAAGTCATTCGGAGAAATCCTACATCTTCAACATAAAAGATCTCCAACAGGGTTTTTGACAAAGACAAGCAGCTAAGCGCTCTTTGAACTCGGGGAGATTATAGGAAGCACCACAGAAAACTAGACTTGCAACTCAAATCAGACTCGACAGAGCCTGGCAGAAACCAGACCTGCCACCGTCCCCAACACCTGGAGCAGCAGCTGCACCTTTCCTGAAGGTCTGCACACACTGAGCGGGAGTCAGGATGGAAATATTTACCTAAGAGGGTAACAGCAAGAGCTGGATGAATATAGGCCAGGGAGACAGACAGAGGCGCGCAGCTTCTGAGGACGGAGCCCAAATCGCTCTCCCTTGTCATCATTTGAAACCCTATTTTTTATTCATTTGAGAAGCTTGTTTCATCTTTGATGGAAAGATGAAGTGATCTCGGAGGGCCCAGAACACCTACATCGACTGATTAACTCCACCGGCTTTCATGTTTATTATGGACCCCAAAAGTTACAGAGGGAATCTTTCAGAGCCTGGCTGGACCGAAGGAAAAGCCATCAGGCTATTTCTGCGTGTTGCCTCCGATACGGCAGGCTGAGGGCCTTGCCTCGCCTCCCTAAAGTTACAGAAGCCGTAAGGAATGCAATTAGCAGTGCCTCCGTTACTACACCACGTGACAGTCCTTTAATAGGACTCATCACCTGGGTTATACGGCTAGGGCTTTTCCACTTTTGCAACCAGTCAGATTTAAAGCAGTAAAAAGCCAGGCTGCGTACGCTTTTCAGTTTTTGCAAGTTTTCTTCCCACTCACACTGGGCATCGGAGCCTTTGCCAGATTGCCCGCTAAACTGGACCTTGTAAAACATGAGTTTGTTGTAACAAAAATCACCCCGCTGTAACTGGCCCCCACCATCCACAGCAGTTGCTCTGTTGGGCAGGGAAGCAACATCCCCCGGAAGAAAGCTACAGCTTCAAGACATAAGCCCAGTCCTCAGCTGGCATCAAGGCGGCTCCATCGACTCCATCCAGACTCTTTCCTAAAAGAGACTTAAACCTGAGCTTATTGCTGCCGCGACCCCAGCCACACTGATATCGAAGCGTCGACTTCAAAGGAGCTATGCTGATCTGTACCAGTTGGCGATCTGGTTCTTTAAGGTTCAGCTCTAGCAAATCTGCAGCAAGCATCCCCATACTTGGGCCCTGGCATAGCAATAAGAGGATCTGTGGATTTTATCCTCTTTTCAATCTTGGATTCTTGAGCTTCGCATACCATGCTTATCTAGACACCGCGTCAGCTCTGCTGCCAGGAAAGGTGAGACACGATACAAAAACAATCCTCCTGCCAGCTCCTCTGGATGGAGCTGAGCTAAGGTAGTCAAGGTGGAAAGTATTCAAGGCTCCACAGCCGACTTACTCTCAGTGGTACGGGAGACAGCTGGCAGCGCCTGGTACCCGATACACTGAAAGCACTTGTAGCTTGCCGAATGTCAGGACACAGTAGGATAACTGTTAAACTCCCGAGAAGTAATGCAACAGAGTAAATGTGCATCCTTTAGGATTTTCTTTTGCAGGCAGGAATTTTCCCCAGCCCCTCTAACAGTATCGGAGTGTCTGGAATATTTTAACTACAGCCACATGGAAGAAACTTAATTTTTTAAGACACAGAGGGCACTTCTATACATGTACTTTAATGCACGGTCGACTATTTTACTGCACATTAAAGTGTCACGTAAAAAACCATGACATTACACTAATGTGCAGTAAAATAGTTGACTGCACATTAAGTATCACTGAAAAAGCATGCAAATGCACTACTAATGGGCAAAAGGAGTCAGAACTCATGGCAGAGGTGGTATCTTTTATTAGACCAACTAGATTTTTGCAAAAAAAATTCTTTAATTGCAAGCTTTCGGGCACAAGCACCCTTCTTCAGGCATCGGAGAAAAGACTGTACATTTTCTCCTGGGTAGAAATGAAAGTTCATCTTTCATATTGTACTAATGTGCATTAATTGAGTACCTCACTAAATGTAATGTGCATTAAAAACGTTGCATTCATGCACATGTAGATGTGCCCAAAGACTGTTTTTCCATGGCAGAAATGCAGCACAATCCTGCTGATGCCTGACAGTCGCAGCCCCAATGGTAGTATTAATACACAGGACAACGCTCAACATAAATCTGCTGTTCTGCCCAAGGCACAGCCAATGCAACTAGCTTTCTGGAGCCTGGCTTGATAATTCAGTGGTTTGCCCAATCTCCCAGGAAATTCCTACTCCCGGATTCCCTGCTCCAACAGCTTGGAAGCTGGTCTGGCTCTTCTCGGTTCCTTGCACTCATGGCCTTACCTAATACATTGTTCTCTTTTCACTGATTCAGCAGGTCCTTAGCTCTCACGAGTACTGATGACAGCTATATAACAGTTGCAGAGGCTCCAGAGGCATGCAGGAAGCTCTACAAGCCACGGGTTCAATCTGTGTGGTAGAGCCATTACCTGCATCTGGGCTGTACAGGGAAAGTATTTACGTTCTCCTACGCAGAACCAGGGTTGCACATTTACATAATCAAATTGCATGCCTCTCTCCTCCCGGCCTCGTCTGCTGCATGACGTTGCTGGCCATCTCTATGCCAGACAGGTCAAACACCATATTTATCCATATGCTACGCACCCCCAAAAGACACATAACTCATTTTGGGAAGGCAAATTGAAGGAAAACGAGATTTTTTCAGTCTTCTCTGCCATAGGGAGGAAGACACCAGCTACACGGAGCATGCATCCTCCCCTTCGCTGCTCGGCCAACAACTGCTGGCAAGTCCGAGGAAGCTGAGAGAGGTTAAAACCTGTAGCTGTGGGCAAGGAGCTGCAGCAAGGAGAAGGGAAGAAGTGATGCTGATCATGGGACTTTGCCCCTGCTCCATGCAGCCGGAAGCTCGAGCCCCAGCACAGCCTTCTGCCATCGTTCGATGCTCCCCCGCCTCTATGCTGGTGCAGAAATCTGTTTACTCGCTTAAAACAAGTAATTCGGGAAGGCTAATTTTCAGGAAAAAAGTAACTGTGGTAGGTGAATAAATATAGGGTATCTGCGTCGTCACGGGCTGCCTAGGCCAAGGTTTCAACAGAGCTCAGTTCCCAATGGGAAAAACGGGATGCTGAAGTCTTTTGAAAATCTGGCCCTGTAGGCCTTACCTTCTAACTAACAGTTTGAAGGTCTTCCCTTCTGACTCCCAAGGCCGTATCAATAATTCATCTGTAAGCCTATTTCTTCCATGACAAGGGCGGGAAGTTTCTCTTCCTGCCTTGCTTTTCTCTTTGGGATACAATGGATATAAAGTCAACATTTTAGAAGAATTCTTTAGCAATGCTTCAAATATCAGTGCCGACAGCAATCGAAACATCTAATTCTTTTCTTTTCCATTTTGACTATATATTCTTTATTATTATTATTAATTTTAAGCTGCAGCCCATTTGGAGACACAGGATACTCATCGCTTTCATTTTTGTTTCCAGCCAGCTTCGCTTTTAGGTTCTCATTAACTACGAGAACCTGGTAATTGCTGTTTGGCTTCACAAATCTTTTTTTTCAGTGGCTTCCCTCTTCAGCTTTTCACACCAGGGCTTCTTTACTGCTTATACATGTTTTCTGGAGTTACAGTGATATATGCTAGCCCTTTAATTTTCTTGGGGACGCTTGGTCTAAATTAATGAATAGTTTTGTAGGCAATCAACTATTAATTCATAAATATCAGCGTTCCCTTCCGCCTCCCGTCCCCATCCCGGCTGAAGAGAGCAGTGAGCTGGCAACAGAAGCAGCAGCAACACACGCCATTTACCAAGATGGATGTTTTTACACTCGTGGTTTAAAAAGACAATTATATTCAATTACTCCAAGCAAGTTCGTGGTGATGCATTTCTAAATAGCCATTGGAAATGCAGTATGATGGCTGGGCAAATGAAGTGGCCAACCTTCATCTAATCAAGACAGTGTCTCATTTAGGCTGGTCTGCACTCACTACTGCTTTCAATATAGCAGAAGGTTCATATCTAACTAGTGCGCTTTGTACAGCTAAATGGAAATCCTATCGATTGGCGTTGGAAACAAGTGATTTGCAAACATGGACAAAGTCCTTCACAGGGAAAGCTTACCGCTTTTTTTTTTTCCCTAAAGGAAGAAGGATAATGTACATTGCCCAGTACAATACAATGCATTCGAGAAGGCACAAAAAGGTGATTTTCAAAAATACTGTATCTTTATGAACGGCGGAAAAATGTCATCTCTAGTACATAGAGAAGCCGGAGAAAATCTGCAGTGGATGGTGATTAAAAATAAGTGGTATCAAATAAGGAAGGGCTAGTGGAGAGTAAGGGAGTTTTGCACAAAAACAATGTTACTCTCAGGTCGATCACATCCTTATGCCAACGTGACGGTGCAGTTTTAATACATGGATGGAAAGTTTCACTTTCTACTCAACTGCTGCTCATAAAGGAATGCGTCTGCTCTGCTACACAGCTTAGTAAGGGGAAAATATCCTGCTACATGCCCCCACTTGTCCGAGATCATCTTCCAGCCAGGGGTTGTTAACAAACAAGGGCGTCCCACTGCTGCTTTCCTCATCCTCTGCCATTCAAAGACCATCTGACCTTCCAGCACCAGGCAGAAAAAGAAAGAAGTCATGCAAGCTTAAAGGGGGAGGTTTCAGGGCCGGGTAGCTTGAAACGGAGGCTAGCACAGATTTTCTCCAAGAACAAAAAATATGCTTCTTGAAAGACATGGGTTGCATATCTTTTTTCAGAATTACCAACATTTGATTTTCCAAGTCACCCTCTTTTCTCTTTCAAAACCAGGTTATAGCTTATAAGCACCAGTAAAGAGTGAAATACAAAACTTTACAGGGACTATTACTCTTGGATATCACACATTACCAACGGTATGCACACATATACACACATGCATACATACATACACACACACATACACATATATGGTGTGTGTGCATATATACATGATGAGTGTGTATATTTGATTGATAGACAAATAAATAATCTGATTGATAGATCGATAGCATACACACGTAATAGTAATGTGAATATTACGAGGTGATTAGCATCCATGCGTCAAAAATGCCTTATAGAGAATGGAATGAGAGCTGTCTCTCCATCGTAGGTCCTATGGTGCTAATAGTAATTCTCTTTCAGCTCAGTTGGTATAAGCCTTGATTTCGAGAGCAGGAAGATCAGGTTTCTTAGCCCCAGTGATGCTATGAACTTCCTCCATTAACCTGCTGAACCTTGAGTTTGAGATTCTGTTTTCCTAGCAATGCCTGCTACTAAATTATTCCTAGCAGTCAAATCCCAAGCTGATGGTGAGGAGTTGCAGAAACATCTCACTGACCTAAATGAGTGGGCAATAAAGTGGGAGATGAATTTCAACATTGACAAATGCAAAGTAACGCATATGGGGGAAAATAACATCAGTTGTCCATATACAATGCTGGGCTCTGAACTAGCTGTTCAGGAAGAAGACCTTGGAGTCATTGTAGATGAGTCTCTAAAAATGCCAACTCAGCATGCAGCGGTGACCGAGAACAGGTAAAATGTTGGTTTTGTAAAACGTACTTTCCCATGATTTTATATCATTAAGAATGGAATAAAAAAGAAACGAAAACATTTCATTATTTGCCACTGTATAAATCCATGGTGGACCCAAATCTTGACTACTGCAAGGAGTCCTAGTTTCCGCCTCTGAAAAAGGATGTAGTAGAATGAGAAAAGGGAAGGCCAAAAAGGTGATCAGGGCACGAAGCAGGTGCCATACTGCCAGGAGAGAGACCAAAGATGCTAGGACTTTTCATTTTGGAAAGGAGGAGGCTGAGAGGGGATATGATAAAGGTCTGCAAAATCACAGAGGGTGTGTGTAAAGTGAATAGGAAAATAATATTCACTAAACCCAGAGCCCAAGAACTAGGGAGCACCCATCGAAATTATCAGGAGAAAGGTTTAAAACAAATAAGAGAGTATTTTTTTTACTTTCCACATGGTTAACTTTTGAACACTTTGGCTGCTTACAGATGTAACCCTCCCCCCACAAAAAAAAAAAAATATAGCACTTTAAATTCAGTGCTGAGCCCAGCACATGCATTACTTGGACCCCACTCACCCAACATCTGTACAAATCGAGCACTTGAGTGGGGCTTTTTTGGTGCTTTTATCTAAGAGATGATTGAATCAGCTACTTTTTGATAAAAAGCATCAAAAAGCCCTGCTGAAGTGCCCGACCTACACAGATGCTAAGGAGCTGGGTCGAACTAACATGCTGCTTCTTCCAGTAAAACTTTTTTTCTTTTCTTTTTCATGTCTGTCAGTCATCTTCCCAGCACAGGAGGTTGTAGAAGCTGTAATATAATCAGGTTGAAAAGGAGATGAGAGAAATTCATGCAGAAGAGCTCCATTGTGAGCAATGAAAAACAGCAGTCAGGGATTATTCTATGATATCCCTATGTGCCAGGGCACTTAGCATGCCTCTCCCTTTAAGAGGAGAGAGGGCTCTACAAACCGTTCAGGCACCAATCAGAGAAGACATCTGACTGGATGGGGGTGGGACTTGAGGTATATAAGCCCAGGGCCTGCAGTTGGGAGGCAGTTTCATCCTGGGAGCTGATGGGGAAGGAGCTCCTGGGCAGGCCATGGAGAGTGAGTCTGGCTTACACCAAGTATGTCTGAGGGTAGGCAGCCGTAGGGCGGCAGGACAGCCTGAGGGCCGGGGAACGTCTGGTGGTTTGTGGAAGGGAGGTCAGGAGGTCCCAGCTGGCCCAGAGAGACAGCAGGGCTAGAGAGCCCAGAAATAGAGCAGAGGGGTGGAGGGCAGGGGGAGCAGGTAGGGCCAGGGTGCCCATAGGTCTCAGGGTCAAGTCCAGGGTCTAAGGAGAAGAGCTAAAGGCCAGGAGGAGCCATAGCTGGAGACTGAGGGGGCCAGAGTGCTCGTAGCCCAGAGTGGGGCTGAGGCAAGGACAAACAGAGCCAGGGCACCATAGCCCAGAGGTACAGTTGGGATTTAATGAGTACATGTAACATCTGCGAGGCACGGGCCTGGGTACTGGGGAGGACAGAGCCCATGTAATTAGCCCTGAAGGCAGTAAGCATGGACACCTGCATTCGTGAGCAAGAGACCAAACTTAGGAAGCCCTTGGGGCAGCCTCCCTTTTTCTAAAAGACAAATCCATCAAGGCATGGCAGGTGAGAGGAAGCAGAGATTGCCCAAGGACAGCAAAGTTGATGGGGGCCAAGGGGGCTCCAGGGGCAGCCCTGGAGCAGGATCCTGTTACACTCTAAATTGATGATGGTTGAAACCAAGGAGGGTATGACAGAGGATGGATCGCTCTTGACATGCCCTGTTCACATAATCACCCTCTAAAATATCTACTGTTCGCTAATAGGCTAAATGGACCATTGGTCTGATGTGCTTACGTTCTTATGATGACTTAACACACAGCTACAGCAACATTTTACATGATTTACAGCCTAGTATCAAAATGGTGTCATTTCCCTTGCGGTAAGCCAAGTTTTGAGCCAGGTCCTTTGTAGGTCCTGCGGTTGGAAAGTATCACATTAATTTTATAAAAAAGAATAAAAGGCCTAGCCAAAATGGATAGTCTTTTGACAAGAAAAAATAGATAATTCTTTTTAACATTACTGGCTCTTCTAATTTTTCCTTTAAAGTTTCTTTTAGTTATTTTATGGGCTCTAACACTATATATGTCACCTGTAGTTATTCAGAGACCACATGACCCGGGTCTGTGTGAGATCCAGACCGGATGATGTAGCCTTAACCTACAACAAATAGTAGCTATTACTTTACCTCTAAAAGGCTCCAGAAGTGTTCACAGCTTGCAAATGACATTGCATTTCTTGGAATTAGAGAGAGCAACTTCCACAGATAACATCACACCAACCCAGTCATCATAGTGTCCCACTCAACATTGGCTCAGGAAAGACTGGGTAAGCAGCTAACTCAGGAAAACTAAAAGGACCTGCCACAAACCAATTCTGGGCAGCGAATGAACACACATGAGCAATTACACAGTGCCTGTGCTGCCCAGTCACGAGGCACATTCGTATTTAGGGAGGCAACTCATTTTGGCAGAGGATGAAGCAGGAAGCTAAAATGTTCAAACTCTTGTCCCGTTCCCCATGTGCACTGCTTTCCAAAGGAAAAAGAAGAAAGTACGTGTTGATTTTACACAGCCTCATTAGTCATCTGCCTATCGAATTCGGAGGATCGGCAGATGACTCTGGTACCAAATCCCACCTGGAAAGCAAAGGCACGTCTCACTGTTCGCTAGACACCCTTCCCTCCAGTGCGTACAGGTCTCATGCTCTTTTCAGAGCAAGAGGAAAGATGCCATTAAAGTCAGGAACCTTTAAGTCAATCACTATATCCAGTGAAAAATGAAGGTTAAAATGAGATTTAAATAAGGAAAAGGAGTTGCTTTTCTTTTAACATGTTTAAAATGAAGAAAAAAGGAGAAAAAAAATCCCGCTAGACTTAAATAAGAGAAAAGATTCACTCTGCTTTTACATTTTGGCAAATCACATTTTCATCCAACTCATATTTCCATAAAATATATTAAATGGGTGGATTTGAACCCCACTTTTCTAAAACTATAAAGGTAAATCCCAGCATTGTTTCTAAATGACAAATAGCATGACGCATTTTGCTGTAATCTGTTACGATCAAATTTTGCCACCCGTACTCAAATTATATTGTTTCTTGTTTGGGGACTAAGTCCTGAGTAAATGACACTAAGGATTGGGAGGTGTTCAGATATTCAAGGTTAGATTAGTATACTGCTCAACTGCTACAAAGGCGGCTCATTCGGGGACACAGGGGGAGGGGGTTACTCAATCCTCTGATATTTTCTTCCTTGCAGTTTTAATATTGTATTGGAAACCCTTCCTCCTCCTCTCCCCCGGCCAAGCGCCTAAGGGTTGTAGGTATCCGAAAGGGGGATGTTTTTGTGTTTATGTGACGTCCCCAGAATAATGATCTCGCTGTTTAAGTGAGTTGGGAGGATGAATGAGCACAAGAAAAACATCTTTACTGAAAGCACAGCCAAAGTTAATGCACCATTAATAATGGCCCGGGTGAATTATTGGAAGAGATAATAGGACCGGGGTCAGGGAAGGTCTGAGACAAAGAACAGGGAAAATTGGGTCACAGAAACATGACAGAGCAGATCACATTGGGCCGCCTGTGGGATTCTCCTCAGATGAAGTCAAGTATTACCGCACAGAATATTAACTGCCGGCTAAGCAAAGCCAGAACTACCATCCGGATCGATACGAGACAGAAAAAAAAATAGAAGAAACCAAAACATACAGTAGCTGTCACTCAGCGCACCACCAGCCTGCCCTCCGCCCCCCACCTCGGGAGCTTAACGATAATCTTCGAGTGGTTTACAAAATACGCCAAACACAGAAAAGCGTGGTTACCTTAGAAAGGGGTAATGATGTGGTTGCTAATTACGTGAGTCTGCATATTTTTAAGCTGGAGATGAACATGTGCCTGGGAGAATAACAGTCCTCTGCAAATGTTACAGGTGAGGGGTTTTGGTAAATCACAGCGATAAAAAAGTCCAACTACAAAGAAGCCTGGTATAGTGGTTGGAGCTGTTGGAAATCCCACTGCTGGGCCAACAACGGGATTAAACTGCTTGCTAACCTCTGTGGGCCCGGCTATATGAGCTGCTACTGTGCAGTATCTCGTGGCTACTACACAGTAGTGTTGAGCATTAACTGTGACAGTAGCTTATTACTGCTTTTTGTGCTTATCTGTGCGGGGATGGTACTGTGCAGTAACACTAGTTAATGCGCAGTTATTCAGCACTTGCATAATACTTGCATAAGCAAGGACTAAATGACTGCACAGTAACAACTGTGCAGTCCGCCTCTCGCGTAGACGCGGCCTGCGTACCCGAGCTGGCCCCTTCTGTAAGACAGAAATAATATCGCCCTACCTCAGAGGACCGGCTAACGTCAGTTCAGCTCCTTTCAATGTGATGTGTTCATTAAGTGCTCGGTATTACTATGTTAATGTGCCTAATGATTCCTCTGTACAGCTCCATCAACTGGACTGGATCATGCCTGCTTTCCTTTTGTGGCTTGTTAGTATTTCGTTTGGCATTCATGTGGCATGCTTCAATTATCTCTAATTCATTATTACTCTATTTTAATTATCTGTTGACAAGGAGAAACTTCAGGGGTAACATTATTAATAACTCCCTAGCAAACTAGTTTGACTCTGCTGTCTTTTGAGAGCACTCAACATTTCACAGCAAGCCTGGGGACAGGATGCAGGGGCTACCGATTCTGACTTTATCAGCTGAGCAAATGGGGACCATCCTGCTGTTAGTCACGCAGGGCCCTTGACACGCACTTGAGCAGCTCTGCAGCTTTTCATGTGAAGACCTCGGGTAAGGCACTTGCTCTCTCCCTCTGTCACACATAAGCGCATGCATGGATGCATCGGTTATTAGCAAGATGGTATCATCCTGGTTTTAAAAACTATTTCACTTGGAACAAAGCATGCGAGCATGCTGCAGCAAGCAGCACACTTAGCATAACTGCGGGAGGGGGGCAGGGAAATGACCTTGCCTGTCAGTCAAGCAACTGCAGTAAAGGATGGTGCCAGGCAATCCAGACAAAAAGAGGCTAACAGTGGTGAAGGGCCCCTCAGGTAACCCTTCGGACGGCGGTCCCAGCACTTCCGGTGGGATGGGGATGCCCAAGAAGTAGACAAGCAGCAATAAGGTTAAATACTATGCACTTGTACGTGTCTCTGCCTTGCAAGGACAGACATTAATGAATCAGCCCCCACAACCTCCTTGCCAGAGTGGGGTTAGGGTCCTCCTCTTTCTTGCTGCACATGTGGGGAAATGAGGTTGGTGTGTGCCTAGATGAACCAACTGCAGGTGCTTCCTCAGCCTGATGAAAGGTATTTATACCTGAAAGTTTGCAACAGGGATTTTTTCCAACTATTTGAGTTGGTCTAATAAAAGATATCAAATGTAACCAAAGAACCTTGCCAGCTTATGTCCTTAGACCAACACGGCTACCACCTACAGCACTTAAACCCCAAGAGCTTTGTCTTTTTCCCCTGACTACACTGACACCACTGTATGCCCAGTTACTACATCAGCAGTTAAACTCTCCTCCACTCTGCAAGTACATAGACATGAGGTGCATCTACATGTGCACTGGGGACTAATAAACTCCAGAGTTTATTGCTGATTGAACGTGCACCCAGGAGCACAGCACACTGAGCCAGGTCAGAGCAGCCTCGGGTGGCAGGGTGCTCAGCCTGCCATCCTGGGCTGCTCCCTCCAGCTCCCTGTGCTGCGGATAAGGGAGCTCTAAGCATAGGGCTAGCCTTGTGCCCCAGCCAGCTGGGGCAGCACGTACACATATTTACACATACTATCCTGCTGCAGAGTGAATTAGTTTACTCCAGCCTAACAGTGCCACATGTCTAGCTACTGAGATGTATAGTGTGTGTGTCTTACTGTGCAGTAAACGTCTCCTGTGGATGTGCCCCCTGGATGCTACCGCTGGGGCATTGCTAGCTTCACGTACACCAATGCATCAACGTTCAAAAAACTTACTGAGGCATCCTCCTTGTAAAACATCCCGTTGCTTATTGCAAACTCCTGCACATAATGAAAGCTTTTGGCATTTTGCTAGAGGCTTTCAGGGAGGAAAATAAATAAATAAATAAAGCGTGCTGTCAGATTCAGATCTGTGCTGAAAAATGAGATGTTGCACTTTTAAGGAATACTAGGCTAAAGTTTTCTTTGAACAGTAGCAACACATGGCTTTCTATGCCCAGTAGTATACTCAGCAAGCTCAGGGGGGATTGGCCAAACAAGTTTCTTCCACTACAGAGACAGCTCTATTGTTTCAAATCAGGTGGAAGAACAAAGATGGGGATCCCTGGAGACTTTGAGGGCTGCTTTTATCTGATTTACCTGGACAAATCCCTGAAGGCACGTGAACCTGGAATGCAGCAGTCCAACAGGCTCACACCTATTTGTCTTATGCAGAAAGTGTTTGCTCCTCTCAGTACTTACAGTCATTCTGATGCAATAAGATCTACATGTCAGCATATGCCACCAACTGCAAGCCTCCTGTGCCAGGCTGTACATGTACCACTGAACATGTACCAACCATTGGGGTGCAGAAAATTGCCAGACAGGCACTACACATTAGGTCACTCAGTAAGAGAGAATTTGTCTATCTTCTGGCTGAAGGAAATGGCATTTACACTTCTCCATGGGAGGACTCACAGGGCGCAGACAGAAGTTACATTTGTTGTGTGATCAGCCCCTTGAAAGCGCTCTACAGCTGTACTATGACAAACGTGCACAGCTGCAGAGCACTTTAAAAATGCCGGATCGCATGAAAAATTCACCTTTATTACATGAGAGTGCAAATGAAAGTGCACTGAAGCGGAGCACCTTCATTAACTTCTCTCGGATTGGGGCTGGGCAGCATCAGCAGCCAACCCCCTTGATGCTGTCTGTATGATGGGAGGGAACAGGAGGGAGGGGAGGGAGCTCAGGCTAGGGTTTGCCCAGCCTGTGTTGGACACAGGGCAGGTGGATTAGAGACCTTCGCCTCAAGGACAGCTCCAATCCAGCACAGGCTGGGCAAACCCCAGCCTGAGCTCCCCCCACCCCTTCTCCCCTCTCTCATTATGCACACAGCATGGGAGCTGGGAGGGGGAGTAGGACTAGGGGACAGAAGCTCCAGACATGCATTTCCTTGGTTGAATTGGCTCCAAAGTGAAGCTCAGTCCCCCCCCCCCCAACCCAATAGAGAATGTCTGTGAAGCGCCACGAGTTAGATTGGGGAGCTGCATGTCTGTCAGCGCCCACATTGCCGCATGCCTTGCACTGCTTGACAAGGTGTCCGCAGGCAGCTATATTAACTGACATTACACATTAATGGCAGGTTTAAGCAGTGAGTCTGACATGATCAGTGTTTAGAGCACACAACTTGAAGATGGCATGGTAGTAGGTACCCCCGTATCAGATTAGACCACAGGGCTGTCTGCATCTATGGCAGGATTGAGTAAAATATGGATGCAGCTGCAGTGAGTTCCTCGGGAGCAGCCCAGGCCATGGCACATACCTAGGCTGGGGCAGCATGGATGTTAGACTCCATTTCCCAGCAGCCCCGATGGCTTCTTCCCACTGCTGCTGCCACCAGACCCAGCCGTGCTGCCCGAGCAACCCAGCCCATCTGCTCCGTACCCACTGCCAGGGGCAGGGCATTCAGCCCAGCAGCTGGAATGGGGCCACGGGGCAGCCGGGAGCGGTGTTCGGGGGTGGGATGGATGAGAGAGCTATCCACAGAAGTTGCAGGTCTTTCTGCAGGGGACAGTTGGATGGGATTTCTCTCCTTTTCTTTCCTCTGTTCTTTCTTCTCTACTTTGAGCGCAAGACACTTTACCTCAAAAAAAGCTGACATGTTTGAGGCTGTGGTGTCTCGAGATGATTAGCAGCCCGCTCCACCCAGCTCTTGATGCTGGCATCTGTTTTCTTGAGGTATGATTTCAATGCGTCCTTGTAGGGGTTCCTCTGGCTGCTGAGAGATCTCAGGCCGTAACTAAGCTGGGAGTAGAAGAGGGGAGTCAAGAGTCAGGCATATGCACATAATATCTGGTCCAGCTGATGCTTGAGGATCATTGACTCCATGTTGGTAATGTTGGCTTCACCAAGGATGCTGGCATTTGTGCTGCCATCGTCCCATTTGATGTGGAGGATTTTCTGGAGGCATTGTTGGTGACACCTCTCCAGGCTCTTGAGCTGGCAACAGTAGGTCACCCATGTTTTGGTCAGTAGAGGATGTTGACTGTGGTGGAGACCTGGATTTTGGTGTACTTCCAGAGATTGCAACCAATAAAACATGCTGAAGCAATTTTCCAATGGAGGCACTTGTGCAAACAGCTCCTGTGCTGGATTTCCTCAACATTTAGACTCTGAGAAAAGTGACTACCAAGGTAAGAGAAGTGCTCAACTACCTCCAGATTCTTTTCCTCAACAGTAATTTGAGGAAGAGGATCATATTCATGGCCTGGAGCAGGCTGATAGAGCACTTTAGTCTTCTTGATGTTACGAGAGAGGCCCAAAGTTCAACAGACTTCTGCAGAGAGATCCAGCGCAGTCTGGAGGTTTTCCTCAGTGTGAGCAAGAATGGCACAGTCAGTGTATTAAGGTCAAGGATGGCTGTTTTGAATTCTTTTGTCTTTGAACAAAAATGTCCCGGTGTGAAGAGCCACCCATCTATTCAGTATTCAATGTCAATGCTGTATGGGAGGCAGTTGTTAACAAGAACCACAATGACGGTCAAAAAAACGAAGAACAGAATTAGGGTGATAGCGCATCCTTGCTTGACCCAACTTCAGATGACAGATGGCTCTGTCTCCAATCTGCTACAAAGAATGGTTACAGTCATCTGGTCATGGAGAAGCCTCAGGACTTTGATGTTTTTTAGGGCAGCCACATCTGGCCAGTACCTTCCACAAGGCTTTGCGTTTGATGGCGTCAAAGGCCTTAGTGAGGTCAATGAAGTTCATATACAGGTCCTGATAATGTTCCTGACACTTCTTGGACCTAGCGGGCAACAAAGATCATGTTGATTGCCCCACAGGATGGTTCAAAACCATATTGAGATTCTTGCAGGACTTCCTATGCAAGAGGTTCCTACAGTACGGGAAGATGTGGGTAGGGATTTTCCCTGCTGTTGAAAGGAGGGCGATACCTTAATAGTTCCCACGCACAGATGTACCTCTTTTCTTGAAGATATTTATAAAGTTGGTGTTCCTCAGGTCCCCGGGAATATCTCCATTGTTCCAAATTCAAAGAATACATTTTGAAGTCTCAGTTCCTTAGTGCCAGCCTTGAAGATTTCAGCAGGTATGCCATCTGGTCCAGTAACCTGGTTGTTCTTGGTTTCTTTGATGGCATACCAGACTTCATCTAGGAGGGTTGGCTAGGGACTCCCTTTCAGGGTGTTTGGGAATGGACTCAATGGTGGCACCCATCACAATAAACTCATGCTTCAAGAGCACCTGAAAGTGCTCTTTCCATCTAGCTTGGATAGATTAATTGCCTTTGAGAAGCACTGAACCATTCTGCAATCATAGGAAAGTAGTAAATACGGGAGCTTAGACCACAGACGGTTTTCACTGCCTGGAAGAAATTATGCATCATGTCATGTTTGTCAGAATAGAGTTGATAATCCTTGGCTTCATCTAGCCGCCACTGGTTTTTGATTTCCTGGACCCTCCTTTGAGCTTTGCTTTGAAGAGCTGATATGTGTCCTTCTTCTTCAAAGATCAGATGTCACCCTGCCAAGCAGAACGAACCCTTCTCTTCTGGTCAAGGAGGGCTTGGATCTTGATGTTGCTCCCATTGCTCCCACAAGTCTTGATGTTGCTCCCACAAGTCTTGGTGTTTCTGGGTGGTACAGCCAACGGGTTCAGTACAGGTCAAAATGGACAGAAGTTTTAAACCACTTCCAGAATTCCTCAATGTTGCCTTCAGATGTGGGAAGGGCAGAGAGCTTTTTGTGAAGACACTGTTGTAGATCCTTGCAGGCCTTTGGATCTTAAAAAGATCTGATGTTAAAAAACACCTGCATTGCTTTTGGCTGTTTTCGGTGTTTTGGAGCAAGCTAGGTGTCTATAACAGCTTTGAAAAGATGATTACCTGCACAGCAGTCATTAGTTCCTTGCATGGCTCATGATACAGACACCCAGCCAATCATGGGCTCTCACAATAACACAGTTGAGGAAGTGCCACTGCTTAGAGCATACGTGTCACCAGGTAGTCTTGTATTTATCACTTTGTCTGAAGATGGCGTTATAATGACAATGTGTGTTTGCTCAGGAGAAGCATGCCACTGGAGCTGGCTTTCCTTACACCTTCCTTCCCAATACTGCCACTCCAGAGGTCCAGGTCACACTCAGTTCTGGCACTGAAGTCACCCAGGAGAATGATCTAGTCCTCCTTGGCTGGAGCAAAGCTGTTCTTTGAGATCGTTGTGAACATCAAGCGTCAAGGCATATGCACTGATGACAGTGGTGTACTGATCATTGCTGAGCTTAAGATGAAGGGTGATAAGGCATTCATTAATGCCCATGAGGATCTCCAGAAGATGACGAACAAGTTGATTCTTGATGGCAACAGCAACGCCATGCATGCATCTGTCTGGGGCCAGTTTCCCCTTCCAGAAAAAGTTGCAGCCTCTACCCTATTCCCTCAGCTGACCCTTGTTTCAGTTGTCTTGTCTCACTCAGAGCTGCAATGTCGATGTTGTATCTCACTAGTTCCCTGGAGATGATGACACTTCTACTTTCCAGTCATTCATTATCCTTGTCCATCAAGGCACAAGCATTCTACGTCGCAAAAATCATTGTCTTCTTATGATGTTTTTGACCACAGAAAGTGTGATCCCACTAGACGTGGTCATCCATCTGGGAGCAGATGAGACAGTGTAGGCACCTTTTCTATCTCTCTCCCATGTTGGGTGAGCAGAAGGCATCCTGAATATGTATTCAGGAAGGATACATCACATGACAAAATAAAGGTATCTAAGAGCTGGTCCTGCTGGGGAGAAGCAAATGAAGTGAATCCACGTTGGCCCTATGGAGGGTTACCCAAGATGTATCTGAATGTCAGAACTATGACAGCCTTAAGCATGTTTTAACCACAGCTAGTGGAAAAGTTTCCAATGGAACTTTCTTCAGTCGGAAAATATTGTATGGAAACATATCGACTCTGCCAAAATGTGTTGACAAAAAGTTATTGGAATTTTTTCTGAAAGAATGGAAATGTTGGATTTGGGCCAGCTCTATAACCAGCTGCAGGGTAGTTCCCCAAAGCCTAATCATTTTTGACAGGACCCGAAGCATGACCTAGTGAGATGCTCCTGGGCCCATCGACCTCCAGAACAGCCAGGACGAGGTGCATCAAGTTCACCAATCCAGGCAGCTCACAAAAGCAAGGCATCATTCTGGTTCAACTGACTCTAGAGAAGAGTGGAGGCACTGATAGACATCCAAATGAAGTACCCAAATGGAGAGAAACACAGGCACTGCCTCATATCACAGATGATCGGTAAGGTCCCTTCTGGTCCTTAACAACTATGAAACGATGAACAATGGCAGAGATGGAAAGAGAGTGCAGACTTCCTCCCCGCCAGCTCTCCTCTTGGGGTGGAAACACAGATTTGGTGGCCGCATCTGGCTATTCTTGGTCCATCACACCTGCCCACCAACCAGACACATCTGCTCCTGATCCTGGCTCTCACCTGCATTTACACACATGCGCGCGCGCACACACACACACACACACACACACACACACACACACACACACACACAGATACATATAGATAGCAGGTATATAACGGGCATGAGCTATATAACAGGAATTCCCCCTACTGCGACGGCTGTCCCGTAAGCGAGGGGAACTGCGAATGCTGAATCGGAGAAAACAAAACCCACCAGCCGAACGCAGCTTATCAATTCTGCAGGTCCCAAGCTGCACAATGTTAAGAGTCGTGCAAAAAAAATAGGTAAATAAAAAGGATCGTGCAATCGCCAGGCTGTCATGCCAAAATGTATTTTAAGGACCCTGCCAACCTGACAGTTACTGAGAAACAATAAGGCCACAAGCCCGGGCTGCGCGGAGATCCTCGTTACGTTCTGCTCATGTGCTTCATCCCAACAGGAAGTACTTAATAAGAATAATAATATCCTGAAAGGCTAACCCACGGCAGTGTAATTAAAAAGCTTTTCTGTCTCACTTTGAGGGGGGAAAAATGAGGGGGGAAATTAAAATCAGACAGGAAATTCCACGAGAACAAGCTGGCTTATGTCCTAATAACACAGGCCTGTGCCAACTCCTCCAGAAAGCTGGGGAGAGAGGGGACGCGGGGGGAGAAAAAGCCCTCTGGACTGGCTGAGGTCTGAGAACACATTGTAACTCAGTGGCAACAGCGATTCTAAAGGGAGAGAAGGGACACAATCAAATAAAAGGAAGTTTGCTTTTCTACCAAGTCACTGTTATATAATGTAGCCCTTGTACTGCGGAGAGCCTGCTGCAGCTTTGTCAAGACAACACACAGGCCGATAAGCTTGAAGGGTCAGATGGATCTCGGGGCTTGTTCACCCAACAGCTGCTGCAATAGATTTTAAAGGGGAAAAAAAAAAGTTTCCAACAGCTAGCAAAAAGTCCTCGAGTGCAAGAAGCAAGCGGGGGGAGACCAGATGGCTGTTCAACTTGTGCCTGCCTAGATGTGGTTGCAAGTGCTTTGGAGTTAAAAGCAGGAGGGGGGGGAATCGCTATGTCAACACCACCCAAGAAAGATCCCCGCCCCCCGCCCAACAAGCCTGCTTTAGAAAAGTGTGCATACGCACTGATATCCCTTGCAAGGGAGAGTCTTTCCCTGTCCTCCCAAGGTCTCATTCTGCTTCCCTAAGCCTGACTTTTCAGAGGCAAAGAGCCCTCCGAGTGCCAGCTGAAGGGCTGGACGCGGCAGCACCTGTGAAAAACCAGGCCAAGGAGACTTGCCAGTGACTTCCGTGAGACTGGCCTCGAAATGGCAAACTCTTCTGCCGGTGCCCTCCCCTGCGGATTTCACGTCCAAGTGCCTTTCGCAGAGGGCGACGCATCCTTTCAAAGCCGTTTGGGGAAAGGGTTGTGCGAACCAAGCTAAGAGCGGTGCCACGTCTTCCTTGGCTATATCGTACATACGCCATATTATCAACTCTGATATATAGACAACTATATATTAGGTGTTTATTTAAGGTGTTTATACGGACTCTGTTACTCGTATAGTCTGTAGACCTCCTAATCTTTCATGTCCTCCCCCTGCGACATGCTTGCAAAGTAGGAAAATGCTGGTATTCCCATTTTAGCAGATGGGAACAGAGGTCTCAAGACTTGTCCAGGAGAGTCTAGAAGAAAACCCTGGTTTCTGCAGCGGTGCTTTCACCTTAAGCAATTCCTCCTTTGCTGTTTAAGTCCATCACTGCAATGGGCAACAACTACGTAGCGTACTTCTGCACTGCAGTTACGGCACCGATGCCATACTACACCGACACTGTGATGCTAAGCTTAGCAAGGCTTATGCAGAAGTGTGTCTTGCCGAGGAATACATCTTCATGGCGATGCCCTTAAGCAGAGCAGAAATTAGTTAGGAGGAAATGTAGAAATGCCACGCGTCAGAGGGACCAGCCCACCCATGCTGAGAGTTTGACTGTAAATCTGAGCAAGTTTTCCATCAGAGCACGTCACCACTGTGCCCCCACCCCCCAATAGGTGAGGCCAGGGACCAAGGTCTTGAGGGTGGGTGCATCTGGTCACCCCGGGTTGCCCTCACTACATTTTGGGGTTAGGAGCATGAGAGGAGAAGACACATCTCTGCCTCATTTGAAAAGATGGGGTTATGTTATATTTAGCTGGGAGGGGCAATTAAGCTTTGTTTGTCACCCAGGGGTGTAGGTTGTAGCCGTGCTGGTCTAAGCACACAGGCAAACAAGGTTCTTTGGGTAAATCTGATATATTTTATTAGACCAACTCAAATACTTGAAAACATTCTTCTTGGCAAGCTTTCGGGTATAAATACCCTGAGTTTGTAACCCAGGGAACCAGAAGGAGTAGACCACAGGGTCCTTGGATAGCAATACAGGTAGACAAGCACGTCTCTGCTGATACGTCTCAGCTAGGAGAGCTCTGAGGATCATAAATCCAGAGAAAAAGGGCAATTCAGGGGACTCTGGACTGGAGACCATCAGGGTGTTTGCGTTATTAGAGGACAGCATTGCCCGTTCCCTGCAAGTTGCTGGGCACCGGAAGCGGTGGCAGCTCATGGCTGCAGGGCCTCTGGCATGGTTGTGTGGCTGCGGGAGTAGCTGTTATCTGCCCCGCTCCCCATTAAGTCACATCCAGGGTAGCCGCCCCGGTCACCTCGCCTCCCTTACGCTACTGATGGCTCAGTTCAGCTCAGGCCTGTAGTGACATTTCCCATTATAACAGCATGCTTCTTAGGCTCTTGAGCCTCTTTTACTCCTACAAGCAAGCCCTCATTTCCGAGTGGCATCCCTAGTAATACTAAGTACTTCTAAGTAATGGGCATACGCCACGTCCGGCATTTACGGTTCGACGTGCATGTGGTGCGTCTGGGCTCGTCAACTCTGACTGAAGCTATTCTGGGAGATTTTTTTCCCCCAATAGGATGTAATGCATGGTTCAACCTATTCACCATATCAGCCTCCCGGATTGCTTTTAATAGTCACTGGGAGATGGATGCCGACTCCGGTAGAGTCCCGGCCGATCTAAGAGGGTCGACAACCCGAGGCGCGTCCAGGGCGTACAGGCATGTCCAGGGCATACGGGGTGCAGGACATACAGCACGGCCAGGGGTGTGGCGTGCAATGGGCACACGGCGCATCCAGCAGTTACTCCACTAGTGTTTCAATAGGCAATTAAATGTTTCGCAGCAGCGTCTGCCTAAGATCACCCGACCTGCTGCCGCATTATGTGTAAGCCTTGCGGGCAAAGCGTTGCAAAGCGGCTCCCATGCAGGCATCCAGCGAAGCCTGAATGGACCGATTTAAAGGCGAGGATCTCAGGAAGTTTTGAGGGCAGGCTCCTGAATTTTCTTTAAACGGGCGCTTGTGTGCCGCCCTGAACAGGAGCGTGGAAAGCCTACGGGAGCACCGCTCAGCAGCGGTCAGCGCGGCCAGCACGGGAGTCACAAATAGCTTCTCACTCTTCCATGCCAAGGCTGCGCTTCGCCCGTCACGCTGGCATTGCTAGCCTCTCCGACCCAAACCACACAAGCCGGTTTGCTTTCTTTCAGCGCGAAGCGCGAGCCTGCTACAGGCACCCAAACAAACCAGAATCGGAGGGGCTTCTATGGGCCAGGGCTTGGGGAAACACCTCCCTCTGCCAGATGGACGCTCGCGGCGTTTTTTATTTTGGTTTGACTTGCAACCCGAACCAGCCGGGGCTGGCGACACCCCGCGCAGAATCCGCTTCTCCTTTTGCTCAAATAAATCTCGGGAAGCAAAACAAATACATTGGGTGAAAAATATAGCTGACGGCTCCGATATTTATTTCTTTTGCCCAGCATCTAAGCTGCCTTTTGGAGAAGACTTTCGGGAGTTCCTCCTCCCTCCCGAGCTCGGCCCGAGAAAGCATCGTTAGCCCGTAGAGATGGAGAGGATACCGTGCGTGGCAGCTTTTAAATAAGCGCAAGGCGGTTGGCGTGATCTGAGTAAAGGAGGGATAGGGGGAAGTTATCTGTTTTACCCAGCTGTGTTTTTTGTGCCTGCTAATAACCCCCATGTATCATCCTGCCTCCGTATGAAAATTTTGTGACTGGTGTTAAAAATGGCCCCCGCGCAGTTTGCAGCACCGTCTCTTTGCAGCTCATGCAAAGTGCTTGTTGTTAGCATGCTGCTTGTGTAATTAGGGTGCTTAAGACTGTAAGGGGTCTTCCAAAGGTCCCGAAGAGTGATTGCAGTTCAGAATAATCACCCACCTGGCTACACGCTGATTTATGGCCTGCTCAGTTAATAGCCCTGCTTAACACAGGAGTTTGTCGAGATTAAGTAATTGCCTTAAACAAAAAGTTTATTATCTTTAAGGCTTGGCTGATGAATGACTGGGTGTTGGAAGAATCATATGAGAGATCATCTGTGATTCCCTCCCACTTAAAAAGATTGTATTAAAAAGACAGGCATTTGGGAACGGAGCTGGAAAGCTCACAACTTGCACGGAAACATGATCACAGGCACAATTACAAGGAAGAGGCTGCACAAACGGGATGCCGTGCAAGAAACAACAACAGTAATAATGCTTTGCATTTCTCCCAAGGATTACAGATGCGCTTCCCAAACATTAATTAAACCTCACGGTACTCTCGAGGCACAGCACACCCCATCACACAAAAACAAATGGAGGAATAAATCCAAATTTAAACTTTGATTTGTTTTCACTTACCATAAATTAGCATTCCCCATTCGTGGTCCAGCAAATGATACAAGATGCTGTTGTAAAGATAAATAATGCTGGCTTCTCAACTGGTGTTTAAACCTCCTTTTTCTTGAACTACTGAAGTCTTATCGCCATTAGGGAAAACCAGCGGGAAAGAACCAATATGGGTTCAAAAGCCATCTACCACTGTAGCTGTTCATTCAGTATACCGATATAGCCCATGCCATAGCTGAAAGCAAAGGTTTCTTGCATCTTGTCCATAGGAGAAAGTTGCAGCCATTTAGTTGAAATGCTCATTTGCATGACAGTAGTTAAACCAGTATAGCCCCTTTATTTCAGCTTAGGGGGCAGTTATTTTCGGTTAAATCAAGTCCATTAGGTGCAGCTTTAAGCAAAACCAAAATAACCCTATTGCAGACTAAATGCAGGCATCCACAGAGAGGTTTGCGCTCATTTACCTAAATCAGTGTAAAGATCCCTTCCTGAGTTAACGTTCTTGCGCGGCCAAAGCATTAGACGGGAAAGACGAGCTTGTTGCGGGGGCTTTTTATTCTTGTTGTTGATCTGGTGCTGGAAAATACCTGGAACCTAAAAACGGCGGTCTGGTCAACAGGAGCCTTTCCCTTGATTTAAAGAGATTTGGAATCGGATCCGTAAACTCTTTGTATTTTACACAGATCATGGTGCGGTTTAGTAATTTGTTGCTAGGATTTTTTTTTTTTTAAAATATTATCGCCCATGCATGCACACGTACGTGTGTGTGTGTGTGTGTAAGAGAGAGAGCAAGCGTGTGCATGTGTGTGCGTACCACAGAAGATTGTTCTACTTGTCAGATTTTGCAGCTCATTCTTCACCTACTGCCTGTCTTCAGGAAGGAGAATAAGCAAGCAATTTTTTTCTTAAAAGTTCCTTAAATAAGAATCTGCCTGAGGCCAGCTGAATGAATCCAGATTAGGATTTTCTATGGCAGCAGCCTCCTAGGGTGCAAAGTGGTTAAGAGACTGTTGAGGGTTGCGTTTATTCATTTGCTTACCCCACTTGCTGAAAGCAATGCTAGCATCTTCTGCCAGCCGGAGAGCTGCTCCACTGCAGGTTTCAACTGGTGCAACCTCAGTGCCTTCGATGAAGTGCCCCGCTATTAATAGCGGGGCGTGGGGAGAATCAGGCGTAACGCCAACATGAGAAACCTGACGTGAGGGATCCTACAATTTGCAAAGGAGCCGACGCTTTGAGAACTGGACTGTGTTTCCTTTCAGCAAGGAGTGGATAAAATCGGCTGCATTTGTGTTGCATCCTGGCCTGTGTTGCATCCTGGCCCGGCTGTACACAAACCCCTAAAATGGTGACGCTGGATACAGCATCGGAAATGGGAACATCTGTGCCTCCTTCTATTTTATTTGCAGTGGCCTCTCCTTGCAGACACAGAGACCGAACTAATAGCACGTGACATGGATTTTATACGTGCATTTCTGAGGTGTCCAGGGCAGGTCATTCCAGGACTCTGCTCTCGATCCTTGCACTCAACTGCTTCTCAATACAGGCCTTTCACTTATTTACCCGCTCTATCCCTACCTGCAAAATCAAGGTAATAATGTATCACCATTGATACAGGCAGACAAGTTCTCTGGGTGAATCTGATATCTTTTCTTAGACCAACTTAAATAGTCGGGGGGGAAAAAAATTTAGCGAGCTATTTGGAAAACATTTTCCAACTATTTAAGTTGATCTAATAAAAGAGATCAGATTCACCCAGAGAACCTTGTCTGCCTATGTCCTGAGACCAACACGGCTATAACCCTCACTATTGCTATGGTATTTTTGGCCAAGCAACTGCAAGAGAAGCATAGAGAAAAATGAATAGCATTGTACACTGTGACGAAGGCCTTTGATACAGTCAACAGACAGGACCTTTTTACTGTTCTGATGAAATTGGGTTGTGCGCCCAAACTGCTGAATGTTACACACATATCACATCGAGTTATGAAGGCAGCTGTAGTGGATGTTAACACTTGTGACACCAGCAACAAGCTGAAACTGGGGTGCGTCTTAGCCTTCGTGCTTTTTAACATCGACCTTTCTCCATGGGTGCAAGGACGGCAACAATGGCATTTATCTTTGAACCCAACTAGATGGAGGCTTGTTCAACATCACCCGGCTCAGAGTGAAAACCAAGGTGAAAGAACCGGCTTGGAGAGACTTCTTGTTTGCAGATGCTGCAGCCTTGGTTACCCACAGTGAATCTTCCCTGCAAAATCCCTTAAGCAGATTTTCTGAATCATGCAAGAGCTTCAGGATGGCAATTAGTCTCAAGAAGATGGATCATGTACTGAGGGGTGAAATAACCAATACCTGACATCGTTCTGGAGGATAAATCTCTTAGTGTCATTGACAGTTTTTGCGACTGGGGCTCCACGATCAGCAGGAATCGTGACCTTCAGACTGAACTCACAGAATCGGAAAAGCATGCAAGGATTTCAGGCTATTACAGAAACGTGCATGGAATAACAGCAAACTCTCAGCTAAGGTGAAGATATGGCTCTTTGAGACTCGTGTGCCGTTATCCCTGCTTTATGGTTTGGAAACATGGACTACATATGCTAGGCACATCAAGAGACTTCCACATGAGATGTCTGCATAAAATCCTGAAAATAAAGTGGGAAGGCAGAATACCAAACACAGGTACTGGAGCGTGCAGGACTAGCACACTCAGAAACCACTATCAAGGAGAAAAGGTAGTGATGGATCAGCCGTGGCAGGAGAATGGGAGAAGACCGCAGCCCCAAGAATATTGTGTATAGTGAGATTTGAGACCAGTCCAGAAAGTGGGGTTGCCCTCTATGGCAGCAACACCATGCGTGCAAAAATGGTATGAAGGCAGGCCATTTCTTTGGGTAAATCTGATATCTTTTAGACCGTTCTAGGTGGTCTAATAAAGGGGATCAGATTTACCCAAAAAACCTTGTCTTCCTGTGACCTTAGACCAGCATGGTTGCAACCAATTCCCTGAAAACGGTAGGAAGTCATTCAAATTCAACATCGAAAGCAGGATCCCATCCAATCTGGAGGGAACATCTGGCGCAGGTGCAGCTCACCCTGAAGCAGCTTTGATCCAGCGGATGGAA
This sequence comes from Crocodylus porosus, assembly GCF_001723895.1. Taxonomy (NCBI): domain Eukaryota; kingdom Metazoa; phylum Chordata; order Crocodylia; family Crocodylidae; genus Crocodylus; species Crocodylus porosus. The sequence continues at coordinate 58,135,123 of NW_017728949.1, read as the reverse complement.
GAGCGGTGTGCTGTAACCTCGAACTCCAATTCAGACCACATGTGGGTCTGCGAAACTTGTAAGAAGCTGTGTCGCTCTCAAATTGGGCTGGTCGGCCACGAACGGATCCGTTGGGTACCTGACTAGACCTCTGACATGAACACCGTGATCCAGGGGATGGAGGGTTGCCTACTGCTATTCCTACCTGCAAAATCAAGGTGACGACGTGTCTGAAAAGGTTTTTTCCCCAACTATTTAAGTTGGTCTAATAAAAGATATCTGGTTCACCCAAAGCACCTTGCCTGCTTGTGCAAGTAAAGCATTTGAAGACCATTTGCTGAAAGTTGCTACAGACCTAGGAAGCGTTGGACGTTTCCTTTTTGGTATGAGACTGTACTGCTACCATGCTTACTAGTCTCGAGAATGACTTTTAAAACCAAAGGCTTTAAAAAAAAAACGGCAAGTTGCAGATCATAGTTTTTCCCATGAGAAAAATCACCGAAAGGTCCTTTGACTTCAAGTGACTCACTGCTGTTATCCCTCTGAGATTCCCGTGCTCATCTGCTGGTGTTATAACCCAGGCGCCTGGCTCACCTTCATGCGACGGGCATGCTGGCGCTTGCTAATGAGCTTCCCGTGCTGTCACCTGGATGTGATCGGTTAGACAAAAGGCTCTGGGCTGAATTCTGTTTACTGAGCAGTTTTGATAAGCTGACGTTTTCTAACACAGCTCCGCGCTGCTACATTTTATTACCTAAAGATGGCCAGGGTGAGAGCTAATCTTTTAAATCAATAATGTTTGCATCTAAAGATCTTTTATGCAACGTCTTCCCCGGTCCCATTTTCAATGCAGAAATGACTGGTTGGCGCTGGTGAACAATGCCATCCCGAGCGCCTGCGTAGCTCGAATCCCTTAATTTATGCACTCAACTCATCTGAGATCCTCTCCTCCCCTGACTCACTTTGTACATAGAAAGATCCCCGCTCTAAAGTACAAGGACAGTTCAGTTTCCATGACTTGTTTAGTCCTATCAAAAGTGGAAATCCTCATCCATTGTCAGGGTGGCTTTTAAGATGTGAATACCCGTTAACTGAGAACTGCTCTGAGGACCTTCGACTGCCTTCAGATCAGCGATCAAACACCCATCACATCGCACAGTGGCAACTTTCGGTGCTAACTGAACCGAGCCCTGTGAATCCATGATTTCCCCATCACAGATAGCGCATCGGGATGCTTTTGGGAGGGAGCCTTATCTACCTGCTCACATCTGAAAAAAACAGACTCTAAATTGCAATACAATCAGGAGACTGGATTTCAGGAAGGCTTTTTGTTCCCGTATGGCCATTTGCTCAGGCCCATGTGCAAAACTTCAACCACTGCAAAGACCTTTCTGGAGAGAGGGCAGGAGGAAAAAGGGCATGAAGCATTTGCACCGTGTCATCTGTCAAAGCCACTGCTGACCAAAGTTTTCAACGTACGGTCACTTGGCAGGTCCAAATGACTGTAACTCAGCTCCCGAAGATTGGGTCACTGCCATAGAAAATGGCAGTGGTTTTTTCAATAATATTTTTCTAACCCTATTCCCTGTGACCAGTTGCTTACTTATCAGTTGGCCAATGGATGGGTGTAGGGACCCACCAGCTTGCTATGACCATCTTTTCTGCAACAAAATTTTCACCTAGTCTTCCTTTGGATTGCTGCTCTGCTAACAACATCCATATTTCAAAACCAATGGCCAAAGGCAGCTATGCTAGCACATGCAAGTACTAATTCTTATTATTTATAATAATACTTTCAAACACAGTTGTTGGCACCAGCATTCAGAGGAGGGATCGTCTCAAATAATTCAATTCACAGCAACCTTCAAAAACCTGCTCTTCACCACTCCTGGCAAACAGAGCGTGACTGAAACACAAATGGGAAATGCAGGTAGATCAGTAAATGCAGTTTCTTCTGAGTCGGATAAGCATGCGCGTGATCATGGGAGAGGAATCTGCTAACGCTGAAGTTGATAAAGAATTTGAATTTTTTGTTGCCAAATAAAATGTTGCGGTCCAAAGCCACATTCACCTGGGCTCCAGCGGGCTTTCCTAAAACAAACCTGAACAGATTACCATGCTAGGATCATAGAAAATGAGGGCTGGAAGAGACCTCAGGAGGTCACATCTAGTCCAACCCCCTGCTCTTCCCCAACCATATCACCCCAACCAAGGCTCTGTCTACCTGGGTCTTAAAAACCTTAAAAAAATTATTAACTCCAGGTCTGGTTGTACGACCCTTTAATGATACTGAATAGCATCTTACTCTGCCCGCTGAATTAATTGGACTACTTGCTGAGTAAAATCTCACTCCAAGTCAGGAGTGGCAGAACTGGGCCTAGGCTTTAAAAAAATAGCTCCAATTCAAGAAAACCCCCCCAGGAATTTCCACTTCCATTGTGCCTTCTATCTGAGAGCCTCAAAGTGTTTTTCCAGCCTTAATGGACAGAGTCTATCAATACCGCTGTGTGATGTAGGGCAGCATAACTTATACCCTCATTTCGCAGATGCAACTTTACATGACAGGCAGCTTAGAGTGAGCTGGCCAGGTTCACACAGGGAAGGAGAGGGAGAGGGAGAGCCAGGTTGCCTTCTACCCATGCCATGCCCCCGAACCACAAGGCCGCCCCTCTACCCCCATCCATTAGGAACAGCCTTTATAAATGGCATGTCTAAACACACACGAGAGGACCGGGGCTGGCAATGCATTTGGTCTGCATACCTGGAGGGAGGGGGAGTATTACAGAATTAAGCTGACGTTGCTTTTACGATCGTGGGAGCATTTCTATGGCATCCTCCACTAGAAGTCCTGAGACCTTAAAATGCTTCCTACGGGGAACTGCGACCCATTTTTTTATCGCCTCTCCATCATCTTGGACGTGGAAGGGAGCAAGAGGCTAGCACCCAAGTGACTGCTAATACCTCCAGCCACATTTACTGAAACCTTTTGACACTGAGGCTATTTTTATTAGCTAAGTGCACTGTGCCTGCATCTGAATACAAGTTTTATTGCTTACAGTTCAGCCTTGCAAAAAGCCTTTTCCAATCACTGTCTTTGGCAGCGATAAGCCTGAATGACACAGGCAGAGCTTCCAGTACCTCTTAGCACAGCCTGGTACCGGGACTAGCTACAGCTATCAAACACGTTACAAAAACTTCCCTTCCTCCCCTGTGTAATTGTGGTTCTGGACTGCTTTTCAAAACAGGTAACTGTGATCTTAAACTATTGGGACTAGAGGTTTATATGCAAGTAAAACAAGGATGAAACAGGTATTAATGCTCTATTTTGGTTTCTCAGAGAAAGGGATAAGCAGAGATCAAAACACCCGGGTTGGAAGATCCGGTTGTCATGTATCACTGCTTGTCCCCAAAATAATCGTACATAACAAGACTGCAGGATATCAGAACGGCATTGTGCCATACAAGCACTGAGCACCAATGCCGTGTAAAAAACGCAGGGATGTTTTTTTCTGAGTCACATTGTGCAAGGCATGGATTTGAGTTGGTACATCAGATGTTGTGTCAAAACGGCTGCACCGACCAGGAGCCTGGGAGCCGGCAATTCCTGAAATCCGATCACTGCTCTGATACCAGACCATTCGACCACTACGTACGCGCCAAAAGAGGCCGATCAGATTTCTCCTCTTTACCGGGAAGTTATGACACGTCATTAATTAATGCTTGTAAAGTGCTCCGAGGCACTAATTAACGTGCAAGAGCACAGTACTCTGTATTTGTAAAATGTTAACTTTTAGCACTTTGGGGGTTTTAATTGGACGGGATTAAATGGCTGCGTATCGTTCTTTATGAGCGTGATGAAAGCCTAGAATCAGGGAAACGACATCTGTAGAGAAAAACAGTCATATGCACTATTATAACACTTCCCATCCGACAAGCGTAAGGCCTCGAACAGAACTGAAGGAATACATAACACTCTCCTTTACCCGCTACTCCCTCCCACAAAGTCAGCTACTTGCAGGGTGCGTCTACACATTCATTCATGCACCGTAGTTACTGCACATTAAGTTTAGCATTTGGATAACCCGGTGCAAAATCAATGAGCAGTAACTCGTGCTACTGTGCAACAGCGCCGATGCACGGGGGGATTTCAGATGCTAACTGCACAGTAGCCTAATACTACTGCGCAGGAGCATATTAGCACCGGTTTTGCCCAACACGCTATTGCACGGTGTTATTAGGTTACTGCAGTTAGTGTCTCGTGTAGACGCACCCACAGACAGGCGAAAATAATAGAGATCTATTAGGCTGGCCGACTCCGAACTAACATTTTAGGAGCTTAGGGGCAAGTTCTTCAACCCTGTACCATTCTGGCACCCCAGAAAGGGTTTTAAAATAGCACTACAAAAAAATAAGAAAAAAACCAGTAATAATTAATAACAATAATTAATAATAATCATTAAACAAGGTGGTGGAAATGCACTAATTAGCCAGCCACCACTGGTAAGCGAACCTCCAACAATTTGGGCTTTCACAAAATGCATGACCCAAGTAGGTATATATTTGCCATTTGCAGTAGGCATTGGTGTCAACTGCTTGCTACATAATTGGTTTTCTATTGTGAGTTATCACTAATGACTCCAAGCATTCCCCACAGACCTTGCCCTTGATCTGGGTTAAGATACCTTTGACCCATGATCTTTTATAATAAATGATATCCCCCAGTTCAAGAATGCTCCCTCTGACGAGATGGGCCTCCATCGCCCCGCTCAGGAAATGGGAAAGGAATTTTTCTGTAAAGGCAGATTAAGGAAATTCCACGCAAATTTCATGCATTTTGAATCGGCCGCTGAACCGCGATGAACCTGCTTCCCCTTGCGGGGACCCTGCTCCCGCAGACCACAGCAGTCGAAAGACGAATTTTTAGCTCCTTTCTTTTTTTGTGTGGTAGTGAAGTGTGCTGTTTTTCTTGGAGTCTGCAAGCAGCACTGGCGGCCGCTTCTGGTGCAGTGTGTCCCCAAAGCATGTCAGTGAAGCACGCAGAAAGGGCAGCCATCTGCTGTCTGGACACTGGATGTTTAACTCGTATGCAAAAAAGATATTTAAATTGTAAATCTTAAACAAACAACAACTGTTTGTTCAGCCTGCGTGGAACCTCTTCGCATGGATCTCCGGGAGGATTTCTTACTGCACTTACTACCCAGCGGCCCCAGCGTGGCATATAATGAAGGGACGGGACAGTTTTCTCCGTTTTCTTTTTTGGTACTTGCTGCTGTTACATAGCTGAGGCCAGTCCCCAGGTTAGTGACCACCCCGAACCTTATCCAGGGAGTACTGCACAAGGAGGACAAGGGCTTGCAGACCTTACCCATACAAGTAACACTTCCTCTGGGAAATAAGTCCATGAACTGTATGGGTTCAATGCAAGCCTTTCCAAGTTCACCTCTGACCTCCTTAGCTACTCTTTCAATGTTGCTGGTGGTGGGTCCTCCCTTCCCCTTTGATTCTCCACGGCGGTTACGCAAGTCTGCCTTTGCCCTTTCTGTCTATGGCTTTCCTCCAACTCAACATTTCTCAAAGAGAGGTATGCAGACCTCGGAAGGGATAGTGGTGAACGTCTCAAGGGCGCAGCAGAGGAAGGGATGGGAAAGCAGAAGAAGAGAACAAGAAAATATAAAGGGAGAAAAGGAAAAAGGACAGATCTACCATCGCAGTAGGTCACTGGAGAGGCTCAACCGTTCCAGACTCAAGGAACCCCTCAATAGACTCAAGGCACCCCTCCATAATTGTTGTGAACTGAGTGGCACCCATTTCAAAAACTGTATATATTTTTAATAATTTCGTGTTCTGGGTCAAATCAGCCGAATTAGTTCCAAATCATATCAATTGAGCGGGATTCAACTGTTCCAAAAACCGTACCGATTGAGCAGGTGGAACCCAGTCGTTCTAGACACTGTGTGTGGTGCTACAACCGGCAAGCATCCTCCATCCCAAGCTCTCATCCCAGGCCTTCAGATACTTCCAGACCCATTGGCAGGCATCCTACGTGCAGGCCCAAGGCTGGAGGTCTTGGGATTCGGATGCCCCCACTTGATCTTAGCCCGATTTATTACAGTGGACCCCCTTCCTTGCAGGGGGTCCAGGGGCAGGGGAATGACTAGGCTGGGGCTGAGCGAGCCTCAACTTAACCCGTCTCCTCCCACGTAACTTATCTCCCCACACCTACCATCACCCTTCAGAGGATCTAGTGGCTCCCCCAGCTCCCCTGGTTTCCAGTGTAGTTGCAGCAACAAGGTGTTATATTCACTCTGCTCAGCTGGCTTCAGTACCCTTCCCCACAAGAAACACTTGGGAGGAAAAAGCCTCTGTGATACACTATTGAAGGTAAATGAGAGGAAATCCAATGGTGACAATATTTTAACAGGGATCAACATAAAAGTAGATAATGTACAGGCAGGCAGCCTGAAAAAAAAATGTCACTTTCTTGCTCTGAGTAAATCATTTATGATAGAGTTTATTTTGAAGGGAAATAGGTTTTGATACAGATTTATGGGTGCTGGTAAGTTTGCCAGCACTACACCAGTGGCCTGATTTAAAGACCATTGAAGTCAATGAAAGTCTTTCCACTGACTTCATTGCATTTTGGATCAGGCCTTAGAAGAGAATAAGCTATTATGCACCATCCATTATTATGGAACGCTTTGTCCCGGTAATTAGATGCTGAGAGCACTATGCAATTGTTTAGGGCACTGGTCATTCACCCATGGAGACCCGTGTTCAAATCCTTGTTTGGTTACAAATGAAAGACAAGTTTGATGGGTCCATTGTAGGCTCCCACTGGATATCTGTCTACGGTTCAAAATTGCCGCACAGACCCACTGGCTCTGCCCAGAGGAGGAACATGCCAGGTAAAGGGGGCCATGGTAGGGAGGAAAGGATAACAGCTAGAGGTCAGAGCTGAGATGAACCAGCCACGCTATGAAAAGAGTGCCTGTCAGTAGTAGTCTTGCCTCTAGCAATTAGTATTAGGCCTTCATTTTCACCAGAAACTCACACAAAGTATTGTGAGAAAAGCAGACATCCAGCTGGCATTAAAGGCCATGCAGAGAAGCGGTGAGAGCTACTAGGACCTTGACAGACCCCAGCTCATTGCGCTCAGATGTACAGAGGATAACGAAGCAGTTCCAGTTAAAACAGCTGATTGTATATTGGCTGCACAGAAGGCACTTTGGGGGGGATTAATGTCACAAAAAGTTATTTAAAAAGTCCAAATTAAAAAATGAAAGACCACCAAAAACAAAGAAAGGTCTCCTGCCCACATGTAACCCACCGCACTCCTGTGGTACCTCCCAAAAATAGCCAAGGAAAGGGGAAAGACATAGCCAGGATTTCTCAGAAGGGACTAGTGATTTTCAGTGTTCGACTGGGCATCTTAAGGGATCGAATATACAAAAAGCCCCCACCACATATCCTCTGCGAGCAAAACCCTTTCAGAGTGCCTGGCCTGGAAACCCAGAAAACAAAGGACCCCAATCAACGGTCACTTTGGGAGATTTAACCCGTGATGTGTGCAGTGCACCGTCTTAAAGCTCAGTGCAGAAAGTGAGCTGCGCTATCGTCCACGTTTCCGGGCTGCTCTAAGGACACAGGCAGGTAAGGTTCTTTGGGTCAATCCAATATCTTTTATTAGACCCACTCTAAAAAAATTAGAATTTTTTTCAACCATGTGAATTTTTCCAACGATTTGAGTGGGTCTAATGAAAGATATCGCATTTAGCCAAAGCACCTCATCTGAAAGTGAACTGCAGAAGGCTGGGCCCTCCGCGGAGAGCGCGCTGGCTGTTAACGAGAGCTAATCTCCACTGCACAACAGGGGAAGAGATGAGAGAGCCTGCAGATCAGCCACAACCCCAGCCGTGCAAGTCAACACACATGCCTGCACAAGCTAGCTCATCTCTACCTTAATCCTTATTTGCTCTGGCGAAGAAACACAAGGATTGCGGCTCTTCTCTCCACAACGGTCACCGCTGCCACAGGGGAAAGCAGAGGAGAGCTTCTGACCCAAACTTGGGGTCCTCCTTATCCAAACTTAGTGACATCTCCCCCTCGGTGTGACTGCAGGTTTTGTCACTTCTCCCTTGCTGAAGTGTAACTCCAGGATCGGCACGGGTCGCTCAGCCCATGCACGGATCAGTTCGGGTCTCTACTTGACAACTGACCCTTTTGCTCAAGCAGTACAGATCTCTGCACGTGGGAACTATGGATCAGAAAGGACCACCCAGGTCATCAGCTCTAGTCCCTGATGATTGGGGGCACCCATCTAAAAAACATTTGTTTAACCGGCCCCCGAGAACATCCACTCTGTCCCAGTGACACATGACAGCTTCAAAGCATCCCATCCTTTTAGCAGTAAAGATGGATGGCTTAGTCCATGGTGTTTTTTTGCAAATACAATTGCCAAAGTGCTAGTGTACTGTGCTCACAGCATGGCAAGATCCTAAATACCAGAACGGTTTAGACATGTCGTTGGTGGGACTCAAACGCCCAGGAGCACAATTCTGCCCTCAGACGTGCCGGGAGCCGTGTCCAAAGACGCCGGGAGTTATGTAGGGGAGGGTAATCTAGCTGTAAGGCCATTTCAACCAGACTGTTTAACTGGAAGCATTTGCTGTGCACCGTGGAGGGCCAGCGTGAAAATCCTTCTAACTGCAGTTGTAACAGGAAAGCAAAGTTGAAGCTGGTTTTAAGTAGTGCTGCGGAAGTGAACCCACGTAGCCAAAAATGTGACCCCTCTTCCTGATGCAGCTCCTGCATTAGAAAGATCTGCAAAAACTATTTGCTGTTAAGAGGCTTTCTTGTAAAACATAAATGAATACCAGCTGCCCAGACGCACTCACAATACAGCCGGTCTTTTTAGACATCTTGTGGATCTTCGGGAAAAATCAGACGGCCTGGCAGGGAGCAAGATGTTTGACTGTCTGGTGGAGACACTTGAGGAGCTGTGCAGGAAAAAGTCAGCAGTGTTTCCCTGTGGAGGTGTCAGCTGTAAGCACACTGAAGGCTTTCAACCCTCTGAGAAAAAAGGAGGGAAAGTAACATTTTATCTGGCTTGGATTTTAAAAGCTGAATGTTTTTAACAAAGAAAACCTAAATGGAATTCATTTCCCCCAAAACGAATGGGGGGAGATGGGCATTTGCTTGGGCCAGGCCCAAATTCTGGCTTCGGATACGCATGCACGCATCGTCCTATTCAAGCAAACACAAGTTCAAGTTGGGCCACTGACTTCAGCGCGGCGTACATAGGCATGTCCAAAGACTGGGCTTGGCCTTGTGTGCCTGCTTCTTCTTAAAGCTTTCCATTTACTGTGGAAATCATACTTTCTGGCATTCACCTGACTTTTTGAATGCCCAACAGCACATGCACACAGCAGCACACCCTGGACATGCCAAGGCTAGGGAGAGACACTACACATAAACTGGTATAAGTGAGCAGAAACCAATTCAAATCTGTAACACAACAGAAGTTCAGTGCACATAAACTGCTTTCAGAATGGCTGAAACTGGTTTAAGGTCGATCTGGAGGGACGCAGTCTCAGACTTCACTGATTTAGGCTAAATTGATTTATTGAACTTCTGTCCCAGATCCCTTCCAGATTCAAGTTAACCTCCAACATCCCAGAATGCTTTGCACCACCTCCACAAACCTTGCAGGGTGGGTGGGCTAGCCAGGTGTGCTCTAGCACCCCCTGTTGTCAGTCTTGGGCCACTGCAGGCAGGTGGCTGCATTTCCAGAACCAAAAGTGAATGTCTGTTCACTTGCTCATCGGTTCAATCTGCGCATCTTAGACTCACCTGCAAAGACTGAATTGATCTTTGACTGTCTCTACGAAGCCCAAATCTCCTGAGTGAAGAGGACAACCCCGACTTTTGACCAAGCAGCTAGAGCATACCAGGCCATGTTGTTGCTGTATGAATATCTCAGAAACCATATGGATGTCAGCAAGGACACCCACAGATCGTTAAATACATACCAGAGCCTCAAACCCTCAGGGAATGGCAGTAGACAGAACTACCTGCAACTGTTATTACAGAGAACTGGGCAGAGGTTAAATAACCTGGCAATCTGTAGGGTGTCAATGGCTTTGTGCAGAAGGCACCTGAGAGCACTAACCTTCCCCCCGGTGGAGGAAATGCCGCCAAAAAGTTGTGCAACTAAAGTCCACTCCATGATAGGGTAGACTGGGCTCTTTAACTCTAGTCGGCACCCGGTCTAGGAATGGACCCTGATAGACCGATGAATAGATGATCTCCTTGGCTTCAGCAACTCTTGTGGCTATGCTGGTTCAAAACCTGCCTTTCCACTGAATTAACCCAGCAAGGCTGAGAGGAGGGCACCGGTGTGTGGGCAGCTCAGTGTCTCCATATACACTGCCCAGGCTTCTGAGCCCTGGAGAGGTCACTCCTGCTTCACCTTACCTTTCAAGCGAGGACTACATTCAGCGAGCTGATGTCTCACTTGGTGTAATTTTATTGCCTGTGAGACGGATGCCTACTACTACTACTACTACCACCACCATCATAGCTTGCTGGCACTGTCTTTACATCCTTTTTGTTATTTTACCTACATGGTTTATCTGTATAGATACTTTCTAGGCCTTCATCACCATGTAGCGCCTGAAGCCCCCACTGGGATTTTAGTTTTTTATGCACTGAAGGCATGAACTGCACACAATGTCACTAATGCATATTTGAGCTTTCAGGCGAGAAAATGGTTTGTTGGAGTGACTTTTTGGTATTGATATAACTCATCACAACTAGGGCCTGTGAGCTGGAGGATGCATCATCTGCTGGTTGAGCTGCTGAGGCTGGGAAACCGGGCTTCAGTTCCCTGCTCTGCTGAATCTTCCCATGGGACCTCATGCAAACCATGCCGTGTTTTCGCACCTCCATTTCCCATCTATAACCCAAGAAGACCCATCTTTATTGTGGGGACCAGTAAATGAAAGGCTGAGAGATGCTCACACATATGATACTGGGGGCTATCCAGGTAGCCAAGAAAGGCAAGCAAGAGCTATAACACATCCCACATTTCTTAGGCTTGCCATTGTATATCAACTTCTGACCTCCAAAAAGGCCACATTGCTGCTAAATGTGATGAATGGTGCTAAAAAGCTGGGGTTAGGATGCATACAAAGACTCTGTCTTTATGAACAGCTTTAATATGGTTCTTCAACAGCCTACTATTAGTCATTTTGCTCCCAAGATTCATGAAGAGGTACAAGTGACAGAACTCAGACACGGAGCAGTCTGATTACGTCTGCCAGCCTTGCAGGCAGTCTCCCAACTCCTAACTGAAATTTTGCTTACGGGTAGAGAACAGGAGTAGGCTGAGGCCTCTTTAAAATGTTGGCTTTTTGTGACAGCTAGATTTTTAAAGCTAGTGTAGTTTTGGGCAAAACTCTGCACCTCTGATGTTTGGGTTTAGTTAGAGCCAAAAGTGTAGCTGTCTCCTGAGTTTGCAAACTCAGCTGGGCTGTGAAGTCTGAAGCACATTTCCAGCACTTGCAGCTCTGATCCTGACCTGAACTGGAGAGTAAAAAAAAAAAAATATATATATAGGGTTTGGGAGGCCGAATACTCTCAGTCCTTACTTTTTTACTGGCAGCAGAGACGTCTAAACTCATTTCATTTGTTCCCTAAAAATGTGAACTGGGGACTTCAGAAACGTCAATCATTGCTCTGCTGAAGGTGTTTCTGAAATAACCTCTAGCAACTCTGTAGTTATTCCTTAAACCACTGACTTTGCAATCATTTTTAATTCCCTTTTACCAAGTCTGTCCCTTTGCTATCAAGCTAGAAGGACAAAATGTACATGGATATTAGCTCATCTAAGACAAAGGCTGCAATATTAGCACTTTGAGGGAGTCTGTGGATGAAACAAAAGATTTTCCCATCATTGGTTTCCTCCGCAACAATTCCTTTCCACTTTGCAAAGCTACTTGAGTGAGTTTTTGAAAAATGCAGGAACTCTGTAAAAGAAAGGGGGGGGGGGAGAAACGCTGCATTGGAAGTGAAACAATGGCTTTCAAATGGACTTGAAATATATATACTGAAACACGATTATTATTATTATTATTACTCCTATTGTTGTTGCATTGTGATGGATGCAAACTCCTCTATGAATGAGCACAACTGAATTTATCTTACTGGAAACTAGTATTTCATTTGGGGCCACAGAGAAGCAGTAAAGAAACTTGAGTGTCCAAGACTCAGCGTGAAGCCAGCACAAAGCAGGCAGGGACGGGCAGTTCCTTTTCAAGACTTTGCCCTGGTGAACAATGGGCCTATTGCAATCGCCCTTTGCTTTTCTTCCCGTGATTAACATGCAGCCCATGCGTGGAAGAATGGGAATTTATTCTTCAGTTAAGACTCCAAAGGTGCTATCGGGTCAGGTGGCTAATCGTTAAATCAAACTACTGTCATCTTTGTTCAGTTCCCGTCACCCGGGGCCAGGTTATTACTTGGGTTTATGCAAAATAAACAGCTTTGCTAAACACTGCACTAAAAGAGGGTCAAAGCAGGAAGGGAAGCAAGAGTAAAAGTATCAGCGCCGAGCAAGCTCTCCGCCGTCCCCTCCCCCCAGCCCCATCCTCCGGACTGTACTGATTAGACTGGGGGTGGGAGGGGGTTTCTCCAAGTTTTTTTGGCTTTTGTTTTTGTCAGCAGGGCCAGTTTTCCCTTTCTAATTCCACTCAAGGCTCCTTAGTGAGTACTGTTAACTTATTCTTGTCTGGGTCTGGCTAATTCAGTTTCTTTCTTGAACTACATAGACTTACAATTCTGTGTTTTCTATAGGTGAACTCAGCCATAAGAAATCTCTTCTAAACTCCTCCATAAAAGACAAGCTCCCAGAGGCTTCCTTCAAGACACGTACAGAGGTGCTTAATGCACGGCGCTCAGCAAGAATGTTAATTGCAGCGAGGCACGCACGCACCGGCTTCGACTGACGGGCTATTCGGAAACCCCGGGCGAGCTGCCGGGACAGGTATGCACGCGCGCACAAAACAGTCCCGCTTCACACCCTCATCTGCCACCAGTTCGAGAGCCTCCGAGTGCAGCGGACGTGCCGAGGCGGTCGGTATTTTCAGCAGGGAACCACGACTCGGGCTTTCCGGGGAGGCAAGAAGCAGCATCCCGTCTCCTCTGCAGCACTGGGCCCTCTCTTCGGCTTCGAAGCGTCAGGTTTCAAGGCTACCCGACTGCACTCCTCCAAAACGTCAGCTTGCTCCAATCTCCCTGGCCAAGAGTTGCACAGTCAAGGCCACGCTGCAGAAAATATCCCAGGCGCTGCATCCATGAGTTACAAACCCCATCCCTCACAGCAGTCTTATGAACCCCCTTGTGTACACTGGAACGGCACCCATACAGTACCAGGTATAGGGCCGGGGGGGCCGGATGACATCCGTTTAGGGAGAAGCTCTTTCCCGCTCCAGTTTCTTCAGACCAGCAGCAGTCAAAAAGCAAACAGCCCCCCCAAACCTCTCGTGATTAACATTCATGCACTTCGAAAGAAACTTTTTTTTTTTTTTTTAAAACGTGTTTTTGTTCTTTGCGGCTTGTCGATCCCAGGCAAAAAGTCAAAACTAGGATTAAAGCCGAAAGGCTCTAGCCAGGAGACTGTCACTCCTGGTTTCTCTTCCCTCGAGGATTAAAAAGTTACTTTTAATTAATGCCGCTTCAGATGTCAAGTTTGGCGTTTTTACATCAAGTGTCGGCTCCAAAGGCGAGCGAGTGATGCAATGCATTCAAATCATTTGCATAGCTCTGCTGCCTCTGACAACCCGGCTTCTGGAGACGGCTACACGCGCTGCGTCTTGCGCCCCGGTGCAGCGCAGCAAGCCATGTGTAGTGTGACTGCACTTTGGGCCGCCGTTGCAATAAACTGGGCATGGCCACCCCATCTCTCTCGGCTGTCTGCCTAAGGCTGGTGCAAACTGGCCCCCAGAGAGCAATACCTTTTTTATGTCAGAGGGAGATTTGGCCCTGAATTGTTTTAACAGTGGCTGCGTAAAATCCATTCCGATATAGTAAATCCTCCCTTTGAAACGGGCTCGCTCACTCTGAACCCCAAAACACCGCTCGGCTTCCAGCGTATATTGAAAAACCGTTTTCGTGCCCCACACTCCCCATGCAAAAAAATGATGGCTCGCTCCCCGGTGCCGAAAGTCTGCTTCCCGTATGAACAAATCCTTTCCCAGCCCAAGCGCCAGAGCATCTGGCCGCAGCTTCAGCTCTGCAGAATCGTACCAGGGTATTTCTGGACTAAACGTAAGTTGGATGCTAACCACACACGGGGTTGTATGACTAACACATGTAGCTTCCTTCCTGCACGCTCTGGCAGCAAGTTCAAATGAAACGGGACTGTCTGAAAAATCATGCCCTTAAAGGTCAGACGCAGAGAGCGTCTCGGTCCTCCCGGAGCTTTACAGAGGATCTGGTATGAGGGAACGCTGTGGCGAGTAAAAACTGAAGCAGAGGTTTGACCACAGCCCTGACCTCTGATTGAAAATGCCTCATTGCTAGTACAACCACAGGCAGACAGACATGATTTAATCCAACTTTCTCATTCTGCTCACTGTATGGAGGGAGTGAGCTCTTTTTTTTCCTGTTCCTCAGGGGTATAAAACATTTTTTTATCCACCCACCATAGCCAAGGTACATAAGCCACAACCACCAACACTGAATTTATTCAAGCTGTGCTTAGAACTTGGCAGGGCTCATAAAATGGGAAACGGTTTAAGACACCCTAGAACATTTTTATAGCCGCTGTCTAAAGCGCCATGTATCTGTTCAGGGATTTGGGGAAGAGGATGGTGGCGAGTGAACCAAGCCCAAGGACGGGCTTCCTAAACAGAGACTCAGATATCCCAGGAAGCCCTGTGGTGCTACAGGCCTGGTGGGTAGCCTAGGTACACCACAGCTCAGTGCCTTAGTTGTTCTGTCTGTGAAATGGGGACAATGACACTTCTTTCACTGTGGGACCAAAGTGTCCTCAAACCCAACTGAGTAACAACACCTAACTGTTATATCATATATATGAAAACTCAATCCACCAGAAAGACAAGGTTCTTTGGGCGAACCTGATATCTTTCATTAGACCAACATAAATAGTTGGGAAAACATTTTTTTTAGCAAGCTTTCC
>NW_017728949.1:58112790-58119090 GCF_001723895.1 Crocodylus porosus | reverse complement strand
TTTTTTTTTTTTTTAAAAAAAAGATCCCATTCATTTAGAGAGGGGCTGACGCAGCGCACTCCACAAACCGGACCGGGCAGCTGTGCAAGGCGTCAATGCTCGTGAGTAAATCACTTAGTGGAAGGAAAAAAGAAAAGCATGTATAAACCCTTGACAGCTGCAGAAGACGTGTTTCACTAGCAGCTACCTTCTGAATAACGCGCCAAGTATGCCAATAGAGAGCGCTTGTGAATGCATGTCCAAAGCTTCTTAGCAAACTGTCATATTGATCTAGCACAGCCTAAGGAAGCCTAAGAAGACTCAAGGAGTTTGGGCAAACGCTTGTATTAGTGTTCCCTTCCTCTTAAGAGTTTGCTGAGACGGCACTTCAGTGTTTCCCAAGTAGTGCACCTCCGACCCTGGCAATCCATCAAGTGAATGCAAATTGCGGACCAGACAAAACCAGGCAAACAGCAACGCTGCTTAATAATAATGTACTCCCAAAGAGAAGGACTTCCTCGACAATGATTGCTGTGTACACATTTAAACTAAACACCCAAACTTCTTATTAGCCTCATCATGATTTGTGTTTTTGTTCCCTTTGAAATACTCCAAAGTAAATGGTACAAGTTTACTCAAGGCAAACCTCAAACAGTAGGCTTTCTTGAACTATGCAAACGAACAAAAGTTGAGCTATATATAGATGGCCCGCGTTTATTATAGGGCCCCTTTGAAAACCAACACCCAAAGTGAAGTTAAGCAGCGTATTTAAAAAAAAGAAAAAAAAAAATCAATCTTGGTTAATCACCGCCCTCCTTCACGGTCAGCTTGAATGGATGTAATTGGGTGGGGAATGTTTTCCAGAGCCCCACTAGTTAACTGCCCGGAAACATCCACCTTTTTCTGTGCAATTTAGGCACAGTGATTAAAAGTAACAAAAAACCCCTCTTTCCTTTAAAATTTGCACGAGAGGCTCTTTCTGCCAGAAATGTTGCGTCTCTTTCTCAGACTCTATTTTTTTCACTTAAAAAAAGAAAAAAACCCCTGGTATATGTGTTTGTTGCATCTTAAATATTGAAATGGAGCCTTGGGCCTTGAAATGGTCCTAGCAAGGCTATACGGCATAAAACAATCTACATTCAAAAACCAAGAAAAATCACCAACTTGGTGTGCAAGGCTGGTTTACAGATGCTCTCATTAAACTGATTGTGATTCATTTCTTTAATGTATCACATGGACCCGTCTCAAAGCCAGCATCAGT
This sequence comes from Crocodylus porosus, assembly GCF_001723895.1. NCBI lineage: Eukaryota > Metazoa > Chordata > Crocodylia > Crocodylidae > Crocodylus > Crocodylus porosus. Next base: position 58,117,850 of record NW_017728949.1, on the reverse strand, counting down.
TATTTCGGTTGCCTGGGTTAATCTGACACGGTTAATCTACCTATAACGCAGGGAGATTTCCGATCCCTGCTTTGCCCCTACAGCAGTGGGTTTTCAACCTTTTTAGACTCAAGTCACCCCCACACCACTAGACTCCAGGCACCCCCTGAAAAATGTCACTTCTTAGTTTTCACTGGATTTTGGACGACAGAAAAATAAGAGTAATTCTGTTGCAAAGAGCTCAGAAAGACGCCAGCGTGTCACAATGCTTTTAGCACTAACTGAAATCTCTGGGTTGATTTTGTGAATCGTGTTTGTGCACCTAACAGTGCTAATGCCGCACAGCACCCTGCAGCACCCCTGAAAGGGTCTCAAAGCATCCCCGCGGGCCCCAGCACCCTGGTTCAGTATCACGGACCAACAGGAACAAAACTGCTGCTTGGAGGAGTGGAATTGCCACTCCAGTCGTGACGGGAGCATCACCCCTGGAGTTACACACTCAGGTTTGATTTCTTTGGATTTAGACGGTTGCTAACAACCCTCGTAGCTTGGAAATCACAAAGACTGATACACGCTTGCTTAAAATTAGTTCAGTTCTTCAGGAACTTTATGTATGCAGACAGACAAATCGCATAGCATGAGCTTGCAGTTATGCACTGGGGCAAGCACTGAAGTCAAAACTGCATAACTGTGGGTCAAAGGCTTTCCACGGGAAATGGCTAAAAATGACTAAACGCACTTGCAACTGAATGGTTCAGAGTTCCCATTTCTAAAAATTACACAGATGGCTTATAGCATAGAGAGGTGGTCTGTAATACTGAGACCCTTCCCCCCCGCCCAGTAAAAAAGAAAAGGCAAAAAAATTGCGCCCGCAAGCTTGCAAAGAACTTTTTTCCAACTACTCAGTTGGAATAATAAAAGATATAAAAATAAAAATCAATAAAAGATATCACATGTACTCAAAGAGCCTTGCCAAACAGAGAAGCAGGCATGTAAGCTCTCTCTTAGCGAAACAGGTTTCCATGGGCTGTTGTGTTTTAAGCACTTAAGGTGGTGTCACACATTCAACTGAACACTGACCAACTGCAGCTAGAACGCAAAGAGAGACACACCTGAGCAGTTTGGCACTTGTTAAATGTCCTCATGGCATTGCAAAGTTGTTCCCTTTCAGGTGCGGGTTATCTCCAGGGACCTACCTAACTCCCAGTGACAGAAAGCAATGCTCGTGGCTTGGTCGCAGCCCAAAGAACAGATTTTGTGGTTATGTCATGGTAGTCCCACCCCTCGACACTGATTGGCAGAGAGGCCCCAGGGGGAGGAGGGACATGGGGCAGCTGCCATCCTGACTGTTGGCTGCCCTTCATGCAGCTCCACCCCTCAGCACAGATTGGCAGAGAGGCAAGAGGGGGGAGGCACCATCTTGGCGGCTGCCCTTTGTGCCACCCCACCAGCCAGCACCCTGCCCTCCCAGGCAGGCTTTAAGACTGAGCTGCAGTGGCAGCACTGACTGTTGGCTCCCACTGGGGAGCCGGCATTTTATTGTTATCAATTTTTTTTTTGTTTTTTGGTTGCTCACCCTTTTTTTTGTGGTTTCCAAGAAAACTGTAAAACCGTGATTTAAGTGCATCCCTAGTTACCTCCTAACAAGTAATAACTTTAATAGGTCACAATAGTCCAATGATCTGCAACAGGGGTTTTTGTTGGTTTGGTGTTTTTTTTTTGTGAAAAATATGTGTCTCTAAATATGCAAAGAAGTTTTTATATATATATATATATAAAAAAACTTCTGTGTGTGTGTGTATAAAAACTATATAAACAACAACAACAACAAAAACCTGTTGCAGGTCACTGGGGCAGCAAGGGGCAGGGCTGCATGATGGACAGCCCTTGCAACCAATCAGTGATGAGGAGCAGGGCCACCTGGGTGAACATACATACATACATACGTACATACATACATCTTCATACATATATACATACACACACATACACCTTCTAGTACACTTTTCTTCCCATGCCTTAACTCACCCAACAAAACCCATAAACCCATTACAATGCGCACACCCACAGACCCGTGCTCTCATGCAAAACACCCACTGGCCTCCGTACCCTGAACACGCAATCCCACAGTCCACACCCAGGTTACTGGTTCCAAGTCTCAGTTCATCCGTTGTCACAGACGTTCCTACTGGAGGATCCGCTGCTACTGTCCTCGTCGCTGCCTCCAGATCCTGTTGTCTCGTCGTCCTCTTCACTGTCACTGTCCATTTCCCCGCTGGGGGTTGCCTGGAAGATCCTGTGCCAAGTGTCTCTTTGCCAGGGACAGTTGCAAGTGAACCTGTAACACCACCCTTCATCTCAGCCAGGGTCAACTAGGGTGATTTTTCACTCTACAGTGACATCCACTGGCACATGGAAAGCTTCTACTTGAAAATTACCTACCTTGATATAGAGCAAGACAGAGAATATGGGTATCTTCACAACATGAACCCGGTGTTGCTAAGCAAAAGCAGGGCTCCATGTGAGCTGTGGGCTGTTCAGGGTTTTAAATAACTTTTCCTTGAGGGGAGGCAGTTATAGAAGACAAACACAAAAAATCCTGATTGTGGCGGTCTCATCCCACAACACTTGAGAGTGTTCATTGCTCATGTTTTTGTTCACCTTCACCTCTATATGCCACATACTGATACTAATCCTGCTATGACTCGTCAGTGACCCCTGAAAGCACTGAGTCAGAAATAAAAATATGACCATAAGGGACATCAGCCTTCAAATATATATCAGATGGGAGCAGGAGAAAAAACTCAGCAACTCACTTTCTGTTGGACTGGATTCCAGCAAACTTAAGTGTGTCATCTAAGTGCCTTGTGATGTGGTTGCCTGTCTAAGCCTGAGTTGGTTTGGGTTGCCCCAGAAACCTCTCTAAAACGAGCTGGAACCACCTTATCGGGAAAGCTGTTATTTGCTCCATGGGACTGGCCCACTACTTTCTTGGCCTTGACCTGATGGGTGTAAATGTGTTTACATGACTTATTTGCTGCTGCTAATACATCTGAATACCACAGTTCCCAAGCAGGAAGCCATTGATGATTGGGTGTGTGCAAAATATAAAACAAGCTGCTTATGGCATACCATATTCTATTACTAGAAGTGCACTGGCAAAGTTGCCTGGTAGAGTAATTCTGAGGTAAGCCACATCCCAAATTGGTACTTTCTTCAGAGCAGGTCGAGCGGAGCGTCCTGCAAGGCAAAACTTTTATGCCGATATTTCAAGAGCATTCACTCATTTTGGCTTGTCCACACACAGATACTTTTGGTGCCATTTCCAGAAAACCCACAATTTACATCAACTTCCAGTGGCACCACAGATGCTTAGCTCCTTCAGAAGTTTTAAGCTAGACAACAAAAATAAGCAAGCACTTTATATCATACTATCTTTAATGTACAGTTCTGTTCAATTCCCAATTTCTCCCTGTTTGCAGTTGTGTTGAATCGAGCTGTTGAAAACCCCAACAGTAGGCAGCAGGCAGTGCCTGCCTCACCCACCATGTAGACATTGGTCCCAAAACTGTACATGCCTAGAGGTGTGACAACACCACCACACAGCTTCATTCCCAGAAGAAAGTGCAAGAGAGGAAGTTCAGTCAAATTTGATGTCAGGATTCATTAACCAAAACCCCAGCTCAGTCCACATCCGTTATGCATTCATTTCAAGGCTGGTACAAGGGCCAGTGCTGAGGGCAGATGTAAGGTGCTCACTTGTAATGTCTCTTCCCTGTCACAGAAGTTGTAGAACCATTATGGCTAGGGGTCTACCCAACTCAAAGAAGGGCCGGCCGGTTTCACAGAGCCAGCCACCATTTTTGTGGGCTGATCATGGTGGGCCACCTCCCATGCCTCTGAGTGGCCAAAGGACCCTGGTGGCCCTGCCCCTCATCACTGATTGGTTGCAAGGGCTGTCCATCATTCAGCCCTGCCGCTTGCTGTCAATTGGTGGAGAGAGGCAAGGCCACATGATAGGCAGCCCTCAGCCAATCAGCAGTGCGGGGTGGGGGTAGCAGCCATCTTGGGCTCCCCTTTCTGCCAACAGCTCCCCTTCCTCTTTTCCTCATTCCCCTTCCCCCAGGGCCTGCACAGCTGGGTCACAGTGCCATGAGGACTGCTGGGTCCCGCTGAGCATTTTATTTTCAATAAGCTTTTTTTTTTTTTTGGCACATCTCACATGCATTGCCCGTTTTCGCAGGCAATGCTGGATTTCATGATTATTGCGATACCCCCAAAATCATGATTTTGATAGGTCCCTAATTATGGCAACTGGAAGCTGGATGTCTAACAACACAACTCCTTATTAAATATAATGGTTGATTCTTATTCTCAGACCAGTTGGTAGAGCAGGTTCCTAGATTGTTTGTCTTTCCTTCACTTTGCAAAATAGATCTGGGTATTGAGGTAAGAGGGTGGGCACATGTATGTGTGTGTGGACATCTGCATATATGCATGCAAGTTTATCAAAAACTCTAGCCAGGACACACAAGACCCACTGTGGTATTGTTCTAGGATTGCTTTTGTCATGGGGGTATAGGGGCAAGGGGTGAGAAATGGCGAGAAGCCATTGGGACTTTCCATGGAAGCTGGCTCTAATTCTCTTAGATCTATCTGAAATCTATGGTCTGCAACGTTAAACTTTCTCAGACATCAAGACGCTTTGCACGTCTTCTATTAGGGAGATTAAAATGTTTTTACAGAGCTACACATTAAACTCAATCTCTTCCCACATCTCAAAGATTTCCTTTTTCCAAACAGTGTAAAGCATGGTTCTGCTTAGAGTTACACAAACTAGACACAAGGCACAAATTACAGCGCATTCTCCAAGAGTCAGTCTCTCCCTTTCTCAATACAAATTGGCTCCCCTGTAACTAAGGAATGATCTTTCTTTCCCTTGTTTTGTTTTAGGTTGCCGCTGAGAATTAAGGGCTAAGGAGAAATATGAGAAGAGCCACCACAATATTCTCCTATAAATCAGACAAGCCAAAGTCAGAAACTGAACTCAAATCAAGGAAGTTAAAAAAAAAAAAAAAAAA
>NW_017728949.1:58074872-58106842 GCF_001723895.1 Crocodylus porosus | reverse complement strand
CCGTTTCAGGCTGGACATAAGGAAGAATTTCTTTACTGTCCGAGCCCCCAAGGTCTGGAACAGCCTGCCATCGGAGGTGGTTCAAGTACCTACATTGACCACCTTTGAGAGCAAATTGGATGCTTATCTTGCTGGGATCCTATGACCCCAGCTGACTTCCTGCTCCTGGGGCGGGGGGCTGGACTCAATGATCGTCCAAGGTCCCTTCCAGCCCTAATTCTATGAAATCTATGAAATCCTCCTGAGGCCCCCTTCCAGGCCTCCTTTTCTATGATTCCAATAGCGAGTGAAAATCCAGCAAAAATGAGACCATAGTGGGTGAGGCACTGTAAAAAACACAAACCAGTAGGCAAGCACTGCCCCAGAAAGCTTACTATTGAACCAGACAGGACAGACACAAAGCGGAGTGAGGAACATGATGTATCAGCTGAGTGAACAAAGCAATGGCAACAAATGGCGTTCTCCCTTGGTGCCTAGAGTGCCTGTACAATGAATGGGATGATCTAGTAGCTCCTGAGGGCGATCCAGGATATCAAAGTATGGGGCTGTGTCTCAACTCATGCACAGAGTTTGGGCATCTGACTCAGGGCTGCAAAGGAGTCATGTCCACCATGCTGCGATCCACACTGCTCAGCATGGAGGTGCCAACCTCAACCTCACCATAACTGACGGCACGACCGAGTCCAATAGGAAACACAGCGTCCCACATTTGCATGGGTGGTGAGGTTTGTGCTTTGTGGAGAGAGGAAGGCGCAGCATGACTCTCTGACTCAGTGGGGACAATGCTTCTCCAGTAGGAAGGAGTCCTGGGCTCCAGTTCCACTTCCAGGGGTGGAAGTTGCCACCGTGTTGGTCTAAGGACACGGGCAGACAAGTTTCTTTGGGTAAATCTGATATCTGTTATTAGACCAACTCAAATAGTTGGAAAAATTCTTCTTTGTGAGCTTTCGGGTATAAACACCCTTCCTCAGGTTGAGGAAGCCCCTGCAGTTGTTGTGTGCTCTTCCTGGATGGAACGAATAGTAAAGAGGCCAGAGGCTGGGCTGCATGCAAGAAAGTCAGTCAGTGAAGACACACATTGAGGAGTCAGTGGGCAAGAGACAGGCACTCGTTAGGCATTATACAAGCACTGGTTAGGAAAGAAAGAAAGAAAGGAGCGCTTGTATCCAGGACCATTACCAAAGATTTGCCCCTCTCAGGGAAGTGCGATACCCACAAAGGTCCAGAGTTGGGATTTCCTTGTTTGCTGTCCATCTGGCCCCATAAAACTTGTATTCTTGGCAGTCCAGTGAGCCGGCTTCAGGAGGGGGCCCAACCCAGCCTAGCCTATAGCCTGGGGGGCTAAGAAAGGGTATGAAAGATTGGAGTTTGAACTCCCTGAGAGTAACGAAGACCTAGAATTCAGGGCTTGCGCTCCCTGGACAAGTGCTTATGCCATCAGGCTATTGGACAAAAGGTAGATACTCTCTCCTGTTCTTGTGGTCACATGGTGTCTTTGGCACAACATGGCTGCGAGGCCTGCCTAAGGAATGGAGTACTCGGGCAGAGCCGTGATGCCTCCCTAGATCACAGCAGCGGTCCGGAGGGAGTAAGGCACCTAGGGGGCTGGTTCGGATTGCTTCTGAGCATGTGCAATAGCCCAATCTACAATGGAGGCTTTCCGTTAATATAATATCCAGTATTCCCAACTGCTAGGAAATGGTCTGACCCAGCAAGACACGAGACGGACATCCTGACCGATGCAAAGCTACTTTTGATGTTACAAATGCATGAACAACGATGAACATTAGGAGCAGTTATAGCTGAGCATGGCCTTCTGGATTCATCCCAGCATCATTAATCGCTACAAAAAAGAAAAAAAAAAATCCTTTATTTCACTGATGCAAATTGGCGCTTACAACAGGCTTCCAGCAGAGCTCATGGTAATTTCCATTGTACCTTTAAACACACATCTGATGGCCACAGCAAAGGGGCTTCCCTCCCCCCCCAACTTCAGAAACTGTGTTTATTTTGAGCAGCTTAGGTGGAAGCACAAAGCATGTCAAAAGAAATGAATATTTCCTTTGTTAAAAAAAAACTTAAGTGCACTTCATAGTAGCAACCTGATGATAAGCTAACATTCCTAGCTGCTAATTTATAATCAACGTATTAAATTTCATTCAACAGTTTAGTCATAGTGAGAACACAATGAAAAAGCTATTTCACAGCTAAAGTATTAAGTTGTTAATGAAAAGCAGTGGAAATATCATATTAGTTCAACTGATCGTATGAAACAAAAAGATGTTTTTATTACTATTTTGTGCCCGAAAAAGCATGAAATAGAGGACAACAATACTGTTTCTATGTACTCCTAAAGCTTCAAAGACAATATCAGATTCAAATACAACTGGACCAGTTTATGATATGCTCCCCTTCCACACAGTCTACTGCATTTTATGCAAGCCTTATCAGAGTGCATGCCGCAAAAACAATGACAGTAGATTTTCAGGTGAGAGCACACTGACAATTTTTAATGAGAAAGCTTTAAAAGAGAAGCTATAGATTCAACCGCATGCTAATATCAAATGACTGTTTGATCTACTGGCTATGCTTATGGTCAAATAATGAGTGCAGTCATTTGAAAATCAAAACCTTTTTAATGATAACAGGAAAACACAAAGATTGACAGGCCTCTAGAAAGCTAGTAACATAGAATGATGTTCAGGCCAGTCATTATTCAAGAATAAAGTAGAAACATAGCTGCTGTCCTGCCTCTTTGAACCAGTTTTGGCATTAGTTTTGGTTGCCTTAAAACTGCCCAGCACTATCTTTCATTTAGCATATTTCCTGGGAAAAGAATTGGCAAAGGAATTTTAGTTTGCTTCCAACTCATATTTCTTTTCTCTCCAGGCACATTATGATGTGAAATTTCTCTGAGAGCGAGCAAGAACGCACAAACATCGTACCAACACACCAGCTGCAAATTTAGGGAAAATTTAATTCCGCATTCAAAAAAATCTGGGGCCACATTCATAATATTATTGAATGGACCATGTGTGCAGTAAGTGGGTGCATCTACACATGCAATTAATGCAAAGCAATAAACTCAGGAACAATATTGTTCCTGGGTGCACCATTTGAATGTGCACCTGGGACGGCAGTACGCTGAGCCGGGCTGGAGCAACCCTGGCTAGAAGAGAGGTTGGAGCTCAGCCTGCCAGCCTGGAACTGCTCCCTCCAGCTCAGCGTGCTGCAGGGGGGCTGGCTGGGGCACGAGGGTGCTCCAGTGTGGGGCTAGCTGCAGACAGCCCCCGCACTGAAGCCCCTTTGTGCCCCAGCCAGTCAGGGCAGTGTCTATACATGCGCTGCTGTGGAATAAAAGCTCCATTACAGAACGGTACTTGTACTTACCAGTACAATCCTACTGCAGAGTTAATTAGTTTACTTCAGCCTAATAGGAACACACATGTAGATACGTGACATTTACTGTGCAGCTAATTAGTCTATCCTGGAGTAAACGTCTCATGTAGACATGCCCAATGGGGGTGCATCTACACATACACTTTACAGGAGAACCTCACCATTCGTGCGAGATACATTCTCGTATCCCCCGCGAATGGTGAAATCTGTGAATAAGGCGCTGCGCTCATGAATGCTGTCTGCGTTCATGAACGCAGTGCATCCTGCGGCTGGCGGGGCAGGGCACGGCCGCGCTGGTGACAGCAGGAGCGTAGTAGCGGCAAGCCAGAGGAGCTCCTTTAAGTGTTTTTAAGATGTGGGTTTGGCATTCACAAATATTTCAAACTGCAAACGCTGACCCTGTGAATAGTGAGGGTTTCCTGTACTGTGGTGCAGACTAATTAGCTCTGCAGTAAAGCATCACTGTCTACACATGCAACGATATTAAGGCAGAGTAAATGAATTCACTCCCCGACAGTACTCTCTCACAGCAGAGTCATTTACTGCACTAAAACGCATGTGTGGACATTGACCATGGGTGTAAATTGCGCCCAGTCAGCCCAGCCCACCAGGGGTCTGCTCTGCCCTGGTTCAAATTGCTGCTGTCCTCGGCACACATGTAGATGCTGCGTCTGGGAGCAATTTTCTTTGGCTCAAACAGCACGGGAGTTTATCACGTCACCTTAATTGCATGGGTAGATCCACCCGGTGAGAGTAATAATGCTCCTCTGAGATTTAAGCTCACCCCTGCAACTCCAATATAGACAGATTTCAAGATGAAGTTTTAAATTTCTTATTCTCTGCATTATGCAACTCCAGTTTTGTGCCATCAATTTATCCTAGGAAAGCACCAGCATAGGGATAAGATCATTTTATCCCAAACATGTCTGCCATCACCATAAGTCATTATGGCTACATAATAATGACACGCTATTTCTGGACTGCTTTCTTTACAAGAATAGGAGCACACTTCACAGCTGTTTAAACCTTCAACCTCCCTCAGAAGGGGTCATGAACGTGAGCTTTGGTCCCAACTGATGGATGTGAAAATGGAGATGGGGTGGTTCTCCTCCAAAAGTGCCCTTAAATATTTCTGGTTGTGCCTCAGTTAACCAGACAACCTGGTCCAAGGGGCCTCTATACCTCCATTTACTTGGTAGGGGGGAAGCGGCAAGCAGAGATAAGCCAGTGCTTGCTGAAGTCAATGGTGATCATTCTTATAGACTTCAGTGGGAACTAGTTGAGCTCTCTACTTGTATAACAATATTTAGTTTTCAAGGACCTAAAGTGTAAAGACTTTAAAGAAAATAAAACAATAACTATTGCAATAACTGGGGCAAAACCAGGAACAGAGCAGAGAGCTCCTGGTGCTGAGTGACCCTGCTCTACCCAACAGATCACACCATTCCCATTTAGCAAAAAAAAAAATTGTTTAGGACTAGGAAGAGCTAAAATGCCCTTTTCCAAGTAGGTAGGGAACTGCACAGTAGATATCACTGCAAAAGCAAGTCACCAAAGTGTCATTTTTGCTACGACTGAAATATGCACTTGGGTACAAACCCCAGTCTTAGATCCTGAAGAAAGGCGCTTAATGAGTAGGTAGAGATAAAACCAAGTTTTCACCAGGAAGTAGGTGCACGCTGTCGGCACGAAACTACCTGTAATACAGCGAAGGCAGAGAGTGTCATTCATTCTCCCTGTGTCTCCCGGTCCGAAAACCTGTTGTTATTTTTATCTGGTCAAGGGAAAACGAATGCACAGGGCGCGGGCGCCTGGTGCTGTCACCACCTGCTGGTGCATTTTTTCTCATTCTGACATTCTTCTTACCAGCCAAATCAATCCTGTCACTAGACCTTCAACTGCTTTATGTGACGCTGCCATATTCATCACCCTGTGTCAATAAAAGGATGCGACACAAATATCATTTTGCCAGGCTGTCTTCCTTTTCCGCCCGTAGCTATTCAATTCCCCTCCCAGCCCGGTGCAAGGGATAGGGGGATAGAGAGAGGGAGGAAAGGTGGGGGCCCAACCACCAGCACAACGCGGAGGTGCTCAAGGGCTAACCGAACACAGGGCTGCGGCTTCCTTGTAGCTTGGATCAGTCGCCTTGTGGCTCAGGTATGGCACATCCTAAATGAGGCAAAGAAGTACTTGCAGAAGTTTCATGTCACCGATTTTCACCGTCTATAGATGCTTGCGAATTTGGGGGGGGGAGGGGGGTGGTTTCCCCCCTGCATCTGCCAAAATGCTGGCTGTTGACAAACTAGTCTAAGTCCTTCCAAAGGCATCTTTCATGAGCTGACTGCATATATCTGAACAGATAGATACCTCATTAATGGGCCATATTTCAACCCAGAGAAAACAATGCATGTCAAGAGACTATAAACAACAAGTACAAATGATACAGGTGGTGATGAATGCACCCACCGGTACATGAAACATGACACGTGGGCTTTTCTTTACAAAAAATAAAATAAAAGGAGAGAAGGAGACGCGCAGGAGGCTACGGCTCCTTGTGCATTTGTCTGTTCTAGAAGATGACAGAGCCAAAAAAAACACCCCACCGTGGCCTAAAGAGCACAAGAGTTTCTTTGCTCTTTTACACTTTTCTACGGGGATAACAGAGAAGACAGATTACACTATTAGACTCAGGTTCAGTCGGAAGCAGAAATCAGCTGACTAGAGCGGGACTCTAGATCAGCAGCACCAACAGCTAACAAGATTTCCCTGCCAAAGGAAATCTTGCACAGCCACTCATTCCTGTGTCACTGGGGGATGCATCCACGCATGGAAAAGCTCTTTTGGAAAGAACTTGGCTTCATCCGATTGAAAAGATAAAAGCCCGTGGAAGCAGGTTCTGATCGGCAAGCCTAAACCTGCTTCTCCCTCCCTTGCATTCAAAGCCTTGCAATTCAGCAAAGTTTCTTAAGCACCAACGCGCAACGTTAAGCACGTGCTTAATGTTGAGGATTCGAGTGCTCTCCTTAAAGTGCAGCATGTGCCAAAGTACCTTGTTGAAGCACAGCTAGGGGTAGGAGGTTGGCCGTCGTATTTTTCTGAATAAAGGGACAATTTATAATTAAGGCAAGTTTGCAGGTTGCTGTCATTAGCAGAAGAAGGATGTGAATGGAAGGAGCCAGCTCATAAATTACTATTATAGCATGAATATACAACAGGCAAGGCTTACTAGATATTCATTAGGCCATGGATCCCAGCCGATTTTGGAAAGCTAAATCTTCAGAGGCTATATAATTCATACCCTGATGCTCATCAAAGCCTCTTTATAGCACTCACTTTGGTGACAGAACTTTTTTCCTTTCATTTGAAGCAGGCAGAGTTATGGAGGAGTCGCACAACGAAAGCACCTGCATAGTAGCAACTACCCAGGAAAGGGCCTAGATATAATATGACTGCTGATTTTTGAACTGCTATGCATGCTGTGTATGCCTGCAAACATAACAAATGTGCGCGGCTTGGCTTGTAGCACCTAATTTGCAATAATATTGAAGTCCCCCACAATAACTCATTTACTCTTATAATAAATATATAAAAAAAGACAAATTGCTACATTGAACATGCATTTTCTTCGCTGCAAGTAGCTGCTACCCCAGGGAGAAAGCCCTGAGCTGCTAACTAATAGTAAATCCTTTGGAAAATCATGTGTCATAATGATGGACAACCAGGGAAAGGGTATTAAATAGATTTAGAGGTTAGATACTCTAACAAGAACAAAAGAGGCCTTTTGTAAGCTAGCGCCAATCAGAGCTGGCTCATTGGTATGATTAGCACCAAGTCCAAAGAAAGTTTCCATTATGAGACAAGAGGGAGAATTTAACCAAAGAACTTTTTCCAGGAAGATCAGTCTGGGCTAGGTCATGTTACCATAAAGATCACATAACTTTTTGGTTCCCAAGAGATTTTAGCACTTGGGTACTAGTATTGTGGTCTCTTTCAAACCATTCAGGTTGGGGTTATTTTCTTCCTCCTTTTGTCCATCTATTCATTAGTATTTCATTATCATAAAGCATATCTGTGCTGGAGTGGTTTACCACAGTATGATCCCAACAGAAGACACAGAAATGGTTTGGTTGGAGAGACAAAAAACGGTGCGCAGAAGATAAGAAACCATAATAAAGATGATAAACTTATCTCACATGGCCTCGAGTAACTACTCACACACTGAAAGTTTAAGCGTGAGCATAAATGCCGGTAGGACTGGCGCCTCCAACGCAACCTGGTACAGAAAGCTGCAAAATGAAAAGGTCACGTCCCGATCCAAACATTAGATGCAGCCAGGGTTTTAGCTTGGACTAATTTCAACTAACAGCTTCTAACTGCTGTTGCTGTACTGCAAACCAGAGCGCATCATAAGCATCTTCGACTGATACCAGTCCAAGACACAGAACATCTTGCGCTTGGTCAAAGGACCTAACTCTGTTTTGGGGGATGTTGTCTGTGTTTTTGTGGACTCCTTAGCAACTATTTCATTTCTCTGCAACAACCCAACTGTTCTCCGACTGGCTCCAAGTTTTTCCTTTAGACCGTTTTTTTTTTTTATTATTATTATTATTGTTCCAGATACATCACCCCCCCAGTGATTTATCGCTATTTTGCAATCATTATCAGTTTACTATTTTAACTGATACACCATAAATCAAGAAGACGAATGTTAGGTGGGACTCCGGAGTGTAGCTTTCATTCATTACCTGCAAAGATTATAGCCATTTCATAAAAACCAATATCGGGGAAAGAATCTTATTGGCGAGGGCCAGTGAAATTCATTTCATGCTTCAAAAGTTTGTGATTGGCCTGGGAAGGGGGAAAAAAAACCCCCCTCAATTGTTGGAAATCATTTTTTGTTTTAAACCAGCAAACACCCAAGACTGATCTATGTCAATTATTACTACACTTTCTACTCTAATACAATGGAGACTATTCCAACCCTGCCCTTGTAGAGCTGACTATTCACGACAGGGTGGGGAAGAGTCATAGCGATGGTACTAAAACTCTTGCCCTCGGCTTCAATGCCTTCCAGCTACTGTTCCACAACTCAAAAAGTTGCGCCATTCAGAAACCAGACTTTGGAAAAGTCAAGCTGAATATCAGGCAGAGACTATTTTCCTTACATTGAGACTAAGAAAACTGGTTCCTGAAGATGAGCAATGGAAGACTCATCATTTAAAAGTAGATTAGAAAAAAAGAGAAGATGATCTAGTATATGAAACAGTTCTACAAAGAACTCTAGAGACCAATGTTTCTGTAGCATTTCCTATTTCTAGATTTCTCCCATTTTGTTTAAGCCTTAGTTTTTCATTGGTGGGAAATGTCTAATTGAAAGTAGTAACTAAAGACTCTCAGGCATTTGAAAAACAGGCCCTACAACCTAGAATGACCCTCTTGTCAGAGCCCTCATATTCCTGATCGCTCATCACTTCCTCCCTGTTTTCAATGCACATTGATTGCGTTGGCTCAAATTAATTTGCAATAGGCACTTCAGTGCCCTGCCACCGAGGCCTGGTGGCACAATGCAAAGCTATCCCTGATACTGATACGGCCCCCTGCCCCTACTATCCAAGTACAACTGTCCCACCACCTATAACATTTAGCCTCAGAAGATCCCTGCAAGATAGGAAAATGCTACTCTTGGCATGTCAATAAATGGAGATCCAGGTCACAGACTAAACAACCTGCCCAGGATCAGTAGGGTGGTAGACAGACAACTGAATCCAGGTCTTCCACAACTCATGCTACACCTCTCACAACTAGGCAATCCAGCCCCCTCACAGTTCACACTTGAGCTGGGAAAGGCCCCTAAGTGGACAAGCTCTTTCAGTCCTCTGTGTGCAATCCTGTGTTAAAAGCAAAGGAATGAGAGGTGCAGACGCCTGGGGTCCAAACCCAGCCCTGCTACCAACTCCGTAGGACATGAGGCCACGGGTGGGCAAAATACACCTTGCAGGCTGGATCCAGCCCATGGAGGGGCTTCGCCTGGGCCATGGGGGGATGGCCTCTCAGTCCTGCCTGACCCAGGCAGTCCAGCACGGAGCTGCCCCAGCCCCAATGCATGCCCAGGGGGTGGCAAGATGCCCTGGGGTGGGGGGTGCAGAGCAGGCGCAGACACGGGGGCCAGGTCAGGGCTGTGCGCGCATCTAGTTGATCTGCTCCTGCCCAGGACAGTCTGGAGCATGCGCGGGGTGCACTGGGGCTGCGCACTGCTGGCGGGGGTGGGGAGGTGTCGCAGGGCATGGGGTCTGGGCTGTTGGGGGGCAGGGGCAAGTGCTGGCCGGCTCGGGGGGCATGTGTAGGGGTTCCCATGCACACCCCACACCCTCCCCTGAAAACCACACAACTACACTCTCCCCCACACACTATCACACACCCTACAAACACTGCAACCCCCCCACACCCCACCCCACATGCACCACCCCCCACACACACTCACAGGTCTCTGGGGGAGAGCCCCACTTACTACTCCCCGCACACACCCCACCACACACATGCAACCACACGCCCCACATACACACTCCCAGCCACCCTCCTCCTCCACACACCCCACAAGCCCCATACCCAGCCACACATCTCCACAAACACTCCCCCACAAGCCCTCCATACCCACCCACATCCACACATACCCCCCTCCCCCACACCCCACATACCTACAAACCTATACCAACCCTCCCACAATATACCAGGGTAAGACTTCATTTTGAGCTATTATGCAATCACCTCTATACGCACATGATGGAAACTCACACAAAACAAGACAAAAAATCTCGTTAAAATAAAATTATAACATGTTATTGTGGATGTTCACAGATTTCATAGACATTAGGGCTCGAAGGGACCTCGGAAGATCATCGAGTCCAGCCCCCCACCCGCAGGGGCAGGAAGTCAGCAGGGGTCATAGGATCCCGGTGAGATAAATGTCCAGATTTCTCTTGAAGGTGTTCAAAGTAGGTGCTTTAACCACCTCCGGCGGCAGGCTATTCCAGACCTTGGGGGCTCAGACTATAAAGAAGTTCTTCCTTATGTCCAGCCTGAAATGTTAGATTTTTAGTATATAATTTGAGGTTTTTTTCCAGTTCCAAGATGGCAAACCCCCTTCCCAAAAGGTGTACTTCTGGGGCAAGGGCAGGGACTTCCGGTGTCAAAGGTCAGGGGTTAGGACTTCCAGTACTAAGATGGTGACCAAGGGACGGGGCACCTGCCAAGGGGTGGGGCTAACCCCTGCGGCCCTCGGCAGCTCACCAAAACTCATAAAGCAACCCTCCAGCCCCTGCACTAGGCCATATGCATCACCTCTTGTTATCTCAGTTTGTCCGTCTGTAAAATGGGTCTCACCACCTCATTGGCACGCGGTGAGACTTTGCTAACAAATACTTGAAAGGTGCTTTGATGACACAAGTGCCAAACTTTTTAAGTTATCTCCCTATTTTCTCCTTTTCCGAAGTGGGTAGCTGAATTCCTTAGCCTTTCCTTGAGATCTAGACTCTCAGGAGCTTGTGTCACAATTGGGTTGCACAGAAAGTACAGACAAACATTGCTAATTTACACTTTAAGAGGTAGAAGAGAAACCTTTTCTTTCGACTTACCATTTGTTACTCAACTGCCTTTCACCCTGTCACTGTTACTGGGAGAAAGCTGCTGAACTGGAGCTGCACAGCTCATCCTCAAGGCTTCTTGATGTATCAATATGGACTGAACATCAAGTGGACGACTGGGTACAAAGGTGTGGTTATTATGAATCATTTATTACTCTAGCTAAAGCTTTAGAAACAACATTCACTAATGTAAAAGATAACTTGACTCTGGGAATACTGCTGTCACACTGGCTGCATATTTTACAAGGAGAAAAAGATTCCTTTAGGTCTGTTTGTTGTGTTAACCCTTTCAAGCCCGTATTTTTGAAGTGAGGCCATTTTGATCTTTTTTCCTCCTTCAGGAAGACAATACCAAACAACTCCCACAATTTTTGCTGAAATTTCTGCATCCCGTACCTTCATATTCAGAGAGTTTTAGGCCCAGAGAAAGTCCAGAAATAAAGCACGTTCCTAGCAGACACAGACTGTCTTTATTTGCAGTAGTGGCCTTAGGAGAGGGCTAACCAGGCAACCGCCCAGGGCCCCACACTTTATAAAAATAAAAATTAGTGATGGTGAATTTTTGTATTATCAATATTGTATTAAGATACTTTCGTTGCAGTTTCGTGGATAGGGCAAAGTGAACTTGAAATAAAAAATGTCCGAAATTGCTTACAGATCATCAAAATTAAGGCTCTAAGTGGCCCCAAATGGCTCTCTTGCCCAGAGCCCCAACAACTCTAAGGCCACCACGGTTTATTTGTATGTGTATCTCAGTGTTCATGGACAAAACTATCTCATTATAGACTAGAATATGGAAAACTACCCAGGTTTGTTCCTTGGTAGATCATTACATTGGGATCTTGAATAAAATTTTGAATGATCCTCTTGATAAAAAACATAATACCACAGCTGAATGGGTTTCCCTTATTTAAATGGAGCCATGAGACAACAGCTTCATTAGGTAGGCATTTTCTAGGAAACTCCCAAATATTTTTTGAGGTTTTCCTTTGGTGGTTAGATCTGTAGAAAGCAACTGCTCTATGGGTCAACACATCTGCATGTGGCACAAGGTACATACCCAACGTGCCCATGGGAGACCTTTGCAAACTGCGCACAAGTCGATGCGTTACACACGCAGAAGCCAATTGGTCATTCCTAATTTCATTCATTTGGTGTATGTGGTTTTGGGATATTGTTTCAGCCATCTAAGGCCATATCATTGCCTGTGTGAAGAGCTTGAAGGCCACCAGGTAGCAGAGTAAATGGACGTGAGTCAACAATGCAGGACATTTATTCAGAATAAGCCTATGATTTAAATTAGTGAGATCAAAAGGAAAGATCCCGGCGTCTCTCTTCCTGACGGTCTGCCTCAAGATTAACACTAAGGCCCAGACCCTATTCGACCCATTGAGTATAATCCTGCAGTACCCCGCTCAACTTCCCGAAAAACCGTCGGCACCCCAATTTTGCAATCTTAGCCAACAAAATCAGCGAGCAGCAAAAAGACTCGTTCGTCTATGGCATTATCTTTTTGCCAAGAACTTAAGTAGGGTGAAAGAGGATCGCACTTTTGCCCTCATCCCATTAGGCACCTAATAGGTGGAATAGGATCTGACCCTAAGTGCCACTTTCTGCAAACACCACGGTCCTGAGTGGTTGACAAGTGCAGTACACATCAAACAAAAGACATAGACAACTACACCAAAACTTCACATTTTTTTCTGCTTCTAATAGCAATTTTGTGACCCTCCAAAAGATTTGCATAGCCATCTGGATATATAACTGAACACTTATGCTTGCACAGACAACCTAAACATGTCAACAGAAAAGCCTCTCTCACGGCTTTTCAAGACTTCAAGGTTTCGAGGGGGATCGGAAGCACAGATGTGGCAAAGATCAAATTCATATAACTTGGGGAAGGGTTTGAGGTTTGAGGAGAAAAGTTCAGGTCAGTCCTTCCCCTGTAAGAGCCGACTGATTCATCCGAGTCTGACTTGCTAGTACTGCGTTTAACCGAACCACGGTGTTTTAAATCCAGGCTTTCCTTCCCGCCCACTATGAGTTCTCATACAGGGAGCAAATTTGTGGTGAGAGAAGGAAATGCTGAATGGGGGGAAGCAGAAGACAAGGATGTTTGTCTCGTGCTGGAGGCAGGGTAGATCCAGAGGGTTTGTCTCACACTGAGCTTTTGTAAGCCGTTTAGCTGTCCTTAAGGGAGAGCCGCACGAGGTGGCTACGGGAGATATATACTGAATTAATATCTTTGTGTATGCCTGCCAAGTCAAAGGTGGTGGTTACTGCGGTGGGAAAAGCCAAGGCTCCCCACATCCCCTTTGGGGGTCTTTATACCATTAATGTCCACTTCATGCCTGGGCTTGGGTTTATAATAACGTGAGGGGCTCACCTGCCCTGCGCCATCTCAAGGACCTGAGAGACTCAGCTGACAGCCTCGCCCCATCGATGCTATTCCTGCTGCCAGAGATACCGTGCAAACTCGGCTCCTGCCAGCTGACGATCAGATATTCTGCATCGGTGTCAACAGGCTTCCCCAAACACATACACACGAGGCCTTATTTCTCGGCCACCCTCCTTCCAGCCAAACAGATCTAGACAGGAGCCCCGGAGGAAGAGGTCGATGGCACCCCCCAACTCCCCAGTGAGATGGCACTCCCAGTCCATACTGGGTTGGAGACTGGGACTGTCCCATTTGCCTTTGGAGAGCCATGAGACTAAGACATGCTTTTACAATTTAAACTACAGGAAAACCATAGTGTAAAGATGCCCCTTCGTTGGCAGATGCCCCGCTCTCCCCTCCCTTTCCTCCCCACCCACCCACACCCCCAGCTCATCCCACAGATCTATAATGAATTAGGTTCTTGCTCATTAATAAAAAATGACAAGCCATCATCTCATTGAAATCCTCCATGCTGGAACGGCATGCAGATAAACCCCCCAGCTTTCTCTCCAATTCCTCTGCGGCTCAGCAAATAATGAGGCTCCGGGATGGACAGGACACAGCAAGCTGCAACTGAATAGAGCTTAAGTTGCAAGAGGAGGAAATAACCTTTTCATTACAGTCATACGACTTTAATTTTAATGACTTTTTCATCTCCGTTAACAAAGAGCTTGGATCGGAGGCCTTGGTAGGGCTACCAACCGGGTCACCAAGTTATAAGAATGTCACGGGATACAATGGAGTTAAGCTGTGTCATAGCAATGAGCTATTCATTGCTTCAGATTCCCAAGATGTCCTGAGAGCTAATATGATTCAGAAATGCAAGATTTCTGAAAGTAACAAAACAAAAAGAAAGAAAAAAAGAAAAGTAAAAGAAAAAGAAAAAACCCGATGAGCTTTGTAGACCCAATTCTCCTAAGGGAGTCTGCTGGTCTCTGAGTCATAGACACTTCGGTCCATCTGGCTAACCCTTCGCTCCACTTTCATAAACCTGACCCGCAGCTATGATAATCACGAAGCGACTAGTTAGGCATTCTGCATTACCAAGTAAGACGGAGAAGTAATAAAGAGGGATTGACAAAAAGAAACCATAAAAACAAACTGCAGTGTCTACTTGAGTTATATGGCAAAGGGAGTACAAATTACAGATCACAATGTCATATATACAGCCCAAACTTTATTCCGCACGGCATCTCTCATACATACCAGAGCCCAAAACACTTTGCACAATTAGAGAGATAAATAACAGCAGAGGCAGAGAAAGAGCTAGTTTCAGACATAGGGGAAAGAAAGGTTTTAAGCTGAACCTTGGAATAAGATGGAGAGACGACAAGGCAAGAAGCATGTCGGATCCAGAGGGTAAGAGATGCAAAGGAGACGGCTCTTGCATTAGCAATACGCATTTTGGGAAGCATGCGATCAGAGAAACCAGTAAGAGATGAACAGAGAAAGACGTGAAGAGATAAGAGAGAGAGGAGTAGACTGTGGGCAACCTGCAAAAGGGTCTCCATAAGTACCTGCTTTATTACAGGAGTGCCTGTGACCCACGCATTTAGACTACTCGATATTTTCCATTATAAATGTCCTTCTAAGTGTTTTAAGAGCTCCAGTGTTTCCACTGTTTCATGGTTTTCAGCAGAAATTTAATATTGACCAGGAGGAGAGATCTGGTATCAAAGAGACTCCATTTGGACCTGGGTGGTTTCTGAAGTCACTACTTGCCCACAGTGGTTTGCTCAGTGCTGGTTGTTTAGGGCTGGCTGCCAACATCTCTGAATGCTGTGTTAGCACCTGAATGAGTACTTCGCCTTCGTCTTTCACCAGACTAAGGGGAAAACCACACCAGATAGAGCAGAGGATGAGCACGAGATAGGAATAATCGTCTTCCTACTATTGCCGTAGAATCAGTGTATGACCAATTAATAAAATTAGATGTATACAAGTCAGCAGAACCGGATGATCTTCATCCAAGACTGCTGAAGGAGTTGGCTGAAGTCACTGAGGAACCCCTGGCAAAACTCTTCCACAACTCCTAGTGCTGGACAAGTCCTCGAGGACTGGAAAAGGGTCAATGTTGTGCCCATCCACAAGAAGGGCAAGTGGGAGGATGTGGGTAACTATAAGCCAATCAGCCTAACTTCCATCCTAGGGAAAATCCTAGAAAAGTTCATCAAGGAGTCCATCTGCGATAAGCAGAAGGTAATATTCTGAATGACAGCCAGCATGGCTTCATGGCAGGAAGGTCTTGCCTAACCAACCCCATCTCCTTCTACGACCAGGAAATTCGCCACCTGGACATGAGAGAGCAGGTTGACATTGTATACCTGGACTTCCACAAGGCCTTTGATCTAGTATCCCGCAATGTCCTCGTGAGAAAATTGGAGGATTGTGAGCTTAACTTCAAGACAGTCAGGTGGTTGAGAAACTGGCTGCAGAATAGGACCCAGAGAGTCGTAGTGAATTGATCCATATCATCCCGGTGAGAAGTGGCCAACGGTGTCCCACAGGGGTCAGTGCTCAATCCAGTACTTTTCAACATCTTTACTAACAATTTGGATGTGGGGCTAAAGTGCTCACTGGCCAAGTTTGTGGATGACACCAAGTTATGGGGCAGCGTGGTCACTCGTTAAGATGGACTACAGGTACAGGAGGACCTAGACAGGCTAGCAAGTTGGGTGGACCAGAATCTGATGAAGCTGAAAATTGAGAAATGTAAAGTGCTCCACCTCGGGATGAGCAGCCTCCGACACACCTACAGGCTTGGTGGCACCAAACCGACTAGCACTATGATTGAAAGGAACCTGGGGGTAATAACAGACCACAGTATGAATATGAGCCAGCAGTGCGATGCTGTAGCCAGCAAGGCAAACAATACCCCGGCATGCATCAACCGATGCATCTCCGGCAAAGCCAAGGAGGTGATTCTTCCACTCTGCTCCGCACTGGTGAGACCACAGCTGGAGCACTGCATCCAGTCCTGGGCACTACACTTCAACAAGGACGTGGAAAAGCTTGAGAGAGTCCAAGGAAGAGCCACCTGTATGATCAGTCTTACACGGCAAGCCAGACGAGGAAAGGCCAAGATATCTGGGACTCTTCAGCCCGAGAAGAAGGAGGCTGAGAGGGGACCTGGCAGCAGCTCACTGCTACACTGGGGGAGCACATCAAGGGCTCAGTGAGCAACTGTTCACCAGGGCACCTGAGGGGAAAGCCAAGAGTAATGGCCACAAACTCCTGGAAGACTAACTGAGGCTCAACTTTAGGAAGAGCTTCTTCACACTCATGGTGTCCAGAGTGTGGAATAAGCTCCCTCCAGAGCTGGTGTGATCACCTACCCTGGACATCTTCAAGAGGAGACTGGACAGTCACCTTGCTGGGGTCACCTGACCCCCAGTTATCTTTCCTGCTTGGTGCAGAGGGCTGGACCCGATGATCTTCCGAGGTCCCTTCTGGCCTCACAATCTATGAATCTGTGTGCCCTAGCATGGCCTACAGGGCTACTCAACACAGGACAAAAATCAATCAAATCTTTGTCTTGCTACTGCCATTTCCCATTCCCCATGGAAATATGCACTGGGTTGGGAATAAGGAGAGCTAAAATTCAAGTTTTACCTCTTTTAATGACTGTTCAGTGTTTTATACAGCCTTCTCTAGGGGTTGTTTTGAAAGAGTATAACGCCCTCCCCTACTGTCAGCTATTGTATTGACTCTTTTGGATCCGGCGTGGGAGAAGCCGGTGCTATAGAGATTTAGATTAAGGGATCAACCCCTGATGTTGATGGCAGTCATGGGAGGGATGATGGAATACTACAGTTGTTTGGAATATGCAAACGAATTTGTATTTTATACTTAAAAACTAAAAAAAATGATATCTTGGAGCCTTTTCTCAAAAGAATGAGAAAGATGCTGATTTAAGAGCTCAAGATCTAGAAAACCTAAGGATGAAGGCTGCTCACACAACCATATCAATGTAACCTTTAATGACTTATTTAAAATTATTTTTGAGTTTAGACCCAAGTCATTTTGATTACCATCTTGTTCGTTTCCACCCCTTCCTTCCACTTTAGCTCCAGTATGAATCAAACAGCCATGGAGGTCTTTCAGCTTGTAGGTACTGAGCCTCAGTGGTGTCTTCTAATGCCATCCCATTAAAGTCAACAGCCAAGCATCCATGGACTTCAGCGGTGCAGGATCAGTGTTCACAAGAGTTCTTTAGATAATGCCTACTAAAATCAGCTCAGGATTGAAATTTAGGGAAAGAGGCAAAACAGTAGTCAGAATGATGTGAATAGGAGGTCTGCTATACAAACTAATGAGACTGGAAAATGCTGGTATATCTCATTGGAAGGCTGGGATTCTTAACTGTAGGGTGATAAAGAACAACAGATATCTGTGATAGTTACAATTTGTATTGCGGTACACCTAGAAGCCGTAATTAAATATCAGTGGTCCACTGTGCTAAGCACTACATAAGTACATTAAAAATTACCTACGCCCCGAAGATCTTATAACCTTGGTGTATGATTCTCATACTTATAGGCTCGGCAATGCAACACTCGCTAGCACCACGACCAAAGAGACTTGGGGGTCATGACTGACCACAAGATGAACATGAGCCACCAATGCAATGCTGCAGCTGGCAAAGCAAATAAAATTCTAGCTTGCATCTACCAACGCATTACATTTCTATTGCACCAGAGCAAGTCATCCTCCCGCTGTACTTGGCCTTGGTCAAGCTGCATCCAGTTCTGGGCTCCACACTACAGAAAAGATGTGGAAAAGCTTGAGAGAGTCCTGAGGAGGACACTCATATGATCAGAGGTCAAGAGAGCAGGCCTTATGAGGAGAGGCTGAGAGCCATGGGACTCTTCAGCCTGGAGAAGACAAGGCTCAGGGGTGACTTCGTGGCAGCCTATAAGTACATCGGGGAGTGCATCAGGATCTGGGGAAACATCTGTCCACCAGGGCGCCCCAAGGGAAGACAAGGTCTAATGGTCACAAACTGCTGGAAGGCCATTTTAGCCTGGACATAAGGAAAAATGTCTTTCCCGTACGAGACTCCAGAGTCTGGAATAGACTCCCCGCAGAAGTGCTGCAAGCACCTATTCTGGATACCTTTAAGAAACACTTGGATGCTTATCTTGCTGGGGTGATTCAACCCCTGCCAACTTCCTGCCCCTTGGGCAGGGGGCTGGACCTGAGGATTTCGTGAGGTCCCTTGCAGCCCTAGCATCTATGAAATCTATGACAAGAGATAAAAAACTAGACAAGAGAGAATGGAAGAAGTTAAAGAGAACAGGTTAGGTTAGCATTAAAAAGCTGTAGTCAGAGCATGCCAGATACCCCGTCCTTTGTAAGATACTGGATCTTATGATATTCCTGGTATTTCAGAACAGGCCAACATTCAGCATGATTCACTGTGAAGGCCAGGAGCATCCTAACATCTTGAGCTGTCCTAGCCCTGCAAGGGGCTATCGAAGCCGGTTTCATAAACAGAAGTTGTCCGGCAGCCAACTTCGATTGCGGATCGCACATTCCACCGTTACGATCAGACATCTGAGAAAAACAACTGTGTTTTGTGCTGGGGTCAAGTACTCCTTTCTCCCTCTCCCTTGTGTGCTGTTACACGGAGTGGAACTATTTTTGCTATCTGGAAAGTATTTATTCATTTGCAAAAAAACCACCCTTCACATTTAAGTACAACAATCCCTAAGAATTTTCCTGGTCTCGAGGGGATTTTTTGACTCTGCAGACCAAGGTTTTGAGTGTGTAAAAATGCTGAGTCGACAATGCAAACTGCCCATCGCATTCCCCAAAGACTCCTCCCGTTAACTGATTTAAAAAATGAGAGCTTTCCCACCAAACAGGAGGATGTCCTCAGTGCTGAGAGGTTATGCACTTAAAAAAAAAAATACAGACCGAATAACAATTTGGTTTTAATTTGACACTAAAACAAGAGGTTCCCAAATGATCATTTAGTACTTGCATTTGGAAAAAAAATAATGGACGTAAATTAGTGACACCCATCAGCCTAGGAAGACTACCATGCCTGAGTAAAGGTCACCTCATTTCCCACAATTACCGTTCGCAGGCAGAAACTATATGGATTAGCAAAATAAACGTACCCGTCACGTCTAGACGATCCACAACCTCTGGCTCCCGTCGAGCAGTGCGGACAAATAAATTCCTAACCTCAGGGCCTGTGACTGCACACCTGCCTCCACCTGGCCAGAGGACCCCTCCCCACCACCCCCCGGCCATCTAAGAACAAACCAATGTTTAATGTCACAATTCAGGGAAAAGATGACAGGGCCTAAACCACACGCTATGCAGATCGCTAACAAATGACATGGAGAATCTTACAGACATTTCTATTGCACCAAGGCAAAGCATGCAGGAGCTACCTAAGCCTTAATGAATTCAACCTTTCCCCACCCTTATAACGCAGAACGCATTATCCCCATTTTGTAGACAAGAAAACAGACAATTCAGGATGAGATTTTCAAAAGCACTCAACCTCCATTTAACTCTAATCCCACTGGTTGCTTGTATTATTGGTTTCTAATGGCAGAGGAGACGAGCCGAACCTGAGCTTGTTTGAAAACCCCACCCTAAATGATTTGCCTGGCACCAAATTATAAATGTGTGGAGGGGGGCACATGGCATTTACCCATTGTGGAAGCCAAATAACTACAAAGGCAAAGGTTGCATCAGAAAGAAACGGTCATTTCAATGTGGTCAGTCATAGATGGAAAAAGGATTTGTTTGACCGTGGATGAAACAGCATTGAACGTTCAAACCTCCACACTGGGCATTACTGAGTTCAAATAAGAACCAAATATCAACTCTCATTTCTACCCAGGAGAACTTTTACAACCTTTTCTCCAATGCCTGATGAAGGGTGCTTGCATCCAAAAGCTTGCAATTAAAGAAATTTTTTTGCAAAATTCGTGTTAGCCTAATAAAAGATATCGCCTCTACAATGAGTCCTGATTGCCTTTTCCTCTAGACCAATACGGCTACAACTTGGGAGACCTATAACAAGCACTGGAAGACAGAAGCACAGCACCTACATGCCACGCTGTACAGCAAACTGGTGCCAAAAGTTGCACACAATGCTTCTTCTTTAGTCACCAAATCCCAAGCAGGGCTCCCCTTAAATAACCCTGCCGTGGCACTGGGAGGAGGTGCACAAAAGGAAAGACCCCCGTGTGCTTAGCTCTGGCTAATGTTTTTCTAGTTACTTTTTTTTTTAATATCACACTCCAAACAAGAGACAAAGTGGAGAAACTACATCACGGGCAGATGCCCCTTGGACTCACGACACAACATAAAGTACACGAGTCTTTCCCCATATTGTATGGCGGGGTTGGAATCCAAAGCCCCTTCTTTTACGGACTCCGTCTGATCTGAGGCTCATCTCGACAATGTTGATAAATATGCTGCCATGCATTATTTATGCGCTCCCGCTCCCGACTGGAAAGCAGCATCCGCCACGGCTGCAACGTGCAAGCAGAGAGCTCCGAGACCTGCCCTGTATAAATACCTGCAATAAATAAAAGATAAACAAGATACGTTGCACGGCGACAGCCGCTGCTCCTCTTCCTCCCTCCACTTGCCTTTCAATGCATGCAAGGCATTTAAGCTAGGGGGGCTTTGTGGAGGGGGCTAGAAGCCGAGGCAGCTGTAAGCCACCATGCTGGTTCCTGGCTGCAGCTGCATTAAATAAACTATTTGGACCAGGATGGAAAACACCCCTGCACTAAAAACATCTGAGAGCAGAAATTTCTGCTGATGAGCACCAGGAGATCAGCGGTTTACAACGCTAGCAGCATTCCTTCAGCTATTCATCATCCTAATCATCATTATAAATGTTGGCAGCCAGCAAAAAACATCCATTGTTTCTCTCCTTCCTTTTTCCACCCCCCGCCTCTTCCACCCTCCTTAAGATCTGCAGACTTAGTGATGAGGAGACTTTATGGTGGTTTAATCCTCAGTGGTTTCTCCAAGCTACGCGGGGGACCACCTCTGAAGATGCTTTGCTGCGGAGCTGCCGTACAGGCAACAGAGCACGGCAGCCAGCGGAGGAAAACCAGTGACCGCAATGAAAAGGTCCGTGGAGGCCAGGCTTGCAGATCCTCTCTCCTGCGGCCAGCTTTATTGGAGGGACGGAGACTCCCAACTGCTGGGGTCCTTTCCAGCCTACGTGATCTAACCCCTTGCGTTTCAGTTTCTCCAGTCGTTTAAATAGAGGAGCACGATGGCCTTCCTCAAATCGTGTTGTGTGGTTTCATTAATGCTGATGAAGTGCTGAGGTTCCCAGGGGCAAAGCTTTGTGGAAGTATTACTTCATTTTGAACAGTCACTACACTACACCCATCTTGCTCCCACATGCAAATGCTTTGAGATGCAAAAGATACCAGACGCAGGGTGTCAAGGGATTGATATGTCTATTCTCTCCCCGGGGAACACACGCTACTCCGCTCCATGCAGACCCACAGAGATTTCAGACTCTTGGCACAAGAGTAAGCCATAATTATTAGGGTTGTCGCTTTTCAATATGTTTAACAAGCGGAGCAAAATCCTGACTGAGTAACCTTGGGGTTGAAAGGCAAGAGGATGCCACGCCGTCAACTGGATAACCCGGGCTAAGTCCAGGCGTTCAAGAAGCCAGCGGTGGGAGCGCTCTAACTTCCCAGGTTTACTCCAAGCACCCACATTTAGCTATGGAGGAATCAAAACACGCATTAGCCCTTGCGGGGAGGGGGAAAAGACTCAGAGCTTGCTTGCATGGCCTGAGGGGGGGCATCCACACACCTCCCAGCATGCCTTGTGGGTTCCCATTGACCCCTGCCCCCCCATGGGACTCTCAGGCATGTCACCCCAGGGCTCTCCATGCCAAGGGTGGAAGGGGAGCAGCAGTCTGCCCCACCACCGTGGCCCAGGAGGGCAATCCCCCTGCGGGAGGCGGTGCTGACGCCACTCAGGGGTGTAGCATTATCCTAAGCAGTCTTTGAGCCGGTGCATAAACTGCTTATCATTGCACTGTGAGTCTCTCAGCTCCATAGCGGCGTGTGTGACCTCCCACAGGGTGTTTGGCTATCTACAGACCTCTCTGTTGGACCTACGCAACGTGGCCTTGGCTCTAGGCGGCTTGTTCAAATGAAAGCTGCAGTCTTTACAAATGCCCGGATGGGGTAGATGCAATTATCTCATTGCTGGCTGGGGGGAGCAAGGGTGGGAGAAGGGGCTGGGGGCTGGAAATAGGGGCGTCACCACCTCGGCCCAGCCCTCGAGCACAGAAAACAAGTTCTGGCCTAGCCATGACGGGGGATGAGCAGGGTGCTGCAACGCTGCATGGGATGTCGGTGGGATGCCACCTACTGTGAGTCGTGATGAGATCTGGTACAGGATGCCCGCTATGGCGCTGACATCTAACTCCACACCCACCATTTTTACAGCACCCTATGTGCCGCGACCAGTTATGATTGCAGAGCTTTTTCTGCATGTCTACCGCGCAATAAATGTAACTTCTGTACCTGACCACAATGATGACTGTGACGTGATGCCACTGGAATAAAATCAGGACTTCCAGCCTGATTGACACAGTGGGAAGAAGAGCGATCCCCAAACCAACAAGATCATCCCATGAAAGGCAAGATGGGTTCAGTCACATAAGGCAGGAAACCTAGAGGGAAGGGCTTGCGCTTCTCTCTCAAGATACTGAGCTTTCGGCTCTTTTCTCTCCCTCTGAAAAGACACTGAGCTTTTATCTCCTCAGTTAAAACGTTTCGTATTGTGCAATAGGTTGGAGAAACACTGCCCCCCGGCCCCTTCTCTCACCCAAAAAAAGAACAAGAGAGTTATGGTGCTGATAGTGCAGATACAACTGGTTGATGACACTACAGCAGCATTTCCAACGGCTCAGAGCCTCCTTCCTACCAAGTCTATTATGCTCTGCTTGCATTAACGCTCCACGCAGCCACCGGTTTTGATTAAGGTTAAAATGACCTGGGTGTGCTCAGTTCTCATAGAAGCGCTGGGGCCTGAATGCTGGGAACAAATTGAGTTTTGGAGGCTTTGTGGTCAGCGGCAGAACTTTCTTATAACAGCGTTGCCAAGTCAGGACTGTAGGTGGTTTAATAGCCTCCAGACCTTTATTATGCTTGGGATGCAGCGTGTACCCAGATCCACCTCCACCAGAGCAGCTCATGAGTCATCGCAGGCAGAAACATGCATCTGTGTGCTCCACACCTGGCCCGGGTTAACTTCTTTAGCTCAAAAGCCACCGAGTGTGTAAGAACTGCGTACAAGCATCTGAAGCAAAACGGGGGCATTCGATAGGATTATTTGTATATCAATGCAATGCCCTCTCGGCTCTTTTAGTTGTGCCATACCATCCCCAAGCTCTGAACACTTTAATTTTATTGAGAGGTCTAGACCTGCTGGGATAGTGCTTGCTTCTTTCAGGTTTTGCAAGTGTATTTTCATCTGCTCAGTACAAGAACAAACCCACTTCCCACCATGTCGAACTCAAGCTGCTGTGCCAGTCTTCCAAACAGCGAAATCCAGAACCGGGTCCCAGATGCTTCACGGACCCAGGATGCAGTAGTTCACACCACTTCTGGTTCTGGTTAGCGCAGCCACCTTGGTGCCGTGCAGCAGGCAGGCTAATTAACAATGTGCAGAGGATTGGCTAATGCAGGCGCAATGCCACTTGAATGCCGCTATACCGCTTCCTGCTCAGCAGGTAATTATTGGCTACCTCCCAATCCAGACCTATATAAAAAGCCATGCTTCAAGCATTGCATGAAGGCTAATGATGTCTGCTTCTCAGAGGTAATTGGGATATGCATGAAGCAAGGCCTCCAGGCTAATTAGCCCTTTTTAAAAAAAAAGTCAGGGCTATTTAGCCCAGGTTTTAAGAGGCATTATGCGACAACCTTGAAGCAGACGTAGCACAACACGACTTGGAGCCACGGTCACATTCGGAGAGAGAACTGTCGCCTTGTCCAAAAATGATTTTTTAAATTGGATACCCTCGCACCATTTCAGGGATGCTTTAGAGATACCAGGATACAACCTGAAAGCTCAGATCCTTGATATGCAGTAAAATGCAGGAGAGTTGGTCACTTTACCCTCAGCTAGGACACTTGGCAGTTACAGAAGTGACCGTGGCATTGAGCAGAGATGCCTGAACTAGGTTACAACAGCTCCCGGTGTAGCTGTGGCACCAAGGAACTCGGTGTGGACTATTTTACCCTGCTTCTTAGGCAGCTTTTTGCAGGTAAACTCCATCCTGCTGCAGCTGGACTGCTACCAGGACCAGGCTAGCTGGCTGGAATCTAGCTCTGTAGGCACACCCTTAGTTTTCAACTCTTTCCTGTTGGCTCATTTACTTCTGGTCTAGTTTTTGCCCAAATGCCTGGTTTCCTGGCCATCGAGTCTAGTTTGAGTTGTTAGTTCTTTAACCGCATACACGACAGCATCCTAGACTCTTTCCCAAAACAGGGCACTCAAACAAGCCATGCCAGAACCGTAAGAGTCCTCATCAGGATGTGAATCATTCCAAAATGTACAGGTGTCTGGAGTCATTTGACTCACAAAAAATGGAGATTTTTCTCCCTGTCAAACAATACTTATACCTGTGAAAGCAGAATTTAACAGGTCTGTTCCTGATATTGAGTAAATATGGCTACTTGGGACCAAACTGTTTCTGGGCCATTTTCTTCATATTTTTATTGTGATGTACATAGCTAAAAATGAAAAACCCCAAACAAGTAGCTGATCCACTTCTACCAATATTCTTGCAAGGAAAAACCCTGCTTGTGACGCAATCAACCTGAAAATGCTGCTTTTAAACTTACAAGCAATGGAATAGTATAATACTGTGTGCGTCCGTACATATGGATTGAAATAGTCCGTAGTAATACATTGCGCATCCTTTTTCTCTCTTTAAATTTTTTTATTTTTAAAGCAAGAGGTTTTTTCACACAATGCACAATCAGCCAGTGGAGTTCCCCAAGCCAAGCGTTTAATGGGATAATAAAGACAAAGTACCAACAGATGCATACAATATATAACAACCCTGAAATTAAAACCCCAGTATTTCACAGTATAAACCATTAAAGCATTGATGGTTGATTTAAGTGATCAGAAACTGGTTTAAACCTGTAACAGAACAGAAGTTTAGTGCACATAAACCAGTTTCAAAATGGCTGAAACTGGTTTAAGATAAACTTGGCTGAATGTAGTATCAGACTTAATTGACTTGGGGCAAACTGGTTTATGAAACTTCTGTCCCTTCCTGGTTCAGGTTAAATCAGAGTCGCGCTGTGCTGTCTGCTCCAGAGAACAGGACTGGCTCTGGCCCTCTACCCCCTAGCTGGAGCAGTGAGGGCTGGCTCACTACCCCCACACCAGGGGGGTTAAACTCCCTGTCCCCTGAGTACAGAGCTGCCCTGCCCCTGCTTATCTACTGCTGGCTGTGACTGTGGACTACAAATCCCAGAGGCACCTGGAAGCAGGAAGAGCAACCCTGCAGAGTCCCGCTGTCGTGATTTTAGATTGCAAATCCCAGAGACCTCAGGGGCAGCAGGAAGAGGAAGTGAACACAAAGACTATGCTGGCTACATGCTAGAGAGCCATGCTTTAGCACCCCCAGCTTCTGGCTTGAGCCGCTGCAGGCATGTGGCTGCATTTCCTGAATCAAAAGTGAACAGTCGTTCTTTTGCTTATTGGTACAATGTTTGCAGCTTAGACTAACCTGCAAAGACTGAATCAATTCAGCCTCAGGCTTTTTGACTGTCTGTACTTAGCCCAAATGAGAGTCATCTGGGCAAAAGTTTTTTTCATACAGGCAGGTTTTTCCGTAACTACCTAAAGCAAGGTTACTTGCTCTTTTTTTTTAAATAGCTACTACTTAAGATATTGAAATAGATGGACCACAGGACTGATCTATTACAGCAAGGCCTATGTCCTTAAAGAGCTGAGAAATGAGAGGTTGATATCCTGAAGAAAGTGAGGGGTGTTCTGATGGAGATAAAGTTTCAGAGACAATTATGGTTTAAAATGAACATAGAAAATACAGAGAACTTTTGCTGGCAACTGTAAAAGCTCCTTCACAGCCATTCGCTTCCAATCATTCTGCAACAATCAATGAAAAGGAGAGGAACTGTTACCACAACACATTTGCTATTCATCAAGAAACTTAAATGAATAGAATAATTGGCGAGTCACATACTTTTGTAGTTATAATGCAAATCTCGCAATGCCAATCCTCTACAGAAAACCAATTGGATTTTTCATTGTAAAAATACTAAGTATATGTATCTAAATGTCAACTGTCTGAGTGGATTCTGCATAACATGAGTGGATTCATGCACATAAACCACAAACTCTGGTTTCAAGACAATTTCTATATAACCATTAAATGCAAATAGTTACTATGCAATCTCCCATGGAAATCAAATGCATATCATAAAAATAGTCCAGCATGTGCATAATATGGCATACAGATGCTCCTTATACAACATGAAAGGTAGTTACAATTTATGCCCAACAATAGCACTAATAGTTTCTTAAGCCCTCTGAGTCTTAAGCAAAAATGCTTATGTAATTGTATGCTGTGGCAAACCACTGGGGCTGCATGCATAAACTAGGTATTTGTATTTCTGCATACATGTATGCAATCCCTTCATTTGGAGACATGAAGTTGCCCCAAATTACTTCTATTTTCTCCTTGTGCTGGCAAAAAATGGGTAAGACCAGGCTTCTACTATAGAAGTAACAGCACGATCTTGCAAAACCAATGTGTATGTATCAGAACAATGGTGAAAGGAACTGCCAACACTTAGAAATATTTGAAAACAATAATCATTAAAAAAAACTGTAGGCAATGCTTCCAGAACCACAGCGAGGCAGGGGCAGAATCAGCTGTGGTGTAGACATAAACACTGTGCGAGCTACTTGATGTAGTTGGACCCCGCTTTTGGCAAAACACTTACAGACATTTAACTTTAAGCATGTGACTAAATTCCACTGCAGCCAGTGAGAAATAAGATTATTCATAATTTGAGTCTTGATGCTGACATTTTGCAGGGGAGGGTGCTCCAAAAATACAATAGATGGAAGATGCTGTAAAGATACGGCATCAGAAGGCATTAGGAACCCCGTAGATAGGACACACTATTTTCAGCATCTCTTCTGGTCATGAGACAATTTCTTTAGGCCTATCAGCTACAGGGATGCTTATTGCAATGTAAACCTCGTGCGTGACACGAAAACAGAGGAAACCCAGAGGTTTGTCCCTATAACAAACGGCAAAGAGTGGGCCTTACTTTGGTCAATGAAAAGGGGGAAACCTACTGTGAAATGAGTTGTCTGGAGGAAGGCTGAGTCAACTGGCAATGTGTACACCCTGAGCTATTGCTCATAAAGTACAATCTTCCCCCAGCTATGGCCTCACCAATTTGCTTCACGCCTGAAGTGAATGGGTTTCCATCAACGGCTCATTCAGCCCTTGGCCTTTCTACCCAAGCAGCTAGCAATCAGTGCCACAAGAGGTGCCAATGGCAGGAATGATTTTTTTTATGTACTTTGGCCACTTATCCACTGGAAAGTGGGCTGGAATCACCTCCTTGCACCAGTCCGTGAATCAGACAGGCACGGGTTTAAATCAGAGGTTGGGATATTAAGCTACCCACCAGGTTTCCGTCTAGCAAAACCGGACAGCCTTTATACTACTGAAGTAGTATGGGTTTTAAAGAGAACACCAATCAAACCCCAGCTTTAGCTTCTCTCTTAAGAGCCACAATAATGGCCACATTAGACGAGTGAGAAGCAGCAAAATGAAGGAAGCTTTATAAATCAGCTCTCTCAAACCGAAGCAGACATGCAAATCATTTCTCAGATCTTGGCAGCTGCCTCTAGTCTTAGCAAGAAACAGTGCAGATGACGCCAAAATAGCTCTTTGAGCTGGTGGAGGCCTGCAGCTACAACTACAGAGGGTAGCAGAAATAGGTCTTCATTGTGTGCGCACATGCACGCACATGCACATGCACACACACACACACATACCATAGACAGGCAGGACCCGATGATCTTGTGAGGTCCCTTCCAGCCCTAATGTCTATCATGTCTACGAGACATGAAAAAGAAGACCGACTAAATCTCTCAGTAACAGATAGCAAGAAACTTTTCCCCATGCATCCTTTCAATGCCATGACACTACTTGAGATAGTTTATATTAAAGTGATATAAAGTTAGCAGGGATTTGGTTTGGGGATCTCAGAAAATGAGGGATAAAGTTTTCAATACCCCTTTACGTAATGCAGTAGGGAAGCATGGAATCGGTGAAATTCAGCGAGATAACCCTTCCCAAGAGTTTCGCGCATCTCGTGGGGGGAGGCAGTCATTCAAAAGTGTTAAAAACTATGAGCAATTAGAGCCTTTCATTTTTTTTTTTATATCTGAAATAAAGATAAACCCATGTTTCAGAAGAAACTGTCTGTGGGAAGAGAGCTGATGGGACAAGCCAAATATCCTGAACTATAGTCTCAGTTGTAGCCTTACAGGTCAAGGTTGAGGCATGGCGATAGGATGGGGTAGGGCAAGCATGCGATGCTCTACTTGACCGAGTCTTACAGAACGTAAGTGTCTGAGGGTGTGAATTAGGTGAGCTTCCTGAAACATTAAACCCGCTCTTTAATTTAAAGTAAAAAAAGACAGGAATTTAAAAAATATATATTCCAATTTCACCGAGGCACAGCGATCAGATGACAAACTGATTGGCAACCTAAAAACCCTCGATATTTTAACCATCAGAGGGGAGAGAAAACCTTTCAGTGGCTGAACAGATCGATTCCAGCTGTGATTCCTAAGGCTGAAGACTGAGTCGAGAAATGCCTGTCTCGTAGGCCGACAAGTTTGTGAACTTTATCAGGAGCCGCTTAACAGTTGGTCTTAATCGTTTTCCAAGGCACAGCACAGGTATCGAGATGAATCTCTTTCCCACATTGTTTCCTCCCGATAGGGCTGGATTTTAGATTTGCCGGGATTAGAGTAAGCCACCGGAATTCCCCACCTGGACATCAAGGAGGCTGGAGGCCTTCGTTTCAAAGGCACGCAGTATGCAGTAATTCCTGCTGGGCCCCATGGGGCTAGCACTCTCATTTCTAACCAGTGAACTGTCTCTGCTTCGTGCAAAAAAAAAAACCCTTCTACTATTTATTTTATTGCACTTTTCCTTTACTCTAGCATTTTCTTTTGGGCCTAACGTATTTTGCCCTACAAGCTAATGGGCTAAAAGGAGAAACATTTATCCAAACTGGAGGTATTCAGATAAAAAGAAAAAAACCCAGCATAGGACCTAGGTACAAAAATCACAGCTGACAAGCTTTTAAATCCCAAACTCCTCAGTTTCTTTGCCCTCCTCCCCCTCCCCCCCAAATCAATCTGTCTGTACTTTGGGTAAATCTGATATCTTTTATTAGACCCACTCAAATTCGAGCGGGTCTAATAAGGATAATCGGATTTACCCAAAGAACCGTGTCTGCCTGTGTCCTTAGACCGATGCAGCTACAACCTCCACCCCCGTCTGTATTCGGTGTTTACACACACTTTGCTTTATTCTAAACGCACCCTTCAAATACAGCAGGCTGTGAACCATCTGAACCTGTTAACAATAAATTGGTGTTACCCAAACGTCCGATATCTCCTTTGAGGTTTATAGCAGACGCCGGCCCACTTATACCAGGTTAACGGGGGAAGGAGAGAGAAGCAGCTAGCTTCCTCGAGGACTGTGTACCAAGGAGGAAAGGGAAGCAAAGGAGGAAAACGTCATTATTTTCATAAGCAGACAAGGTTCTTTGGGTGAATCCAATATCTTTTATTAGACCAACTCAAATAGCTGGAAATTATTCTTCTGAACAAGCTTTCGGGCACAAACGCCCTTCGTCAAGCTGAGGAAGCGTCTGCAGGTGGGGCCTTTCTGCAGAAATCTTCCTGTGGTTTTCTCCCCCTTAACATATGCTGACCTTAGATCACCAAGTTGCCTGGACCCCATCTCTAATTTTCAGAGAGCTGCAGATGTCCCCAAATCTTTACCAAGAGAGCTGAACAACTGAGATGACTCCGTCGGCGTCGGTCCGTTACCGGTAACACGTATGGATGCCAATTATCACCTTTCCCACCTCCCGGCAAGTTTTGCCCCCAAAAGTAAAGATCTCACCAGTTTATTCCCACATCCCAAGGCTACACTTAAGATGCATCGGCACCAGCGTATCGATCAGGAATGCAATCTTTTTCCCAACCCGTGACTTATCCAGCTATGCTGGCAAAAGCCCTACGGTCACACGCATCATTTTTGTCCAGTATAGCTCAGTCCAGGTCGAAACTAGCTTCAATGATCCTGGCAAAAGTATTAGTTTGCTGGCTTCAGCTGCGTCTCCAACAGAGGGGTTTGCTCGGTTAGGCGAGGCCAGAGAGACAGACTTCCATGAGGTAACGTGAATGAGGAGCTCATGCAAATTAGCACAAGTATTTCTTTCAGTAGGCCCCTTCCCAAAGAAAAGACAGGGAGAAAAACAGCACCAGCATCTCTCCTCAAGCCCTTCTCCACCACCACCCACAGGGACCTGCAGGACTCCACGCCTACCATGGGAAGAGTTCGCATAAAAGGACATATTCTGGAAAGGTCGACGCGTTTGCTTTGGCAAGCTCGACTGCACCTCAATGTTTTATCCATCAAGCTCAAACTTTCACTGGCTCCCGGAGGGGGGAAAAAAACTCAGCCAAACATTTTCCTGCTCCTGCGCCAGGCAGTCAGGTTCAGCTCATTCTAATAGACATAATAATGAAGGAAGAGCTTTGATTTTGACCTCTGCAAAGAAATACTCCTAATGAGAGAAACGGGCAAATGCAGCAGAGTTTGTATCCTCTGTGCAGCCAGGCGGGATGGCTATTACAAATATTATTGATCCGAGGCTGGAAAGGCGAATGATCAGGTAGATCAGCTCAAATGAGTGCTGCCTGCCCATAGCCATGGCTTTGGCATATATACCCCACCTTTGAAGAAGGGTTTGACCAGCACTCCCTTTCATAACCTCCAAGTAAAGACAGGTGCCTACAAACCCACAGAGCTTGAAAAAAAAAAAAAAAAATCAGGGAACCTAAAAGGTTGCCTAAAATACCTCCTCCATGCAGGGAAGCACCACCATGGCAAGGTTCGTCTTGTGGGAAAACTCTCAGCACAAAATTTCTTTATGCACCATTACAAGGTTTCTAGCCCAACCTGCTCATCTAGGGATATAAACGCCCCCTGTATAAGCATAACAGGTCAGGAGATATTAGGTCTTAAACTATGTCCGGAAGTAAAATATTCATACAGCTAAGTTGACCATGACCACAGGGAGATGGGAGTTCAAGAAGAGTGGTTGCTTCTCAAGGAAGCGATCCTCAGTGCACAAGCTAAATCTATTCCAACACGGAGGAAG
>NW_017728949.1:58004013-58074772 GCF_001723895.1 Crocodylus porosus | reverse complement strand
ACATTGAACACCTTCAAGAGTAAATTGGATGCTTATCTTGCTGGGATCCTATGACCCCAGCTGACTTCCTGCTCCTGGGGCGGGGGGCTGGACTCAATGATCTCTCGAGGTCCCTTCCAGCCCTAATGTCTATGAAATCTATGGAACAATGGATTTTGGAGTTTCCCATTCACAGAAAAAAGATGACCTGTTTTTCTGGAGGTTATCATTTCTTTAGAAAGGGATGCATCTGAAACCACTCAAAGGTTTGGGATGTGAAACTAAAAGCCGGCGGAAATGTTCAGTGGGCAGAGTGCAGGTGAGGCAGTAAAAGGAAGGTGATTAATGCCTACAAGTCTTTCTGATCTGCCTTGGTGATATCGCCGGTGTACTTTGCAAATAGAGATGCTATATATCATAGCCATATATTATATACATACAGTGCAAAATGGGACGTTGCCTAATTTGCGGGAAGCACAAGAGCAATCTAGCATGAGTTTGATCAAAAGTTTTACCATAATAACGTCACTCCGTTTGATAACACTTTCTTTCAATACAGGCAGAACTGAGCCGGCACATTACTATTTTGGAGCTCGTACTTGTAAGCTGGCTGAAGGGAAATTTTACAGGTGTTTTCTCAATGGCTGGATCCAACTCCTACTGAAAATATTTGGAAGACACCAAAGAGCCTCAGCAGGAAACAGATCATGCCCTTGGGCTGTGTTCATACTGCTTCCACATTGCTCCCGAGAGCTCCCCCGAGAAACACAATCCTCCCATCCAATCCTGCTCCAATCACACCCTGCCGGAAATGAGGCAGGGAAGCCAGTCCCATGGAGACCCCTCCAGCACCCCATCTCTCAAGCTGGAGACAGATATTCTGGCAGTAAGGTGTCTTCACTGACTTGTTTTTGGGTTTGACGAGCAGCAAGCAGAGGCCCGCTGGTGGGACATGCTTCTCATCTCAGCAGAGCTTTCAGCAGCGCTGCAGACGCGGTGTAGACAAAACATTAGGGCCAGATCCTGAAGTTGCCTAAATCAGTGGAGCTGGGCTGGTTTGCACCCGCTGAGGCTATGCTCCTTAGAGTGGGACCTGTTTTAACAGGCACATCGACACATGCATTATTAGTGCACTTTCATTAAGGTACGTCCATTGTGAGGTACTAAGCAAATGCTCATTAGCTTGTCCTAATGCACATTAACTAAAAAGCAGCGTTTTTAAATGACACTTAATGCCCATTAGCCTATTTCAAAGTACATTCACTAAATAGCACTGTTTTAGTGACAAGTTAACACTCATTAAAATAAGCTAATGCACATTAAAGGGCACATGTAGACGTGCCCAACAAGGCCAGAAGAAAAATCATCTAGGGAATTACAACGCATGCTATAGAAACAAATAATGTGGCCCCTGATCCTACAAACTTTTCTTACTCCATGTTTAAAATTAAGTAGCAGAGTAGTCTCATTGAAATGGATGGGATTAACCAGGTGCTTCAACTTGAGCATCTGCAGGACAGGAGCCCGATTCTCGTCACGCACGCAGTTGGGTATTTTTCTACATTTGTAATGCACCTAAGGAGTATTTGTTTTGCAGGTTCAAATGATATTAAAATAAGTCTGACTCTATCAGACTGAAAAAGTCAAACAAGGGTAGCAAAATTTCTCACAGAACTAAAAAGGGATTTTTTTCTTCCCCTTTATAAACTCTCCACATGTTACAAGGACACAAGGGATGGAAAAAAAATATTTAATTGCTATTTCCAGAAATATCCCTGCCTAACCCATAATGAGCTCATGCGAATCATAATCCATCTTAAATACAAGAGACAAAGTGATTTCCTTTCAAACAACATCCTTTTTTGGGTGCAGCTCCAAAAGGTTTTCTGTGGTTCCAAGGAAAAATAAAAGCCAGTGAGCTGTAAGGTGGGGAAGGCCGGGAAAGCCAACATACACTTAAGAACAGTTTTTTCCTGAGTGATGAATTGTGTGGGCCTTTCCTAAATGAAAGAAAGGGAGAGGGAAAACACAGTCAGGAAGGGTGTTCCTGATTTACTGTTTTGGCACCAATTCACAGGTGTCCAACTGAGCGCCTTTGAGCTGATCATCGCATCGGTACTTCCCTCGGATCGTACATGCCTGTTTAAGGTTACCTGGGCCCATTTCCTACCCCTCCCGCAAAGAAAAGGAGGCAAACCTGACCCCGCCGCAGCCAGGACCAGCTCTACGGCATACACTGCCCGCAGGAGACTGAAAAACGTGCAGCTCTCCTGTGCCACAGTCGATAAGCATTTGCCGTCTTAGCAACTTCTGACTGCCTCGATGGCAGAACGATCCCGGCCGTTCTAGACAACTCCATGACGTATCATCGTTCGCTTCCTTTGACCTCCTTGGTTACACGGGGACTCGGTGTTTCACGGACCACTGCGTGTGCCGAAGCCCAGCGGTGGGATGAGTAATGCAGGAGTAAGCACAATAGAGACTGTCGTCCGTCCTACCAGTCCCTTCGGGGCGAATCTCAACTACTGCTGTCCGGCGCTACCTCATGCACAGCTGGCCTGGTGGCTTTGGCGTAAGGGTCTCACATATAGTGCTAGGGCCCCAGGACAAGCCCTGGCACCCGATGTGAAGATAATGAGACCAAGGTCTGAACCAGAAGATCCTCTTCCCTCCCACCGTACTTCTGGCATGCCAAGCCAGACTGGATTTTGAAATCCCTCCAAGCACGGGATCATCGAGGAAGGGTCTGCATCTCCAAAAGCACCAAGCTCGGTGCAACTCTGCCCCCGTTTCCAATGACTCAAACAGCCCATTACACACAAGGGGAAGCTCCTCACGGGTGGGGAAAACAGAGCTGGCAGTTCAGCAGAGGTGGATGAACGATGTGCAGTACATGGGATGGATTTTACCTTTTCACCGTTCCCAATTTCTCCTCTCACTGTGGTAAGGTCACCAAAATTGTAGGGTCTCAGCCTATTCACCAGCAGTAGAGGCTGTCACGGCACAAGGCAGGACAAGAAGCCACTTTACTAATGGTCTTGGGTTGAAAGGTGGTGAATGTACGGGCTTCTCTCCCCACAATACATCATCCTTTCACTAGAAGTTAGGCCTGCTGGCCAGGCAGAGAAAGAGATGTGCATTTCAAGAGGAGGAAGAATCAGATCATCTAGTTCAGGGAGGCTCAACCTCCAGCCCATGGGCCAAATGTCTCCAGCGGAGCCGTTACGTCTGGCCCACCGAGCTCCCCACAGGTCAGGAAATTTGGCGGCAAGGGAACAGTGGCCATTAATAATATCCGAATTCCCAAAGGACAAGTCACATGCAGCGGGCCAGGTCCGCCACCCTGCTTCTGGATGGGGGCTGGACCATACCCGCTTCCCTCCCCATGGGGCTGGGTCAGGGCCTGATCATGCCCCTTTCCCCTGCAGAGCTGAGCCATGACCCCTTCCCTCTCCATGGGGCCAAATCAAGCTCCTTTCCTCTGCATTAGCGTTTTCTTGCCCCCTGCTGCCTTCCATGCAGCCGATGCCTGCTGTGCCCCACTGGGTGCCGGATCAGCGACACCAGCTGGATTTGGCCCGTGGACAGACTGGGCACTGCCAATCCAGCCTGCCAGGAAAAGGGGTTGAGCACCACTGATCTAGTTCAGCGGCCCTCACCCTCTGGCTTGTGAAGCCATGTCATCTGGCACATGGGTCTCCCTAGCGGTCCAAAATTTGGCAGTGAAGGGAGCAGCGGCAACTTTAACTGCCACGCCGGAGGGCACCCGTGGATTGGCCCCACACAAAGTATCTGGGCAGCGAGCCTGACAGGTTGAGCACCACTGATCTAGTTCAAATTTCTATACAGAACAGGCCACAAACTTTATTCCAGTTACCCTTGTACTGGGGGTAGTAACTTGTGCCCGACTACAGCATTTATTTTTGGAAGACACCCAACATTGGAGGCGTTGGATCATAGGAAAGTCAGGCTGGAAGGGACCTCAAAAGGTCATCTAGTCCAGCCCCCTGCTCGAGGCAAGATCATCCCACCCAAGTGTCTCTCTAACGTGGTCGTGAAAACTTCCAAGGACAGAGATTACACAACCTCTCTAGGTAGCCTATTCCAATGCTTATCCACCTTCATAGTCAGCAAGGTCCTTCTAATTTCCAACCTAAATTACCTCTGCTGCAGCGTAAGGACTAGGAGCAATGGAGAAGCTCCAGAAACGGAGAATCCTATACTTTCCTTTGGTGTTTGTTCCAACAATTGATCACCGTCCCTGTTAAAAATCTGTGCCCTGCTTTTAATTAGACTTCGTTTGGCTTTAACTTCCAGTTACCAGTTCTTGTTTGGCCTTTCTCCATGGCGAAAAGAGCCCTTCGGTTCCAAGTGCTTTCTCAAAAGATATTTACACATTGCAACATTCAATCTCCAGCAATATCGATGCATTACTGCAACTAAAATAAATTCCAGATAAGACATTCATTTCTGTATTCATCCTCTCGCACAAGTATTAGCTCGCTCGGCTGCTAGGCCAAACTTGCTGATTCACAGTATGGTATTTAGAAAGGAATGGCCCTTCATTACCCGTCTCAACTTTATTGTTGAGTTCTTGGAACACTAACTACAGAACGTGGAATAATTTAATGACGGGGGATTTCGCTCCCTCCTTCTCTACCCCAATATGACTAAATTTATTGATTTTGGATTGCTGTAAATTATAATGTAATTATACTGTGGCACAAGCAGCTTCCCATTTCAGAAATTAAAAAGCAATTCAGGTAAATGATCTTTAGCTACCATGGTACATCCCTGCAGAATTCATTAAGTCTGGGGAATAGCTAGCATACCAAAGACTACGTGGGGAAAAAAATTACATCTAAAATGCTCGCATCTGAAAGATACAGGACTTATTCAGGAACAGAACAGGATCCTGTCTGCTGCATTTGGCGATCTTGTTCATCCTGCAACACTGACACCCTATGAGCATTATCCCTCATACGATTTCTAAAGTCCGCTCACAAAACCTAGTTTAAAATAAATGCCCTTCCTCTGCAGTTTGGAGGGACAATGTCACACCTGCAGGCCATAGGACTGCGGCTCTGCAATCCCATCGTATTTCAGAAAATAAGCCAGATAAAGCAGGCTGGAGTCTGTATTCGACGGGAGTCTTTCCAGTAGCACTTCAAGTAGTTAAGGCAGGATTTCTGTCCTTGGCAGAAGAGAAGTCATCTCCTCACCTACTTTAGATGGGAACTAGAAAACCTGACGCACTGATCAGCAGTGGTCAGGCAAGACCTTACGGCACCACTGCCAATGGAGGTATCTCTCAACTAAACTTTATGCTAGATACATACATCCTGCCTACGTAAAGTTTGCTGCGCTACTTTCCATTGGATAATTCGTTCTTCACTTCCTGCCTTAAATCGTTAGGATGCTGCATGCGGCAAGACAGCCATCATCCCATTTCATGCCGGAGGTTGCTGCATCTCCGTGGTAGATGAAGGGATACCAGTGTGCCGTTTGCACATCATTAAGTCTGTAAAGTGCTTTTGGGATGAAACGGGCTACATAAATGTAACAGGTTATTAAATTCCCTGGTGCACTGTAGTGATGTTGCTGGACTGGGCCTAAATCTGCTTTTGATTTTGGACTCCCCTTCCTTCTCTCACATCACCTTTCCCACCTTATTGCCGGCCTTAGGACGGCTCCTCTGCAAAACCCCACTGGGTAATAGGAAGCTCTTGGGTTTTCAGATTTGCACGCACACCGCCTGCTGCAACTTTCAGTTCATTCCTCCCAATACTTACCTGCTGGATTCGAAGGGCCTAGACTTTCTGCCCCCAATCACTTCCCCTTATACAACCTGTAATTAATAATAATAGGATGTAAATGCAGCTGCCATTTTTTTTTAAATAGGATAATACAAGCTTCAAGACGTTAGCCAAATGCTGCAAAGATTTATAAACTCGTCCGCAAGGCCGGGCTAGGCAGAAAAGAAGCCAAAACCCTAAGTCTAAAGCCTCCTACACGATCATAAATTTCAGCATTATCTACAAGTTCCTCATTATGAAAGTTCACTTGTTACGTTATTTTACTTTATCATGGCCTAATTTGGACATTTTTGCAGTGTTCAGCTCAATTCTGAAAACATATGACATACCCCCTCATATTCTCTCCTCCCATTAGAAACAATCTATTAAGTCTAAACCTCATGCAAACCCAGCTCATAATATCTGGTCTCTATTTATACCACAAAGTGCTTGCCGTGTCCTCTGCCTACCCCTTCTCCTCCCAGTAATCCACCCCAGTAAATGCCAGAGCTGGAGGAGTAGCTAACATTACACAAAAATACACGATGCGATACAAGAACGTCATTTCAATCTCGGGCCTTTTTGGAGCATGTGCACCCTTTTCAAATTTCCTTACGGAGAGAGTATTTGGTTTTGGCCGGGCATCTGAAACCACTTGCAGGCCACACAGAAGTTACCGAGTAAGCAAATGACATCCTCTTTTCAAATCCTTATGGTCACAAACAGATTTTGAAAACATGCACATCAACCTCCTCAGCAAATTATTTCTTCAGCCCAGCACCACTGTGAGCCCAAAGCCTTTTCCTGAGAGCAGAGGAGCTCCGTCCACCTCCCGGCCCCGTCCTCCCGTTCGTTACATGCTCCTCACCGCCTTTAAACAATGAGGACATTATTATTGGATTGAACCTGCTTGAGCTCTTTTATATAGTTTTAGACCGTATAATTTGATTGCAACCACAGACAGTTTTACTGCCCTGATTTATACAAAGCCTTGGAAGGATTTAGGGTAAGGGTTTTTTGGTTGTTGTTTTTTTTGGCTTTTTTTTTAGCAAAGAGTATAAGTGTCAAGAAAAATCTTTTCTCTGGACTAGATTTGAAAACAGGCTGTGTGATCTCAAAGGAAGGAGTCCCACACCTGCCACCGCGGGGGAAAAGCCTCTCACCATCACCTGCTGTGCTGCAGCTATCCTCTTGCACCAGGGGCCGCGGAGAAAGCGCGCACCCATCAGAGGAGCCATTTAAAGCACTCCTGCAGTAGAAACCTCATTGCCCTACATGCATCATAACATGGACATTATCTCCTGGAACGAATGCTCTCCAGCTGTCTGAACTGCTCAGCCAAGGAAAACCTGGGTCAGCTTCACCCAGCTCGGCCATCAAACTGAAGCTGAAGATGCTGGCTTCAATTGCTCGGTGCAGGTGTTTGCACCCAAATGGATTAGCAGGGGCCACGTTGCTAATCCACCAGAAATGTGTTAATTGATGATAAATAATACTGCAGAGAAGGGGATTTCTCTTTCTTGCATCTACAGCTTCTGAATTCCTGCTAACGCTTCCCCTACCGTACCTTCCCAGATGACAGAAGCAGAAATCAATATTTCCGCTGACCTCAGCTAACAATGTAATTAACCCGACGGCGGCAGCCAAGTTGGCGAAGGTGACAGACAACCAGGGATGATAGAGGG
Organism: Crocodylus porosus; assembly: GCF_001723895.1. Classification (NCBI taxonomy): domain Eukaryota; kingdom Metazoa; phylum Chordata; order Crocodylia; family Crocodylidae; genus Crocodylus; species Crocodylus porosus. The sequence continues at coordinate 58,067,313 of NW_017728949.1, read as the reverse complement.
GTGGGGAAGACACCAGATGCACAAACAGCCTCTGTTGTAAAGTTGGGGAGTGATGAAGAATCGATCTAAGTCAAAATTTCCCCACTGCTTCTCCCAACCACTTCTCACTGACCCTTCTCCAGATCCCTTGTGAGGCCTTCAAGAGGGCTCCCAGACCCCGCCATCCACTTACCAGCCAATCAGGCTTGGATGGGGATCGCAGCAGCACTCCTCATACCCCAACAGCTGGATCACCGTTGAGCTCCAGTGAAATGCTGGCCTTCCAGCAAAGCCACTGCAATACCCCATCATCTGCAGCAGCAGGTTACCTTCAAAATCCAAAGTGCTTTTGGCAACCTGCTCTCCTCGATGTACAAGGATTGTATACATCCAGGACAGCTTCTACCGGGAGTGCTGTGCTACCCTGGCAAATGCACGCTGAAGCCGTTCCTGCTGTGGGGGGTCAATCTGAGCCATGGCAAGTCCCCAACTCTCTTAGTTACTCAGCCGATTTGCTGAGGCAAACCTGGCCTGTCTTCATCTAAATCCATACGTTCTCTCACTTACATGTCCACGACAATCTGTATCCAATAAAGAGACAGGGTGATCAGTAACTCGCATTACAAATTTCAGGTAACCTAGTCCCTTGCCTTCGCTTAAAGGAATATTTCCGAGTGTAATGGCCATGACGAAGTATAGGTATCTTGTTCCAGGATAGGGAACGGGAAAGGGCTCAGGGCTTGCAAGCTGGGTTCCCCATACCTAAAACCCATTTCTTCTCACACTGGAAGTCTTGTTTTAATTTTATAGCTGTCTTCTCTCTGGCCTCTATCCATGTCATTCCCATGCTTCAATAGTTGCACCCGCCTTTCCATATAAATCCCTGCTCTAGTTTCCTCTCTGTTTTCACAGCAGGTCACGATTCTTATCTTGCAGACCCTGCAAAGGGCTAGTCCCAGCTTTCGCAGTCTTGCTCCTCGGGCTGCGAGTCTAACAGCACTTCCACGTCCTCCTCCCGTTCTTCCCTCCTTCCGCAGCTCGCTCTCAGCCAGTCCGAGATGGCAACCTCAGCCTGTACTTTGCCTCTTAACTATTTGGGCTGATGACTGAGTTGCTTGCCTACAGAGCAGGGATTACGTCTTCTTTTGCTGCGAGCTTGCACAGTGCTTGCTGATCACACTGCTGGCACCGCTGCTTATAAAATTCCCCATGTTTTAGATTATGCAGATAGTCTGTAAGAAGTTTTCCAACGGCGCCTCCAGAATTGCTACCACCAACTTTGGAAGCAAATCAATCAAACCGGCAAATCTTGAATTTGGATGAATATTCAAGCAATTGCCCATTCCCGATGCACAAACAGATATTTGAAATGCTAGGCTTGCACTTTGCCACTGTTTAAACACTTGGCCTGTAAATTTTGACATCTGCGATGGCATTTGTTCATTCCCTGCCTCCAATTTCAGTCAGTTAAAGCAGGGGAGGGCAACCTACGGCCTGCAAAACCACTGGATCCAGCCCACAGACCCAGACCCGGACCCGGGCCGCAGAGTGGGGACTGTGGCGGCAGGGAGCGATGTCAACGCTAAGCCGCAGGCGGGCGGTGGAGGGAAGCAGCAGTGGCAAGGTCCTAGCGCTGATCTCCCTTGAACTTGAGCCCAGCACCACTGAAAAACGCTGCTGATCCCCGAGCGAGAGCTGTTGGATGTGCGTCAAATTTATGCGCTAGTTCTCATGCACTAGCACGATGCCATAATCTCTGTATTACTGCGGTGTCCAGGGAACATTTCAATCTGCTCCGCCAGCCCAATCCTTTATCAAACATAAGGCTCCTTCTAAAACAAATGAACGAGCACATTTCTGCTGTGAAAACTTTTAACGAAACAAGCATCTGGGGCTTAACTAAAGGAAGGCTTTACAGATGGAAAAACAATGTACTCAGGTCTCCATGAGGCAGGAAATATAGTAAAAAGCTTCTTTACAGGAGACACTGCAGAGACCTGCAATGAGGAAAGGCCCTTTGGGTACATTTCTGATCCTCAGACAAAGCTCATTTCTATCCCGGCTCAAGCGCTACGCAGGTTAAAGACCTTCTACAACCTGCCGTAAAAGGCAAAAACCACATTAATAGAAAAATGTGTTTCCCCCTCCCCCTTTCCAAATGTATTTTTTATGAGTAAACAGTTCTGTATTAAGACTTATGGTCTTCAAAAGATCCCTTTTATGTCCCAAAGGTAACAGTTTAAGCGATCTTATAACAGCCGTTACTTATCTTTACAACGGGCACTGCACATGAACTCAGTGTCTGGGACTTTCATTTTGCTATATATTTTTAGGGACCAGATATAAATCCAGCCTGTTTCATGTGTCAGGGGCTCTACAGCCAAATAATGGCCTTGGATTTTACTTCAGAGGCTGAGATGCTGTATGAGCAGGTACTGAAATTAAAATAAATGTGCATGTTTGCATCGACTCAATGTTTTTTGCTCTGCTCGCACCAGTGGCCAAGCATGCACCGTTCTCCAGAACAGAGATACCAATGCCTTTTACTCGTTCAGCAAGTTCAAAGCTATTTTAACAGTCACCGAACTGCTGCGCGTGCAACACAAGAGCATAGGAGCTTGCCGCAAGGATGCTTTTGAGGGTCTCTGTAACAAATGGCGACGGTTGCTCCGGAACATTTGAAGCAAAATGCCTTTCGTGCCAAAATAGATGAGACAACGGTGCCTTTCACCCTCCTGCTATTCACTTCAGTGCTAGTGTGTGTGCCCGCACAGCAAGCTGAAGGGACTGAAGACAGGGACTATGCTTCCCTCACAAGTCTCCATCCCAACCTGCCAGCTTCCTTCCTCCACCGTCTCAGATTTGCACCTCTTCCACCAAGCAATGGCCAAAGTCCTTACCTTCAGGCAGCAGCTTAAGCACTCGGTACTCAGACCAAACCACTAAGCTCTGCCTGGTTTGGGGTTGAAATCGTGGAGCTCTGTGTGGCTTCTACCCAAAACCACATGTTCGTCCAGATTTATCCCAAATTCCCTCGGGTGCGTGAGCCGCAGCAAACCATCCGATGAACCTGCATGTAATGAACCCCCAAACCAGGGCTGGCTATCCTCTCGCATACGTCAAATCCGAAAGGTTTAAACAGCAATTAACAGAGGTATATTTTACATCTGAGTTTGCCAGATAGGATCTTCGAAGAAAATAACTCTTATTCTATAAAGGTCTATAAAAATAACTCTTATTCTATAACGGTCAATAAACCCTTGGGATACGAAGATGTTTGTATAGCCTCTTGACCATAGGTCTTACCATAAAATGTCAAATGTGTTGTCCTGAACCAAAAAGTATTGTCCTGAACCATGCAAACTGTTTTTAATAGGGGCCCCTATAACGATCTCATGTTGTCACATCAGAAAGACAACTGAAGTTATTCTCACAATACACCCCTCTGAGGCAGGGAAGCGCTATCCTTAGCTTGGCAATGGAAACCTGGCCACAGTCATCCCCATTCAAGCTCTCTGGTACAGCGATTGAGTGCTGACCAACATCCTTTCAATCCACGATGCAATTCAAGCGATTATCATTATGCAAATGAGAAATAGCGACAAACAGAAATCTAACAGCTTGTCCAAAATCCCCGAGGAAGTGCAGATACTCCTCACTCAACATCGTGCTGGTTAACGTTGTTTCGTTATTATGCCGCTGGTCTATTGGAGAACATACTCATTGAAAGTCGCGCAACGTTCGGTTACAATGTTTTTTGGCCGCCGCCTGCTAGTAGGAAACTACAGTGACGTAACTGGATTCGCTTAACATAGTTTCGCTTAAAGTCGCATTTTTCCAAGAACATAACTGCGACGTTAAGTGAGGAGTAGCCGTATGGGGCAGAATCAAGAACTGAGACAGGTCCCCAAAGCCCCAAGAACGCGGCCTTAACCATGAGCTCACACCGTGAAAATAAAATAATCATAGCCAAAAACGGTTCGGTGCCGTCACAATATCAGCTTCTGGGAAGCTGCTGACCTTCCTGGAATGCATAATAATTCCTCTCATTAAAACCCAACACCTAAATCAATGTATAAAGTCATCACCTTTGTGTTCCTATATTGATACTTTCACCTGCTGCTGCTAACACTTCAGAAAGCGCATCATCAACTCTAATTACAGCCTTGACACCAGCGAGATTTACGTCTGTGCCAGCCTCAAGTCTAACAGACACGGTGCTTTGGCACGTTCCTGCTTGCATGCGAAACAAGAGCAAGATTAATAGCGCCCGCCCTTCGGTGCCAAGCATAACCTGTTCACCGAGTGCAGAACGGGGGAGTCCGCACGAGCAAGAACGCACCAAATTATCCAGTTGCTCACATGCAACTGTCTGTGCATTTACTAAAAATCAAGGGCCAGCCACATCTCGGGCGTCCAAGGGAGGTGGTGCTCTCCCCTGCTCTTGGGGAGTGCTCTTAGGGACCCCTTGAGGGTCTTTAAGAGAAGCTGGATAGGCACCTGACCGGATAGGCGCTCTTTCCTGCCCAGGCAGGGGGTCGGACTAGATGATTTGTTGAGGTCCCTTCTGACCCTAACATCTATGAATGTATGAACATCCAAGCCAGGTCAACTTGTGAACCTTGCAGAGCAGAGCCAACACTCCCAGTCTGGGAAAGTAAAGTATTTCGCTTGGGTAAAATCTAAACAAGCGTGACACTTCGAAGAAGGGCTTGGGAAGTTTTACATATGGACTAGGCTAGCAACAGTTAATTTATTGCAAAAGCATACCTACTCTGGCTAAAGCTTTCAATAAACTATAATACAAATTAATCCTTGAAGCAGCACACGTGTGGCTATGGCTACGGGCTAATCTACCCTCCACTGGAGGGTTTTCATGAAAGCATGGATATTTGAACTTTTATATTAGAAGCAACGTAAGTTAACAGAGCATCAGCTTTATCTGTTAACTTGGAAATATTTATGCTGCGAGCCGCAATTCTTAAAACTCAGCCAGAAGGAAGAGCAAATCCACGTGGGAGTTAAGAGCATGTCTTTTCTGGAAGAAACACAGACCCCCCCCCGCGCCCCATGCAACTCCGGCAAGGTAATATTATTTGGAAGTTAAGATGTTAGTAGCAGAAAATATAAAAATATTTCACTTGGAGAAGTCCTGTTTTTATTTTTCAGGACTGAAAGTATTGCCCCTGGTGTAAAGCCCAAAAAGTCATCACGATGATGGGAGAAGGAAAGAGGAAGGAAGAAAAAACAAAGGCAAACAGACAGACATCCTCTGCAGACCTATGGAAAATGCTAAGAGTTCAGTTCAGAGAGGTTATGCAGCACCTTTCTGGTTTGTATTCGTGGGGGCTCACGCACTGTAGTTGCTTTTTTTTATTTCAGCTTTGGGTTCAGTCACTCCAGGGGCATAAGCCACAGCTCAGCTCTACACATTGAGTTTTGTCCGATTTCTTCCCAAGACCATTAACAAATTTGCTGGAAAGCAAATCTAAGTTTCTTCAAAAGAGATTCCAAGCCTAAGATTTTAATATAACCCCAAACGGAGATCATTTTTCTAATTTAAGTGGATGGCCAACATATTTTTTCCGCTCCATGATAACTCGCAAACTTGCCTTGTCCTCAGCAGTGACTGTGGAGGCCAATTCTCCACCCAATTCCATCCAATTTATAACTTGCTCAACATGTCCAGGTCCTTGATTTCGAGCAGGACGGGAGGCTGCCGACTCTGAAGTTCCTTCGGTTCCCAAGAAAACATTACTGGTAACACAGCCGCATCTAAACTGGGACCCTAGTGAGTTAGGCATGTCCGAGAAACAAGACAGCCCCTACCTACAAAAGCACTATATATTATAAGGATAATTTATACACCTCTCTCGTGCGGTAGGGAAGCAGATCTCCCTTTTTACAGACAGCGACAATGCAAGGGACTGGGCCGGCAACTGAGTTAACACCGTGCGTCAGCGGGAGCCAAGTAGGATGTTGTAGGCTGAGAGTAGTGAAAGCACTAGGCTAGGACTCAGGAGGATCCCGTCACCCATTCCCTGTGTAACCTGGCCTACGGTACTTACAGGGAAGTTTGGGCTGCGCCTCAGCTCCCTTGTCTGTACAATGGGGATAAAAGCATTTCCCTATATCGCAAGGCTTTCTCAGGTGAAAGTGCAAATACATTAAAAATTGCAAGGGTGTAGGTTGTAGCGGTGCCGGATGAAGGACACAGGCAGACAAGGGTCATTGGGTAAATCTGAGACTTTTTATTAGACCAACTCAAATAGTTGGAAAAATTCTTCTTTGCAAGCCTGCGATTTTTTCCAATGACCTGGTATCTTTTATTAGATCAAATCCAATAATTGGGAAAAAATGGAAAGAAGAATTTTTCCAACTATTGGAGTTGGTCTAAAAACAGGTATCAGATTTACCCAAAGACCCTTGTCGGCTTAAAAACTGCGAGGCACTCAGATGCTGGGGCAGTGGAAGCCCTGCGAGTAAAGAATATCGATAGAGATGAGCTCGAGACAGAGCTTGCAAGCTCCCCGCCCCTGGAACAGGCAAGGCCAGGTAGTATGTGCTCGTACAAAGATCGGCACTGAGAAGCAAAGAGAAATACAATCCTGTTTTATTCACGCGATCCATCTCAACTCCTCCGCTGCATTCACCGCCGTGCACGATTGGGAAAGCAGTCCGTCTCACTTCCCGGGCTGCAGTTTAAGCGGGAGGGGAGCAACGCAGCATCCTCCTTCCCACCTAGGCGCGCGGCTGTCTTTTCGAGGGGCTGCAGCCATTCTTTAGGGAGTGCCGGGAATACGAGTCCCGTTTCTTGGGGCCGGTTTTGGATGCACGGCGTTTTTAAGAACATTTTTCTCTGCCACTTGCCTGACCTCAGGAGCAGTCCCACTGCTCCGCAAAGGCAGCTGTGGAGCGCTCTGCCAAGCCCTATCAATTATTTAGTGTCAAAAGGAAGACTTAATCTGTGTGATAAAAGAATGGATTTTATCTAAGGCTTGTTCTCTTTAAAGTGATTTACACAACTAGCCTCTCCAGTTGCTTGCCTTAATGTAATTATTTACTTTTGCATTAACAGCTTTCCTCCACTCGGGCTATTTTTAGGAGTCTTTTGTAGCCTTTAGACATTACTAGCTCTCCCACTTCTGTTTAGCGATAGTTTTAAATCGCTTGACTGGGAAACGGTCGCTAACGTGCTGATCTCGTGAATGCCAGCGTAAACTAGAAGTAACTCTACAGAAATAACTCTGCTGGCTCTGATATCGGTGGGCAGACTTTGCTCCTTTGGCTACCCAGCGTGAGGTGGAAGTCAGGTTCGCGGTTCGTACACAAGAAGCCGTGCTTGCAGACTGTTTTGGCTGGCCACAACCACTGAGCACGAAGAAGGAGTATTACGACATCAACCTTACGGCAATAAAAAGAAAGGGCAAACCGAACAATGGATGTGCAATGCAATGTTATGTGCAACCGCTGATGCGGTTTGCTGAAAATCTTGCTACTGCTAGGATCCCAGGAACTGGATGCCCGGTTTCAAATGGGGTTGCCTGGGGCAGACACCAAACGTGACCTTCCCCATCTTCAGAAATGGCTAGAACCCGCCCAGACGCAGCATGAAAGGAGAAGAGGACTGACAGCCTAGGATTCAAAGCCTGGGATTCGGGGCTCCATCCTTGCTCTTCCACATACGGTGTGATCCGAAGCAAGTCATTTACTTTCTGTGTCTCAATCATCTGTAAAATGGGCATAAAATTAGCTAAAGAAGGTAAGGAACAACAAAGTTTGAGACGACACTATGGCAATGAGGGCCAAATATGCCAACAAACCCCTATAAAGTCATGCCTGATAAGGCAACAAAGAGTGAGGTGGTTGCATAGATATAAGTGAAAGTCAAGATACAGAGATCCCCCGGAGCCAGTGGCATACAGGGAGGGATATGGCTAGCATCAGATAAGTAGCCTTTAACTTCATTCAAATGACCAGGTACAACTAAAGCAGCCTTTGCTGTGAGACCAGAGTGACATGTGCACTCATTCCTCTGTAGCCCTAGTGAAACCCTGTAACCACTGAGCCACCCTGCCCCTTCTCGAAGGAAGGACAGTGCAGTATTCCTGTGGGATTCTCTACTCCAGAAGTTCCCAAACTTTTGCTGATTGCATACCCCCGTCCAGATTTACCAGCTGCCCATGTACCCCTACCAGCAAACATTTGACATTTGAACCCCTAAAATGCAAATGGTTATTGTAATGGAAATTAAATCTGCCATTACACAATTTCTCCCATGTACCCCCCAGAGATGTCTTGCGTGCCCCCTGGGGGTACATGTGCCCCAATTTGGGACCCCCTGCTCTACTCTATTATGTATCGCATAACAAAAGCCACTTAGCTCTCGCTCAGTGCCCTTCATCCGTGACATCCTTTAAAAATAATCCTCACAATGTTCTGCAAGACATGGTAAGATCTGTTTTACAAAGGGAAAGTGGGGCAAGCCCAGGCACGTGGGTAATCAGTCTTGAGGTGGGATCTAAACACAGGAGTCCTCTTGCTCTAGTTATGTCCAGACCATACCTCTCTCAGTATAAGCTTAAGTAAGTTCGTTGCATCTAAGAGCTTCATCTCCATCATGTGGCATTGCATTTCTTTTTAAAAACTTCAGTCAAAGACAGGATTTCAGTCTATCCCCAAAACAGTGCCAAACCCTAACTCTCCCCCAGCCCCCGACTATCTAGACAAAACCTGAACCATGCTCATCTCTATTTTTAATGCATGTGGCACAGCCCAGGGAAGCTACAGACCCCAGCTTGACCTACACACATAAAAGATGAGGTAGGCTGGTGTTTTAGGCTACAGCATTAATTAGATGGATCACATTCAACAAGTGCAACCTCTTTTATCAAAGGTGTTCACTGTGCGTGAAGTGCCTTCTGCGCATCGTTTCCTCCACTGCTCCCCTTTCCCAAAAGCCTGACCATGGAGAGAGCCATGGGAAAGAAAGAGCAGGAATGGAAACAGCACTGCTTCAGAAAGCAGTATAAATGTAAAGAAGCTATACGCCTCCGCTTCATAGATACTTGGGAGGAATTGGAGAGGAAACCCGTGGGCACAGAAAGGACGCTGAAGAAATGCGCTCCATTTTTCCAAGCCGAACCCAAAAACACCCGTGCAAAGCCTGCAGAGCTTGCTGAGCTCTCGCCGACTGGGCTGAACATGGATCTGCATTATGTATTCAAATGCATTTATGCTGATTAGACAGTGACCTTCAAAAGGGCCTGGAGATGATATAAGAAAGGTCCTTGCACTGCCCATTTCAGAAGGAGAGGATAGCACCAGAAACAGCATGCAGGAAACATGGTAGCACAGTCGAGGGAACTTGTTTGATTCGAGTAAGAAGGAATTTGTCCGTAGAAGGGAAACACAGAGGTCATAATAGAGAAGTCAGTGGAGGAGGTGCGGTCATGACTCTCCCCTATTCCCCAGCAATGCCCACAGGTAGTCAAGAAAACAAGGCAAGAGAATGCATACGGGCATTTTATTATTTTGCCTAGGCCACATGGGCTGTGAGACCCCGTTTCCAGAACGGGACAGCACCAAGAGCAATGCCAGAGAGACCAAGGAAAGATCCAGTGCTGCAGCCTACGCAGATCAAGGGAAGCGTATGGCCATGGGTCCAGCGTGGGACACCCAACACGGCAGACGGGCGAGTGTCTGCTCAAGAGCGACTCCACCGTGACCCTATACTCCACTGCAGTAAAAGCCTAGACACCAATCAAACCCAGGCTACGCGTTCCCCAAACAGCTGCCGGTATAACAGATGACACATAAGCAGGGGACAAGACAAGCAAGCACGTGAGGTCGAGTGAACTGGGAGCACTGGGTAGCAAAAATGCCACGTGCCAGCTCTTAGTCCATGTAGAGCAGCAATCATAAACACGGCGCCAGCCTGGCTGTCATCAGGCTGCTTTTCTTGTAGGAAAGGGACGTGCAGAAGGATGAGGCAGGCTTCTCCCTGGGAACTTCCCCATACATTGCGGGGGGAAAGGGGAGGACGGTAGGCCAGCGATCTTGTTGGAGAAGCAGAAACCTCAGTGATGGAGGCTTATTTGGTTGGTGCAGCAAAGATGACGAAAAGCCACCATGGATCTCAATGGGTGCAAGGTCACAGGACCAACTTACTGAGCTTCATTTCTTACCAGCTCTTCCACAGGAACTGCCTGTATGCACGCTCTTACCCCACAGTAAGTGCCTGCTTAGCCGCAGTCACTTATGTCCCTTTTGTTGAGGTCTGAGCCCTGACAATTTAGCTTGCATCCAGTGTAGGATAAAAGTGTACACAGGCAGTACCTGTGCTGCAGCTGACCTACAGTCAGGCTGGTCAAGTCAGGCTGGATCCCACACAGCGTCCTTGCCGGAGCCACCCAGGGCACATTTCCCTGCGTCATAAGTCAGTCCGTCGCATCACGCACCGCACTTGATTGCTAGCTGTTGAAGCTACCGGTGCCGTTTGGCCTACCTTGAATACTGAGAACAATGGACATGATAAGAGAGGAGGCATTTAGCAAGGTCACGAGGATTCCTGCTTAGCATGCACACCCGTGCTCTGGGCTCCTCATCTCCTTGGCTTGCCTGCGTATCAGCTAAAGCACTTTGCACCTGGGGGACTGTTTCAAGAGCTGGAGACACTGCTCACGGGCGCTTGCCTGCACACCATTTGCAGACTGCTCACCACCCACTAGCTGAGAGAAACGGCACGGTGTCCTTCGGTTTTGGTCTCGTGCATTTTGTCCTTCCAGGCCTCTAGTCCCTCCTGGACAGCAGGGTTCAGGTATGTAACAGGGGGCAAACCACGCAGGCATTCACAAATACAATTATTTCAAGACCAAGGACAGAATCAGCATTTTCTAATCACCCCTTGGAGCTCCCAAGAGGGGCAGAGATGGAGACGGAGACACAACCGATTTACTCCAAAGTAACCTGACCCGACTCCAACATGGAAGAAGAGAGGATGCACAAGACAGTCAGCCTTATGGTGGTGGAAATTACTCCACTCTGGGGCCAAATTACCCCTCGAAGTCAGGAGGGACTAGACCAATTGTGTGTCCGCTCTCCTAATCTAGCTCCCCATGCAATACCCGTTTGCTCCGGCTACACTAGCTCTCCCACCATATAGTGGCCTGGTTTAGCCAGGTCCACATCTTAGTACAGATTAAATGGACTACAGAATAAAAGCCGGGGTTAATTATACCACAATAATCATGCTGCGTTTGTGCCCAAAGAGCCTGGCCACAATGACAAATGACAAGGGTGGGACCACAATAGTTCGCCAGCAACGACAGCGAAGTCCATTTACAGGCCATTAGGTGACAAAAGGTCCCTTCGCACACAGGAAAAACACCCTGAGACTCATGACTACCGATACTTTGGCCCAGCCAAAATGGGAGCCAGTGTGTCAGACGCTGCATGCACGCAGCACGAGACGCTGCTATGGGCACCTTGCGCTACGGGCGATGGGACTCTCCCGCTCCTCCACTTCACCGGTGCACATGCCGCTGCCGCTCATGCTCACCCCCCTCGACAGCTGACCCAGGCAAGCAGAATAATCCCAACACCTGCAAGAAGTTCACGACAGTTAAATCCCAAGCCGGGAGCCTAAAATGATGCGAGCGCCTTTCCCAGACAGGCAAAATGATGAAGAATGCTGTTTGGAGGAGAGGCGAGCCTGGCGAGATGGAGAGGAGAGATGCTTCTGCTTCTGATGCGCTTCTCAGGACCCTCTCCACCCATTTTTTTTTATTTTACTGGGGTCTGCTGCGACCTGTGCATTTCCTCCATCTCATTGACACAGTCTGCCCATAATCCAGGACTAAGACAAGCTGAGCGGCACACGGACGCCGTGCCAACGCCGCTCCTGGGTTGCTTACGAAGATCCCAGGAGAGCTCCTTGCCCTTCTCTTCTCCCTGCTGAAAGGACTGAGTAGCCCTCAACCTCCCTGCCAACCCATAAACCCAGCCACCGCACGGTCCGCCAAACCCCAACCCTTTGCAGAGCAGCCCCGCTTTTGGGCCCTGCAAATACGTCCGGAGGCGGGAGCTGCATTTCATCCAGCGAGGCGCTAATCTTAAAAGACCGCTACCTGCTGGAAAAAGTGCAGCTTGAGCTTCCCTGCTTCTACAGCTTGGTTTTCCCGTGTTTACAGCAAATGACTTGTTGAACTTCATTATAGACAAAGTATTTCCATAGATCACAGGCAGTGAGACCTGTGCAGCTAACATAAAATAAATTACCGCCCCATGATAAATGGTTCTATTAGCAATCCAGATTGTTAAACTCAGATAGAACAGAATGGAGGGAGCACTGCCCCATTCATTCTCCCTCCGGCAGATACCGAGTTGTAAATAGGTTATTTTGTGTGTAAATAACACATTAAAACTCAGCATTAGCCGTGTCTTTTGATAGAGAGGAAATTGTTCCAAATAAATAATCCCGGACAGGAATGTAAAATAAGCCAGATTTAATAGTGCATGCCTGCTGCAGCCGTGTTAAACATGACTAAAATGATAAACCCCAGAATATACTAATAGTAAACTATGCTCTGACATCAAAGTAATGAGGCTGTATTTTTACCCAGCTTTAGAAATGCTAAAATTAGTCTTGACAGCACCAGACATCAGAAAAATGTTTCAAACATAAACACCATCAATTTAGCAACTGGGTGTTTGTGTCCCGGGAGGGGAGTTGAGAGGGGACGGTGCATTCTGGGTCTTGTTAATACCGGGTCGTTAGCCCCTTCTACGATTTTGATTTAATTTCTGACCGGGGATCAGAAGTGAGCCCCCCCGACCAGACAGCTCAACAATTTAAAGTGCGACTTATTTAAAATATATGGGTCAACTCAACCTGGCCATGCACATAGGGAGAGACAAGCCCTGCACCCCTGAAGCCAAGCCTGTTCTTCATTATATGGGGGGAAGTCCCGAGACCAAATGCAGACTCTGCCCTTTGCCCTGGGAAGGAATATGAACTGCATTCAAAAACCCTGAATATTAGAAAGTATGCTCCAAAAAATGAGGCCGCGACTGCAAAATGTGAGTGCCTGTATTTCCTGAATATCACCATCAAAACCTTCCCCTGCAAACACGCGCACTTCTGGAAACCAAAGGGGGGGGAGCGCCTCCTTTGCCAGTATGATTTATAGAAAAAACAGAAAATTAGAAGAGACTCCCCTGATGTCATTTCTGCAAGACCAATTTCTGAACATCTGATCAATGGGTTACTATAAAAAAAATGTCAAAGAAGATCTCTAAAATGGCAGCTTTAGGAGACTAAAAATATGAGATGCAGATTGTTAGTGCGAAACAACCCCTCGGCATTGACAGCATCCACAATGCCCATCTCCTTTCCTCCAGCCATAACTTCATTTGTTCAAGGCTGCAGGCAGCATTTGGGACCAATATTCGGAGCCAGCTAAGTAGAAGGGAAGAAAGAAAGTCACAAAAATATATAAAAGCCAGGAGGATTCTTAAATGGCTTCGTGAATATTCAGGTTACTGTGTCACTTTGTCACGTCTTAATTAAAAACAGACCCTTGTGAATCTATTCAGATCTGACAAGGAAAAAATGCTTTAGTCAGAAAAACTTGGCCTGTTGACGCCTGACCGAACTGAAAAGGGCTCAGACACAAGCAGAGGGGGAAGAAGAGGACTGTGGAGCATGTCTGTCCGGATCCGGAGAACATGCGTTGCAGCTGCAACATTAGCACGGGATAATGTAGTAGGTAGGCAGTGCCAATAGGGAAAGTATAATCTATATAATAAATAAAATCTAGGATTTACACTGGAGCAGACAGAGACATGTGCTTGTGGCCTTTGGGAGCTGAAAAACTCAGATGTTTCGGGACCACCCCCCTCTTTTGGTTATGCCTCTGCCTCAGTTTTCCATGCCTGTAAAATAGGAGTATACAAACGGCACCCATCTCACAGGCCTTTTCCAAGTAATTAACCCACATCTGCTAAGAACTTTAAGCATGAAGATTGCTACTGAAGTGCTAAGTATGATCATGCATGTGCGACTAAATCACAGTTTACACATCGCTCGCAAGGATGCACTGGTCCAATTAAAAAAAAATCACCAAAACCTCGTATCCTCTCTTTTTCCTGGATCATCACGGTGACATCACTGCAATCCTCCTACATAAACGAAGCAGTCCAATTCATTTTCTATATATAGACATGTAAACACACACCGCTGGCCTTTCGAGGAACTTTTCCATTTTGGAAACCCTCACTTCATCCTGTTCAGATTTCAGAGGGAGATCTTCAAAAAATTAAATAACACTCACACTGCTCGTAAAGTTTCTAGGTTACTATCGGATCTGGAGCCTACTTTACTGCTAGCCATTTTAGGTAATTTATTAACACTTCTTTTCACAGCATGATATAGATTTTGCTCTTTACATCTCATTACACAATGCTTTCATCATACTTCTCCTGACATCTTCAAACAATCTTCTTCTTACTTTTCCACTTCAGTTTAATAAGATGAGAAATGTTGAGCTTGTAAATCATTCATTTCAGAGTAGATAGCACTGAGCTAATGTGAAACACAATGTCACATGCATAAAAAAAGAAACAAGTCTCCAGTTGGAAACCAAACGGGCGGAGAAAACTCAGCTTTGGGGGCAGATTCTGGTCTCGGTTTCACCTTTATCAATCCAGAATAATTGAGTTGTCTTCGATAAAGTTATTTCAGATTTAGGTACCAATCTCAGAAAGCATTCTGCTCACAATAGCAGCTAAGCAAGCACTAAAATTAAGCCTATGCTAAAGTCTCATTGACATCAATTGGTCTTTATAACATGCCCAAGGTGGAGGATGCTGTTCTGGACATGGATGATGTTAAAGAGACGCCTCAATATTTTCCAAATCATACTCTTATACTTATTTAGCAGCCGTCAGATTTGGCCTCTTGATGGCAGATTTGCAGATGTCACTCCCACAAATTTTTCCATTCCCTAAGTATGAACAAGTAATTGTTACAAGAAGTTCAGATCCCAGCCCGTTCAGGTCTGGATTCAGCCCAGCCCTGTCTCCTAAGCATTACTTTGTAAGAGCTCTTCTGGTTTTTTTAAGAGACTCTTCCTTGGCTGGCAAGACTGATCGAGGGGATGAACGACTCTGCTTTGCTACATCCCAACAGCGGTCTCCTTGTCCCATACATTTGAACTTTCCACTATGTTTCTTAGATCTAGCGCGAGCTTTGGAAAGGATGGTTGTGTAAAACAGATTTATACAGCTGATGCAGGAAAGGCAGGGGTAGCTATCTTAGCTCTGCCAGCTGAAAGCAAAACTCAAGTTACTAACTCTTGCTACCGACACCATGCAGCAGCCCGTACATACACTTGCTGCTTTCTTGAGATGAGTAATTACTAGGCATGCAAGGAGGAATCGGAGGATTCATGGTGAGGTAGAAACTAGCTAGCTCTGCAGTGTATTTTTTTTTTTACTTACAAATCCATACACCTGGGGATGCCACTGGTCACACACAAATGGCAGAGGTCTAACTCTGTCTTTCCACACCGTCCCGGGAGCGGTCATTCTGCTTCTGTACCCAGACAGAAGAAGGCGATACTGTCCACCTGAGCCAAGAAACCTTCCTTTCCAGGTACCTGAAAACATCACCGAATGGCGGAAGAGCTCCTCGCGCTGGCATTCAGAGCTGGGGTACGCGCAGTTGTTCGGAGCCGGACGCAGCTCAGCAGGCAAGAGACAAAAGGGTAATGGGACCCTACACAGCCATTATAATCGCCTGTTTAGGAACCAGATCCTTTCCTCATTCGGTCTTAACACTGGCAAGCACCCCCAGTGTCAATCGCCACATTTAATTTAGGGTCCAAATACTGGTTGCCAACGTGCAGTAGTTACTTGCATCTCCAGAGCGGGATAAGTCTGCCACGTGCACATGGCATGGGGCCTGGCCGGTCCTGAGCTCTGAGCCCCCCTGTCTTATCAAAGTAAATTCCCCTTGTTTTAAAAGGCTGCACTCTCATCGAGTTACTCGCATCCCTGAGCCCAGGGCTGCCCTTTGCTCCATCCTACTGGGCCCTGGAGACGGCTCCTCTGTAGCCTGCGAGTGAAATTTTCCCTAGTGCGAAGGGGCCCACTGCAAGTGGCTCCACTCCCTTTTACCTCCAGAGTTAATGAGATGCAGCTGGTTGACCTTCCCGCCTGATTGAGAGCTCACACACAGCCTTTAAATGTGGCAGGGTTTCCCCCGCTCAGTCTTGCAAGGAACTGATCCACCTTTTCTTCTATTCCCTGAAGGAGCAGGGCTGGGTAAAGAAACAGGCCAACATGCCCCCGCTCTCTGCCATTGCAAGTCATGTTTAAATTGCTGCCTATATGATTAATATATTGACATGCAACCCTTGTAACCATTGGAGTGCACAAGGATTTTGCTACTGGCCTCAATGGCAATATGCTCAAACACTTAGCAAACGTGCTCAACGGAGAGAAGGAAATCAAATTCTGGACTATTTCTGATGCAACAGAAATATTAAGAAATTGGGGGGGGAGGAATCCGTACTTGTGTGCCATCTCGTATGGTTCAGAGCGATCCAGGGTCTTTTCCTAACAGCAAAATACCAAAGGCAAGGACCAAAAAAGGCTACAGCAGTCACTGGAAAAATCAAAGCAGATGCAAGAAGCATGCACCATTTGCTATGATGATGCTAATACGAAATCTACTTAGCTTTACCAACCCCACCACCTGACATTATAATATGCAACAGAAATATGCCCTAGGCATCACAGAAAGCCAATGCACAGTGTGCAGCAGTGGCCGATGCTCAGAAGTCTCTTCCGGTGAAGTTTAATTCAGATTTGATTCCACGTCAGTGGAAACTTCGTTTTCTCTACCCCTAAACCCAATTTTGTCAGGAGCGACAGCAGACTGGCGTGGTACAACAACCTGGCGCGCTGCACACGACGGCAGAGCGCCTGCAAGCTGTCAGCCTTCAATCCTGGTGACCTTCTCAGGCTGAGAATCCCAATAAACTCAGCATGTTCACACGAGGACACATGCCACTATTCGTATTAAATTGTAACAGTCTAATGAAAGACACCCCTGCTGCTTTCAAAGTGTGGAAAACATTAAGTACCTCCTTGTGCCGCCGCCGCCGCTGCCGCCGCCGCAGCCGCCGTCGCCGCTGCTAAGGGAGCAGGTTTCTTCCCCGTCTCTGCAAAGCTATTCCCCTCCAGAATTGCACCTTTCCCTTCCTTTTTCCCAGCAGCAGTTGAAGCAGAAGTTTCCATCTTAGACATGCATATTCCAGCTCAGCAACCCTAAGGAACACAAAACACACACACCCACATTTCAGTCATTTCTTGAGCAGGAGAAAAAGCAAAAGCAACGCCGCAAGGGACAGCCCAATGCTTCGCACAATCCAGACGTAAAGAACAACGGCGACCGGCTACATTCCTCGCCCCGATAACCGGAAACAGAAGCGGCCTGCGATTCTGCAAGGTATCAAGTGCTCTCCGTTCCCTAGGACCTTGCAGCTGTTGAAGACACTCAAGACCTCAAAGGTTTCATTCAGTTCTTCAAAAAAAAAAAAAAAATAATAAAAGCTCTGACTGGATTTGATTTTGTAGGTTATTATATCATTAGTGTAAAAACGGGGTGGAGGGAGCGAGAGGCGGGGGAACTGCAGGCCTCTAAGAGAGAGCCACTGACAGTGGGGAGGAAGAAGACTGAGGATGGACCAGGGGGTTTCTATGACTGAAGAGCATGGAAAGTGGTAGCGAGATCCAGAGGTTTAATCCGCACAACCATGAACTGTTTGTCACGTGCTCAGAAACAAAAAGGCACGGCCCGTCACAGCGGTAACTCAGGCTGCCCAGAAATCTGCAGTTTGCCTGGATGCAAATACATTCATTTTTTAAATTAAAAACTAATCTTTTTGCTCAAACGTGCCCTTTCCCAATTTTTTACCCACCTGAAATAACAAGACGAAACATATCCTTAAGACCCTACTTGGTACTTAC
The DNA here is from genome assembly GCF_001723895.1 of Crocodylus porosus. Classification (NCBI taxonomy): domain Eukaryota; kingdom Metazoa; phylum Chordata; order Crocodylia; family Crocodylidae; genus Crocodylus; species Crocodylus porosus. The sequence continues at coordinate 58,049,298 of NW_017728949.1, read as the reverse complement.
TGGCCAGGGAAAACTTCCCTTGCTTGCTGTCTGTCCAACCCAGGGGCTTTCGTGCCCAAAGTCAACGGAGAAAAATCATCCAGAGTTTTGCCGGAGTAAGGAGGGGTGAAGGATGCATTGAACAACATCTTATAGTGGAGAAGAGCACAGGATATCAAAATACCACCCCATCTTTCCCAGGCCTGGCCCACATCAACCAGCTGATTTTGCAGGGAAAAAAATGTATGCCTGGGTAATTAAATGCACCCCAAAACTGTGTTGTCCTTAGACACACTTTCATTTCTGACCTCCAGACACATTTACTTCTCCTCCCAACTTTAACTCACTTTATTTTAAACATCTCTGTTGGCCCACTATAGGAGATGTGTCGGTGGCATATACTGAAACCATCCGGCGACTTGGGGCAGTCCTACCACCTTTCCAGGGGTCTTGGGGAAAACCCACAGCTAGATCCCTTTCTCTGTTCCAGTTTCAGTTGTCATGCTTGAAGGCCATCCGGCACCTGAGATTTACTGGAGCGCACTAGCTGCTTAAGTTACAGGAATTAACTGGACCAGCCAAAATACTTCTGGGAACCCAAATGGGAACTTTCTGACCAAAGTGAGTTTGACTGCCACTGCATCAATCCAAATCTTCCTCACATTGCCCTGGTGAGCAAAAATGAACAGACCAGTGAACAGCCTGGATTTAAAAAAAAAGTCCACCTATCTTAAAAACACGCCTTGGTATAAAATTCCAGCAACTCCCATTTGTGCTGCATGATGCATACATTTCATCCCGCACTTGGCTGTAATCCAGACGCGAGCACTTCAAGGGTTTCGTTCCTCACAACCTCGATATTTTTAATTTGACGTGTGCAATTTAGATTGGATTGCCTTTCTGTAGGCTGACTGATAGCTTTCAAGTCAATGGCGCTTAATGCACAAATGCCGTATTTTCTTGCATACGACACTTCTCCAAATATAACAGCCTTGCTTTTGACAGGCAGAAAGAAGGGGAAAAAAGATTTTTTCCAGAGTTATGGCTGCATAGAGCCGGGAGACAGCCTAATCTTCAGTTCGCTCACCTTCCCTTTTTGGCATGACCAAAGCTGGTGCTGAAGACACCTCTATGGCCTCTGAGGATGGATATATGGTTTTGAAAAGAGCTCAAGGGTCTGCATTAAAGAGCTAAAAAGCCCGAGTTAAAGAAGCTGTGAAATAGAGAGGAGGAGCAGCTAGTAGGTAGAAAAATTACCCTAAGAAAGATTGGTTTGATTAGTGACGAAGACCATTAAAAAGGAGAGAAGAGTTAACACCTGCCAAGAGAAGAATAAGGAAACATTAAGTCAAAAGACTCCCACAATTGCCTGAACAATTGTACCGCAGCTGCTGCCCTGTGAAACGAGAGGCAAATCAGGATGCTTCCAACTCCAGACATTAAGCTGATTTTTTACACCCACCCCAATTTGGGAAGGCTTTTTTTGCGGGGAAAGGGCTTTTGGGGGGTGGGGGGAGATGCATATTGTATGCAAGAAAATATGGTACTCCAGTGGCATGGTTTTGCTACCTTCCTGCCTTACCAGCAGAAGGGAAAACAATTATAAACGGCTAACTCCTGAGCCATCTAGAGAAGTAGCTCCTCGGTATCCACATCCAAAGAGGGTGCCTGCGGAGAGGTAGCGCTCTTCTTCACTTCAACCTTCACCTGGGCAGGTTGAATCAAGCGGAGAAAAACTGTTCAAGTTGTGTGTTGCATCTTAGTGCCACCATGCAGCATTTTATCTGCAGCATTTATCAAGCAAAAAAGCACCTTTTTCCATATCTGGCAGTCTTGTACCACAGCATGGCAAAGCCTTGTCCTCTACAGCTCCTGCCCTGCTGGAGCCGCTGCCCTGACCTCCTCTTCCTTGGGTTGTCTCCATGTCTTTTAAAATATCAGGGGAAGAAATGCATTTTTTCTCCCTTCCTTTTTAATGCATGTCACGTTGCTCTTAATCTTAAGAGTATTCATCCTGCAGCCACGTGTGCATACACTTAACTTGAAGCAGTTGAACGGTCCCAGGGAAGTCAATAGAGCTATTTGCACATTTAAAGTTAAGCATGTTTGCATATTTGCAGGATCAGTGCCTAAGGTCCTAACAACATCGCTTTCACTCAACAACAAAAAATAGTTCTGGGACCGTTTGGAGAAACGATCCAATTTTGTTGGCAAAAGCAGGGCAAGTGTGTGCAGTTCAAGTTAATGGAGGAATTAAAGCCCTGGATTTGTGGGCTCAATTTGCAGACACACAACTGGAAGCCAGCATTTGAAATGGTGAGCATCACAATTATAAGATTTATTGATGACGCAGGAAACACACAAGTGTCTGCACAGCACTAACGAGCACCCCAGCCCTCCCCCCATGAGCCGGCATTGGGCTTGATGGTAAGAACGGGATGTTTCCACTGGGGCCAGAGCTGTACAAGACTCTAATCCAGAAATTAGTTTGGGTAACAGATCGTGCATGAAATAAATATACTCCATTGGTGGAGTGTTTGACCTGGGTCTGACAGCTTGGGCTTCTGTTCGTTAACCAAATAAACTGCCGAGGCCAAATTACTAGCCTGCCACCTGTTTCTTCTTAGTCCCCCCGCTTTCAAGGTTTTCCAATTTTGTTTGAAATCAGACCCTTCCTCTTCCCCCAGGGCTTACTGCGACCATGGTGCTGTGAATGTGCCCTATGTTTTGGATACGACTAACTGGAGTGCACGGAGAATAGAAACCTTTTACTCGCTGGATGCGTGTATTATGGCCAACTTTTTCCAACGGGAGTGCCTAAAGTTGGGTGTCTGGAAGTGCCTATTTTAGGCATCTGAGCGAGTGACCGGTTCTTCAGAAAAGACTCTCATACCTACTTCTGCCACTGAAGTTTGCAAGCGCTGGGAGAAATTTGTATGGGCAGCATTTATTTGCTTGCCAAAACATGGATTTAGAAGCCAACTTTTAGTCTCCTGGGTTTGAAAATGATGCTTAGAAGAGGAGATTTCCAAAAGCATTGAAGGAACGCAGAAGCACAACTCCCGCTGGCGTTCAGAGCGGAGGTGCTTGTTAATCTCATGGAGCAGCTATAAAGGACTAATCACCATCCAGTTAACAACAGTACTTCTGTACCTATAAACCACAATAAAGCAAGTGGTCAAGAAGGCATTTGCTCTGAATTTTTTTTAAGGACGCTCTTGCTTCAGTTTTAATGAAACGTTTGTGTGCTGCAAAACTCAGGCCTACGTGTTCAAAAGGGTCTAGGGATTCAAGGATGCCTCAAGGCCAGGGTTGCGCCATCTGATACCTTGAAAAAGTCTGATCTTCAGAAGCTGCAGGTCTACCTTCTGCAAATCAGACATTTAAATGTGGCTCAAACTAGGCACACTGACCACTGAGGGTGTCTATACACGTGCTCCAGGGTGTAGGGTGGGGGCATGTTAATTAGAGTAGCTCTAAGGGCTGCTCTAATTAAAGCGCCCACAGCGTCATATGTATTCAGTGTCCCACACTTCCCAATGGTGGCAGGGACACTTTAACTAAACTCATCCAGCGAAGTTTAGTTAAAGTGCCCTCGCCAAGATTTTGAAACGTGGGGATGCTGAAGGCACATGATGGAGGCTGCTGAAGCATTAAATCGAGTCTATTCTGACACGTGCCAATTAGCAACCCCCCCCAACTGAGGTCCCCCCAAAATCAGTGGACGCGCTTGAAAACTCAACCCTAAGTTATTCCCTTCTTTTGTCTGCATGTTAATTATGAATGAAAAAAATAACTTGAGCGATTATAATAAATGGTTGTATTAAAACAGGTAAATCCTTCTCAAATACTGGATTAGACTGCAACTACCCTAATCTTATGGGATTTAAGGGATTTAGGGTAAATAAGTCTATAATTATTTTTGCTTTGTTAAGGGAACTGGGTGGTGGAAAGCACTGGAAATGCAATATTGAGTCTTTCACCTCCAAAGCACTGTTTCACCAGGTCGGCAATGACCAAAAAGTTGTTCCCACTGGACACCAGCTCAGGATCCACTCTGATATAAATTGCTGGGTTTCTGAACAGCTGCTAAGAAGCAAGAATCCCGGTCAAAGTTGCTGTTGCTTCTTATAGGCAACGCTATGGCTGGCAGATACCAAGGAGTAAGTGGGCATAGATGCAAATTAGCCCCCTGACTTGTAGACGTTCTTTTTTTAATCGGGGTTGACACAAGTGCTTAGACAGCAATAGGAAAGCGTCTCCCCTCGATCCATCTAGCACGTGCTCTGGAAGCACTTTGGCCATATGGTTAAGGCGGTCTCTAAAGACCCTAGACTCTCTTCTTACCCATTCCAGACTTCCTGTGTCGGTGGGTTTCAACCCTTTTTCATGCGCGGACCCCTTTGGAAAGTCTGAATGGAGGCGCAGACCCCTTTGAATTATAGGTGTGGGTCTTCACGTACTTTCATCAGACCATAATCATCTTTCATGGGCTCCTCAGATGCCACCTGTGGACCCCCAGGCGTCTGTGGGCCACAGGCTGAAAACCACCGTCCCATGCGACTTCCAGCTAACGACTTAACCGCAGTTTCCACATCTGCACAATGGGAAGCAGCACTTTCCTGCCTTAGGAGTGAGCTGCGATGCCTAATTTAGTCATGTTGGCAAAGCGCTTTGAGATCCTCAGAAAGACGATACTAAAAAAAAATTTCTCTCTCACCAGTATAAGAAGGCGGAAAGCCCATTCTCTACCAAGCCCTCTCCGTCCGAGGTTTTTTTAAGCAACATATATTTTGTTTTCTGCTCAGTGCTAAATTTTTTTCCATTGCTCTGTGCCTCAAAGACTTTCTACATCCCGTGACAGATTAATCGTAGCCACGAACCATTTGATGTGAAAAAGGGTTTCACGGGGAGCCTGCTTTTTACCAGTAAAGAGTGCATGTTTTGGAGTGCCTATACAGAGAAAGACCCCATGCATTTATTCAGACACGAGCATGTGCCCTCAGTCATGACTCAGAATTAGAAACCCAAAATGGATTACTTGGCCTGTTCTTTGGGTTTGCAGCTTTCTCTGCTGGCAGAGGGTTAGATAATTGATTTTGACACTAATACCAAGCATTGCTCAGATGCCCTGTAATATAATTCTGCAGTGACACTAAAAAGGCAGCCATGTGAGATCTGAGCAAGAAAACTGCTATATGATTTGCCCTGGACAACCCCAGCTATTTTAACAGCTGCACTGGATATTAAAAGAAAGAAATCCCTCCAGAATTAAAAACAACAAAGTCACATTTGCCTTTGAGGGAAAACAAGACACCATAAAACTTTCCTATTAAAATAATCCCTCCTACTAAGCGTATGAGGAACGGGCACGACACTTTCTCCTACGGGCGCTGGTCTGGAGTGAGCCTGGGAATACACTGATGCTCCTCACAGTCCACTTCCCAGAAAGCGTAGGGAAAAACACTCTCTCCCCAGAAAATGTTCATTGAATAATGATCAGTTTTGACTAGCCGCGTGCAAAATGATGCACTATAGTTTTATCACAACTGTCACAAGGTCGCAATGAGGCTTGGCTGGGGGTCTTCTCCACAGGGGACGCGATTGGGCTACTGAATTGTACCCTAACAACCAAGATCAAAGCCACCTAGAAAGACCGTTGCAAAAAGACATCACAAAAGGCCTCCCCGAACAACTCGACATCTTCCTGGCCGATCTCAAAAGATTGATAAGAACTACAGTCTCTCTATTGCTTCGCTATCATCTACCTTACCTCTTTATACAAGATTAAAATGATCAAATACATCACTCAAGTCTCCAAGTTAAAAATAATTACATCCCCCCCCCCCACTATGTTAATTTGTATAAATAGAGGAATATTCCTAGCATCTCTTCTTTTACTCACAGCAAATGCCTTTCGCATAAATAAGTCTGCTTATGAACTGAGTAAAAAGTTCGACCGCTGGCTTACGATAGTATTGCCGTTCTCCTTTTTTTAGTCTCCAAATTGTGAGCCAAATTCTGGCCTCAGTTGCTGGAAGTAGCAGCAGTTAACCTGGTGAAGTCACGGCTTGCATACCGAGCAAAATTTGACCCCTGTATTTTCCTTTCTCTCAACAGCAGCCTCAAGTTACTGAATACGGAGGGGAGGAGAGGGGGGCTCTAACCACAAGCCACCAGAAAATGCATGGACTATCCAAACACGCAGTTTATCACTATAGGATCTACATGGGTTCATACAACATCAATCTCCGAAAGAGCAGCGCAGTTATTAACCCATGACTAATCATTTGTGAGTGCCTTTTGACACCGGGTTCGGACTCCAGCCTGCCCTCGCACAACATTTCTGTCCTTGGAAACGACTAAGATCTCAGCTTTACAGGCAATCTAGTGCACAGTTTCACTGGGTGTAAATTTATGGTGCATTAGTTATCCCACATTAACATGTGAAGCCATCTTCTTCCCCTTGCAGGCTCCAAAGGTCCCGCACCTCCTAGTTCCCAAACTGGGTGCTGAGGGGGAGAGCTTACCTCCTCTTGCTTACGAGGGCACAGGAGGTAGATGGAGATCTCCCTCCATGCTCTCCTCTGCCCGGCTGTTGGAAAAACAGAAAAAAGAGCTGTCGGCCTCCTGCAATGGCCTTGATGGGGTCAGCTGGAGGGGGTCGCCTGCCTCCTTCCCCAGAAGTGCTGAAATTCAGGGAAGTTTCTCCCGTGACCCATAGTCCTGGGTAAATTCATGTCACTCATAGACGAGTCATGAGAACTGACATCATTATAACGAGACAGGTTGTATAACATAGACGTCTGAAATCAGAGGCCTCTTTTGAACTTGCAGAATGATGTCACTCCAAACGACTGTACCAATCTAGTTTAAATTCGAGCGACAGGTTGAAGGGGCACGCTTACACAGACACGTGAAATGGATCCACTGCTGGACTTACTTAAAGACTGAGTGAGAACACCACTCGCAGCTTCCAGGCAGCAAAACTGAGCCCACGTGGCAACTCAGGTTTTGCCCCTAGACATTACAGCAACTTTCAATGGGCCCAGCGACACGACGTCTAAGTCAAGCTTTCCCCACGCATCTGCCCCGCACGCGATAGCTCTGGACCGGCGCATGCTGCCATTTCAAAATTTCCGGGAACATTTGAGGTGCTGAAGGGCACCCCCCTATTTTCTGCAATGCCAGAAAATCTTGATTCATAGGTAAAGCAGGGCAAAGGAACTCAGCCTTCCCTGCAGCTGCCTTCAAGCGTCAAAGGTAGCAGAGGTCTAGGTTGTAGCCATGCTGGGCTGAGGACGTAGGCGGATGAAGTCATTTGGGTAAATCTGATCTCTTTTCTTAGACCAACTGAAATAGCTGGAAAAGTGCTTACTCGCGGTGCTAGGAGAGAGCATATACCATGTAAATCTACTAGGAATAAGGCAGTGTTACGGGGAGACTTTAAATGGACCTGGAGTGGAGCCCAGGGTAGAAAAATCTGGGGGAGAAGAGCCAAATGTGGACAGAGGAGGAGATGGAGAAGGAAGCAGAGGGAAGTGGTGAGGGACCCAAAGGTGACAACGAAGTTGGGGGTGAGGAAGGATTGCTGGGAAAAGGAATTTGGGGGAAGGAAGTGAATGAGCAGAGAGAGAAACCAGATTGACAAGGGACTCAGGACGACCTGATGGCCATGGGGGAAGCAGTGACCTAGCAGTGCAGACGGGGAGGGGGAAACACGCCCCGAGGTGGGAAAGGTGGTGTTTGAAAAGGTGGTGAACCGTCTTTGCTGCGAGGGGGTGTGCGGAAAAAGCTAACCAGGACCCTCACGCGGAGGGTGTCACTCAAACCCCAGCCTGCGGCAGATGGAGGAACAGGACATCCTGCCGTGGTGGGGAAGACAAAGTGATGGGGAAGGGCATGAAGAGGTGGGGAAATGGGGCAAAAGCAGAATGACTAGGGAGAGGGAAATGGGAGACACACTGAGACCCCAGCACAACGAAGGTGTTGCAAGGATTTCCTGGAGGAAGCGTGGGCAACGTAGCGTGTTTGTAGGGGCAGGAAATGGAAGAATACAAGCTCCCATTCTTGCAGAGGCCACCACAGGTGTACCCGTTTACTGGGGCCCACAGGTCCAAAAACAGCAGCAAATTTCCCTGCCACCACATTTCTGGACTCGCAGGGAGCCCTGCGGACGGGACAGCATGCCAGCCCGGCACACACAGGCAGCACCGATGTGACTTGGGCACACAGGAGCCAACTGGACACATGGTGGGGCCACGGGAGGCGGCATGAGGCCCCAGTCCGGCAAGGGAGGCGACACGGAGCCTCAAGAGGGGCGGAGGGAGGCAGCGTGGGGCCCCGATGCAGCAGCGCAGGGCCCCCAGGTCTCTAACACAGAGGCACAGAGCAGGTCCCACTGATCCGCCCCGATCTCTAGCACCCTGTATGTGTTAGGGTGTTTTTAAGCCTCCCCAGAGACTCTGGGGGTCGGCTACGACTGAGGCTGGGGACTTCAACGGGGGCCTGTCAATGCCGCTACTTCTCCATGACTCCCCCCAACTCCATAGCCCTAATGCACACGTATGTCTTCCCACATGGATCGCAGTACAAAATGATCACTCGCAGAGACGTACAGTATTTAATTTGCATGGGAGGAGGCCAAGTATAAATTAAGATTGGGTTGATGGCAGAGATCAGGAATTAGTGCCATCTAGAAGCCCATGGGTAATGAGTCGTCTGGCCCACGCGTATCACCAATGTAATTAGCATTAACTGGGCACCTTTTTGACTCTCAGGAGAGGCCAAAGGTTGGGTGGGCCAGAGGTAGGAAACTACTTTCTCCCCCCCCAGCTGCTTCCAGCTCATGCCTGCGGCATTGGTGGATAAAAGGTTTTACTGGAGAAATCTGCGCTGTACTTGCTCTGAACCCCCCAAAAAGCTGACTTTGTATTTCCATAAACACGCCCTTCACTTTGAATTAGTAACTCCTCGACATTAAACCCTTTTTTTTTCCCCAGTAAACAGAGAAATCTGAATCATTTCCTCCTGTTTCACGTTGATTTTCAACTCAGCAATTTGAGGCGGCGAGACGCCAGTCCAACCTGAGAGCCTCGAACAGAAATTATCTTTCTCATGCTGGGTTAAAACAATTACAATACATCATCAAAACATACGAGCAGACATAAAAGCTCAGAGTCAGACACAGATTAGGCACCAGGTCCATGCTGAGGCATGCAGACAGGAGTACACAACTTTTGCTTCTCTGTAAGAAGTTGTCTTTGTTTCCCACTATGGAAGAGCCGAGAGAAAGCGGGACGGTGGGGTCAGAAAGAAGTAGAACCGGAAAACAAAGTCATATTTGTACTTTCAAAGCCTTTTATACGTGTCTTATCATGAGAGATTTTTACCAAACAAATGCCGACAAGTGAACAGTTGTCAGAAAAGAAGATAATAAAGGTGCCCTTGCATTAAGACTGGGTTAATATATTATGGAAAAACATTGGGGTAAGTTACCCGGCAAGCAACATGGCTTAAAAGTGACGTATCACCATTAAAACTGGTCAAAAAAATTCTGATTTTTCTTTTTTAATGGAAAGTGCTCTTTTTGATCAAGCAAAAGTATCCACAAAAAAGAGTATGCACTGCAACTCTGGGTTTTCAATGAAAATTCAATATATATATACTTTTTAATTTTCAGCAGTGGAATTCCTCCTACTCCCCACCCCAAAGAAAGACCAAAATGTTCAAACATTTTTTTGAAGAAAGCAAAATGTCTTGCTGTCAGCAAACTCTTTTGCAGGGGACACCGTGCCAAAACTGCTCTATTCACCATTCTTCATATGAGCAGAAACCATTAACACCTCATGAATGCTTAATAACCATATGTCCCGTGCTGGCAGATATATAAAGGTGGGTATCAAGTCACCCCCGTGACAGTAGAGAGGCTGGAGCAGAGGATCAGCAAGATAAGGGACTGATTTCAAGGCCACAATAATTGGTTCATAATGACCCCGCCTTGGAGAGGTGCAAGAGAATGTGCAAGAGTATAAGTGTGAGCGTGTGTGTGTGTTGTGCGTGTGTGCACATGCGTGCTAGGCATGCAAACAGTCCAAAGGAAATGGAAACTCTGATTTCTAACAAACACAGAATTGACTCCTTTTTCAGCTGGTCTGGGTGCAACGATGAGTTTGGGAATTGAAGCCCTACTCAGGCGAAGCGCCGGACTTGGGATCCGACAGGGCAGAGAGAGGCCTTTAGAGATGGCCAAACTAGATACGGAATTGTTTGGAAATTGGAAGTGATTAAAAGATTTCCTTCTGGGATTAATTTCTATGTTGGAGGAGCTTGGGGATGCTGGGATCTCATGAATAAAGCCTCAGATAAATACTTTGTTTGGTAAAAGTGTGGTATGCCAGGTGTGTATAGGTGTAAGGGTGGCAATGCTGGCTGGTTGGTAATGACAGGTACCAGCTCTGTGCCCTAAGGCAAAGAAGTGGTGAAGGCCTAACTTATAGGAACTGGGCGGTGGTTCTAGCTCTGGATCCCCTTCCATTGCCCATGTGTAAAATGCATACAGCAACACATGAATTAAATCGATTTAACAGACGGAAACATTGGATATGAAATCCATCAGCCACCAGCATGCATACATGAGAATGAGAGGACTGCGGAAGAAGAGGCAAGTGCTATACAAATAGCATTATATGGGAGCAGTGGTCTCCAAACTTTTTTGATTGCGCACCCCTATCAGTAAAAAATTTTGGAGCATGCACCCCCAAAATGTGTATATTTATATAAATATACATCTAAATAGAAGTTCCAATATTTTCTTCCTGCACCCCAATGGACCGTCTTGCACCCCCCTGGGGTGCGTGCACCCCACTTTGGAGACCACTGTACTAGAAAGACATGTGTGGGCTTCTTGGCCAATAGTACAAGCATACCGCACAGCACATGCATACACATACGCACACCCAGAGCGAAAGAAATGGCAAGAAGACTGCCTCATATTGGAACCAGAGACAAGAGAGGAGGCTTGGAAAATCACAGGACAAGACGAAATTGCGTACGACTGAAGACTGACTGGGTGGGCTGGGGAAGGAATCCCACATTGCTACAACACGCCCTCAGCACTTATGGGACATATCGTACCCGCGGATGGCTGCTCAATCCAACCAGAAGTACAAATGAGTAGCTCTCCAGTCACTCAAGGAAGACAGTTAACCCTGGCCCGAGATATATGCTGGTAAAAACGGAAAGAAAACTTGGCAAGAAATAGGATGCTCCAGGAGGTTAGCGTATTAAGACACAAGTCTACCTACATACAAGACTGAATAAGCATCTCAGACCAGTGGGTAAGGATCTGCCAGTGATGGATCATCATGTGAAAACTAACATCAAAGCAGCTTCACATGAAATAAAACAGATGATGGACTTGGTCAAAGGCATTAAAAATATGCTGAAGGAGAAGAAAGAGCAGGACAGAGGCCATAAACTTATGGAAGTGAGCAGCTAGTTAGGTAAAATATGGGGTCTGGGGAACAGTGGCTGATATCCTACAGGAAAAGATGACTGTACAGTTTGGCTGATTTTCATTGCCAAGGGGGAGAAGAAGGGGAAGCGATTTTCTAGGCTACTATAGTCAGGAAGGCATTAAATGAGCAACAACAGGGGACAGTGGAAAGGGGGAACAAATGAGCACTCATTTAGCATAAAATCAAGATGTCAAGATTAAAATTAATCAAGGTACCCAGGGACTTAATGAGAAGAAAATCTTTAATTGCCTCTACACCAAAGCTAAGCCTGGATAATAAACAAAGGGAATCAGAATTGCTCCTTTATTATATAAATTAGAGCTAGCTGGCATTCCTGGAAGTGGTGGAAAAGTTCACATAAATGAAATATTAAAGTCACAGGTAAAAACTGATTTAGGAAGGACTGAGTCAGGGGGTTGGGGTGGCAATCTGCTTCAAAAATAGCATTACATCTTTCCAGGTCCCCAACAACTTAGCAGCACGTTATCTTAAACGCTTGCAAGTCAATGCTCTAAGAAGATAAAGCATAGGTTACAGTACCAACTGGTGCCTGGTGTGAAGCACCAAACCACATTAGGAAATAAGATAACTGGATCCTAAAACATATATCTATAATGTACAAGAGAAAAAGCTGCTTTACCATGAAAGACTTCAAACTGTGATGCCTACTGGTGGTCTCGTGCTGCCGGCAAATTTAAGGACAATTAAAAGTCACTTAAATATATCAGGAACAAAAGAAATCCTAACAATGATAATGCTCCATTAGTAGACGGACTAATAACATCGTCCCTAATAGGGTAGAAAGTGGTGAACAAGGCAAACATTTTTCTTTTCTGTGTTTAGGGAAAAGATAGACTAAGTCATATGACAACGATGAAATAGTTCCCTCCAACAATTACTAAGGAGGGTGTTAAATAGCAGCTACTGATTTACAGTTATCTGTCTTCCACAGATCCCTTAATTTTGCCCAACACATTTAAAAAAGCTACCCAATGAGTTCTGTTTTCAAACACCAAGGAAGCTCCACAGGACAGGAGGAAAACGAATGTTTGTAGAAAGGGTAAATGAGATGGTCCGTATAAATAGAAATCTGTCAGGAAAATATCAGTCCCAGGCAAAACAATGGAATGGCAGGCATGGAGGGCCTATTAACAAAGTTATTAAAAGGGGATTAATTTAATTAATACCAATCAACAAGATTATGAACAAAAGGAACTGCCAAATAAACTTGTTTTTTTGAATGAGACTATACGTTTGGTTGATAAGAGAGTTGATGCAATAGACTTTTGTAAGACTGGATACCTCACATCTTAATTAACTAATTAAAACACCACAAATCGGCAGGGTTAAATGGGTTAAAAATTGGTTCAAATAATAGGTCTTGAAGCATAATTGTAAGCAGAGAATTACAGTTGAGCAGGTGAGTCGTTACTGAGTCCTATAGAAAGCTAAGGGTTAGTCCTAAGCTATTTAGGACTAAGCTATTTAATACTTTTATCAATGACTTTGGAAGTTAGCCAAGAGCACAAAAATAGAGGGTCTGATACAAAAGGAGAATGACAAGTCACTAATAAAGAGCAATCTGAATCACTCTATAAGCTGGACACTAGCAAAGTTGGAAGTCATAGACACGGAAGAAAAACGAGAATATACCGGTAGGATGTGGCATCCATCCTAGGAAGTAGCAATTATGAAAAAAATCTGGGGGTCACTGTGGCTAGTCCACCCCACTGATGGGCTCCCACCATGATTTTGTGACAGAAAGGACCACTGTAATTGGAAGATATCTTCCTTCCTTTTTATGTCCTTGTGTTACAAGGTATTCAGCAGAATTAATGGGATCTGACTGGGCCACACCATAAGTGCTTCTTCAGTGGCCTCAAATGTGTGACCTCTGGGCGTTCAACCATGCACCTTAGCACCTACACCACTCCAGCCCCCAGAAAATGGCTAACCAGAGAAATGTTGGACCAGGAGAAGGAAGGTTACAATTTCTCTACATCTGGCAACGGTGCAACTGTTACAGGAATACTATTTCTTGCCCAATGTTCAAGAGATGTTGAAAAGGTGGTGAATATTCAGAGAAGAGCAATAGAAATGAGTGAAGGATTGGAAAACATGCCTTATCATGAAAGGCAGCTTCTAGCTCAGCAAAAAGGTGGAGTGATGACTTGATCAGAATCTGTATGACTGAAAGGGAAATGGAAATTGATACAAGAGGACGCATCCACTGAGCAAAGATACAGCAAGAACCAGCAGCTAAAGCAGAAAAGAAACAAATTCAGACTAGAAGTAATGTGCACACATTTTTAACAGTGAGGATAGTCCTTGGGAACAACATGTTACGTGCTTTCACAGACTCCCCATCACTAAACATTTTAAAATCAAATATGATTTTTTTTTTTAAACACAGACTCTGGTTCAAATACGCTCATTGAAGTTGGGCTGGCTTTGATGCAGGAAAATCGTATATCCTGCTTTATCTGGGGGGTCAGACTATGGTCACACTGGTCTTTTCTGACCTTAATTATTAGGCCATTGTAAACCGCTTTGCCTTTGCATCTCTGTTCAGTGTTTGGGTCTCACAATGCCTGTCTCTAGATATAAGAAACATTTACCTTCTGACTTCTCTGTTTGAGTGATAACTCCTTAAGAGAACTTAGTAATAAACATCTCCCAGGATGCTGATAAACTTCAACCACCAATGGTGGTTTTGCTAAGCGCGCGGTCCTTTACTGGGTAGTTATGTCTATTCTGCTACACGTGTTTTGATGTCTAAGACAGACAAAGCCGTTGACCAAAAAGATACGGTTAACCCAGGGATTGCGGCTTGGTGGTAACCTACTGGAACTGACCTGGTGTTTTGCTCTACTAGATCTACTACTATCTGTAGGTCATTCTCTCTGCAGTGAAGCCAAGAACAAGAAATCACTCTTCCCCCTTTTTCAGGAGCACAAGGGAGTTTTGCCTGGAATAGCTCCACCGATAATACATAGTAGGGCTAACAAGCCAGCTCTTCTGTGCACAAATCTTGGTTGAACGAAAAAAGAAGAGCCTGCAATTAAATAATTTTTTTTGCAAAAATCTCGTTAGTCTAATAGAAGATATCACCTCTACCACGAGCTCTGATTCCTTTTGCCTGTAGACCAATATGGCTATAACCTGGATACCCGACACAAGTAGATGAGCTTCTCTTGTGGTCAGCAAGCCAGGTAATTCAGTTGATTGTGGATTCACCTCCACTCCACTGCCCTTCTCCAACTAGCCCCAGTAACTTCATGGGACGGGGTCTCTATCCATGAACAGAGACCTGAGGCTCCACCACAATATGAACAAAAACAGTAAGCTCACACTTACGTCCCACTGCATTCAATGAGACTTCAGCAAATGGTTGTTGTGCCAGAAACTAAGGATGGAGCAATTTCTCTTCTGCTCACTAAAACGCATCCTGACAGATTTTGGAGTCGGATCTGAAGCTCATTCGTACCAGTTGCAAGGCTCCTTGAAAAAGCACAAAGCACTGAACAGGTATGTTTGCATTGACCGTCCTGATGGCAGAAATAATATAATTCAGTTAAATATCTTGCCGATTTCATTGTCTTTTTCTTGAATGAGAGAATCATCCATCAGACCGCTTTGCCACATCATCCAACTGCTCGTTCATGCCTCATGAAAAGGGACACTCTATTTCTCAAGCCCAAACGTCTTGCTGTTTCAGACACAGATTTGACATCACCTTATGCTTTTCCTTTGAAGTAGACACTTAATATTGATTTGTTAGATATCTACTTAAATAGCTCTAATTGTTGTCATAGCTTAGGGCCAGGCTGAAATGCCACATAAAGAAAGTTCCTCCCTACCAAAAACAAATTAAACTTGCATAATTCAGTATTTCCTCTGTCTACAGCCAATACGTTTTTGGTCAAGATTTTCAAAACAGTGAGGGATACAGACAGCAACACTGGCAGACAGCTGCTTGAGCAAAATATAGATGCTGGCAATTTTTGCTCACAGGCCAGTGGGCCCATCATTTAAAATGGAGGTTTCTTTGGGGGTTTGTATCACACACCATTTCTTGAGAAGTTTCATTTACATTTTGAGGTATTACACCCCAGCCACTTTGGATGCCAAAGGGAAAGTCTGTCAATACTTCCAATTTCAAAGCCAGACTCTTAGGAATTTACTGCCAATCTATAAAAATACGCCCCAGCTTGAAATCTGGAACTACAGAAGTGCAATGGGGAAGAGTATTTTCTTTATAAAAATAAAAAAGACATTTGTCTGGACTCTTGGTGGTGATTATTTCTAAACCATTACCAGCACTACAGAGTAGGCATTTTTTGCGTCCCATCTCGTGCTTTGGTATTGCTATGATGTAGTGATTCTCAACCAGAGGATCATGGCCACCTTGGGGTATCTTGAGATACTTTTAGGGGTCCCAGGAGGTGCCATGCAATGTTAGCGCTGTCAGGTAGGCAAACACGATTCAAGAGAAACACGCAGATATTTCAAAGAATCTGTACTGTTAAAAATATTCTGATCCATTTTGATCTTCCTGTGTTCTTTGCAACAGAAAAATTGTTTTGTTATGTTCTATAGTCCAAAAAATGAGTAAAAACTAAGAGCTGGCATTTGCCAAGGTGTGTCCCAAGTTGAAAAATGTTGAGAACCACAGCTATAACTCAAACTGGTCTCCTATTAAAATGAAAGTATTCAGGAAGTACTTCTGCCATTTCCAAGAGAAGGAATTAGGATGCATGCATGCAACTGACTCTTCAGTACATGCGGTCCTCGGACTTATGACACAATTGGTTCCTGAAAGCCACGTCTTAAGACGAAATGTTGTAACTTGGAACCAATTCTCTCATAAGAAACAATGTTATAAACGGGGGCTTGGTTCCTGAACCAAGGCCCGACACCCTATTTTCACCAAAAATAACCCAGAATTTTGTACTCAGAGTACAAAAATAGATGAGTGATATAGCTACATGAATGTTTTTATATTGTAAATAGCAATCATATTGATTTGAAAGGACTTCTTTGAGGTGACTTTGCTGGACTTTCTGAAAGGCTCTTGGTTGGACTTTTTGAAGGGCTCTTGGCTGGAGACGTCTCAGGAGTCTTGGCTGCAGGTCTTTCTGGAGTCTCATCTGCTTTCTTAAAGAAAGTGTCCAAGGAAGTTTGGACAGACGTTCTCCAGGGAGATGGACAATGCAGCGAACTTATTTGCTGGCACGGCGTCGCATCAGATCAAGCGTTGTAAGTCAAAACTGACATCAGAAAATTGAAACAGGGTGTCGACTGCAATTTAAACATTGTAAGTGTGAAACGTTGTAACTCGAAACATTATAAGTTGAGGACTGCCTGTACATCTCACTGAGATTGGTAATATGGAGAGTTAGAGTATGAGCAAAATTCGTCAAGTGACATAAGAGAGGGAACTTTTAGGGGTCTGTTGTATTTGTGATCGGTTAGTAGAGTGGGTTGCTAATGCTGTCTCATGAATCCCAACGGGCAGAACCTCAGTGGATGAAAATGTCACATTCCTCTTGTTTTTGGTGAAGCCACGACAAATTATACCAAGAATGCATCATGCATTGCATTTGCAGCGTTAGCGCACCTGTGAACCATTGGCAGCTAAAGGCACGCTTCAGGGCTGCGACGCTCAGCAATGAAAGCCATCAGGACTAAGCCATGCAACTCCAGCCCCATAGTTTAAAAGATCCCATCCAGGCCCTATGCAGTCCTATAGTGTGCACAAGGTTTATGAACACCTCGGTGAAAATATATTGAGGAAGAGGCATATCGGAGGCAGGAGGGTTCTTGTGATACTTTTCTTCTATGGCAGGCTAACGTGCAAGGAAAGACCTGAAGAGGATCCAGCCCTCGTTCATGGCCCCACTTCCAAGAACCTTAATATCACCAACACTAGTTTCTTTCATACTTTTGCTGGGCTTTTTTTCTGTTTGGCATCAGGTCATCCCTGCAGAGAAGCTGAAGGAACTACCTCTCTCAGCGTCAGCCAACCTCTTGTCCCACAGTGTTTCCATCTGAACTGGTAAGCATTAAGGTTCAACAAGTGACATTGTCCTTTTGCCCTGCAGATACAACATACGGCCTGTTTCTGTTCAGGGAGGGTTCGCTGCCCATTGAGGTATACTGTGAAACAGCAATCTCATACCATGTGCTGCAAGTCACACTTTTTATTGAGAGACTCCCCAAATCATCACAGCATTGTATAAGACTTGCCACATTGAAACAACTAGTGGTTCCTAGAATTGTAAAAAATGCGGGTTGGGAGGGACCTCGGGAGGTCACATCTAATCCAACGCCCTGCTCAGAGCAGGACCAGCCCCAACTACATCATCCCAGCCAAGGCTTTGTCTACCCAGGTCTTCAAAACCTCCAAGGATGGAGATTCCCCAGTCTCTCTGGGTAACCTGTTCCAGTGCTTCACCACCCTCCTCGCAAGAAAGTTTTTCCCAACATCTAGCCTAAACTTCCCTTGCTGCAACTGGAGCCCATTGCTCCTTGTCCTGTCATCTGCCCGCGCTGAGAACAGCCCAGCTCCAGCCTCTTTGCAGCCCCCCTGCAGGGACTTGACGGCTGCTATTCAATCCCCCTCGGTCTTCTCTTCTGCAGACTGAATCAGCCCAGTTCCCTCAGCCTCTCCTCACCAGTCCTGTGCCCCAGCTCCCAGACTATTTTTATTACCCTCCACTGGACTCTCTCCAATGTGTCCACATCCCTTCTGTCGGGGGGAGCCCAAAACTGAACACAGGACTCCAGATGTGGCCTCCCCAGTGCAGAATAGAGGGGAAGCATCACTTCCCGCAGTCTGCTGTCAGTGCTCCTACCAGTGCAGCCCGGGATGCTGTTAGCCTTCCTCACAACAAGGGCACACTGCTGGCTCATATTCAGCGCATTGCTTACTGTAACACCAGGTCCTTTTCTGCAGAGCTGCTGCCCAGCCAGTCAGCCCCAGCCTGCACCGGTGCATGAGACTGCTCCGTCCTAAGTGCGGGACTTTGCACTTGTACTTACTGAATATCACGAGATTTCTTTTGGTCCAATCCTCTAATTTCTCAAGGTCTCTCTGAATCCTAGCCCTGCCCTCCAGTGTATCCACTACGCCTCCCCACACACGCACACAAACCCTGCTCCTCCAGGTTGGTGTCATCTGCACACTTGCTGAGGGTGCATCCATCCCATCTTTCAGGTCACTGATGAAGATATTGAACAAAATCAACGTCTTCATCTTATTCAGAGACCTCTTAATTCAGTGTCCCATCTGACGACAACCAATGCAGGATGCTTCAAACGAAGCTACCTTTGAGCACCTAACTGCGCAACTAGACTAGACGTTTCTTCCCGATCCTCAGCTGATGATATGTTTGCTCCAAGCCGCAACAGAGGCCATTTCTCTGCCACTGTTAAGCTCATTCATGCATTGAGGTACCGTGCTTTGAAGTCCTTGGACAGAAGGTGCTATTGAATACAAAGTACCATCATTAAACCTCCTCAGAATTTGCGCCGTGTAACCAGAGATGCTATTCCCTAGTCACATAAATGCCACAACCTTGTTTGAAACTCAGAGTGCTCCATTGCTAATTTACTAAGTGCACTATAAGCATCCTATCACTTTTCAAGTTAATCACAATTGCCTTACAGGACATTAACACAGTAAAGCACTTTCACAGCTGACGTGCCTTTAAAAAAAATTCCCAGAGTTAAAACTTGTATAAATAATGGAAGTGACATGGAATATAATTATTAAATGTTGTCATTTTGGAAGAAAATTAATTAGCAAGAGCTGTAGCTGTCTTGTGTCTGTTTAAGCAGTGTGCATCTCAATTAAAAATTAAATTGCAACAGATTCAGTCACAGCAGGGTAAAACTGATGGAAATGAAAAGCTGCCTAGTCTTATATTGCTGTCTAACAGGAGACCTGCAGTAGAAATGGGGAGGAGGAGGGGAAGGAGCAAGGGGAGGAAGGAGGACAACATCCAGAAGCATGCTGGTGCTCAGTCAGGGAGCACAGTTGCAAAGGGACTTGTTTCATTCACAAAACGGCGGAGACATATCAGACAGCTACAGCCACCCAGACTGCACTCAGCTGGTTTTGGCAGAGCTGTGGCTTCATATCACAGCACACTTTCTTATATACACAGTGTGACGCTGGCAGGCCTGGGCAAACCGGGTGGCCACTTGGGCCTGGACAGAAAGGGGGCCCAAAAATAGTAATTTATTCTTCCGTTGTCTAATTATCATTATCGTTATCTCTGGCAAAGCGCGGCCTGATACTAAAAGTTCACCTGGGGCCACCAGGAGTCTAGGTACAGTGCTGGATGCTGGGGATCAGAGCACAGTCATCCATGGTATAGACCCACGCTTTTAGCTTTTCCTATTAAGTAATGCCAGGTACACGTCAACCCCTGGGTAACACAGAAAACCTCCAAACTTTACCTAAAATGACTGTGCTCAAAAGAAGGAGCAGGATGTTCTGAAATATTAAGTCCCAAGTTCCCAGAGACATAACGGTACATACCAGAGTCGGACACCCATCTCCAGTTGACTTTCAGAAACAGCTGGAAGCCTAAACGGATTTGGAAATCACCCCCCCCAATAATCTTCAACAGCCCATGAATATAGCCAATATTTGTCACTCGTTGTAGGCTGCCATCTCAAAGACACCTTGAAAGGAGCTTGGTTTTCAGAAAAGCACTCTGCTTTCCTCCTCAGCCAAGGCGTCTCCAGTTGAAGAGCCAATGATTTAGACACCAAAAGCCACTAATCTCTTGAAACTCTTGGGCTACCTCTGTAAGTCGATTGCTTGAAAAAATAGCCTTGCTCCTTCATTCACCTGTGAGAGCTAAGTTCATGACTGCATGCTTGATAATAAGATGTACAAAGTCAGACGAGGCATCGCTACCAGTGGGTGGGAAAGTTGGGGAAAAAAACTTGCCCAGAAAATGCAGGTTCCTCAATTCAGATTGTGGTGAGTAAATGGAGGAGGAGCTAGAAATCAAATATTTTATTTAATGACACTGTTGGCCTCTTGATTTCCTCTAATGTTTTCTCCTTGTAAAACAAAAGATTATATTTTTTCCCCAAATCACCAGAACCATATTCAGTCTACCGGAAAAATCAAGCTGTGGCATTGTTTCCAACACCGACATAAGTAGTTAAAACGTGAATTTTACTGTTTGATAGATTTTACTGGTGATGCACACGGCATAACAAAACCTAACTCACTCTTCACAATCTCAGTACAAATCTTGCTCTTTTTCAGCAAAAGAAAAAAGAATGGCAAACTAAAGAGATGCACGTTATGAAAAGAAATTATAATAATACTACAACCTCCCTCATATAGTGCTAGCAGGTTATGAGTATAATAAGCGGAAATGACAATATACAAAAGAGGATGGCTTCTTAATACTTATGTAGGAGGGACCTGTTTTTAGGGGCAAAGACAGACAAATCTAATTTCTAACCGTAATCCGAATTTTAAAGTTTAGGCTAAAAATATGGGGGGGGGAAGAATCCAACACCACATACAAAAAAAGTTTTGCGTTTTAAATTTCCTTATATGACAAAACTTTAGTTTTAGAGGCTGGATCCTGAAACATGCTCAATAGGGCCATGCGAAGCTTCGGCCCCTGATTCAATTTGGCAGAGATTCGGCCCGATTCAGTGCCCGAATCTCTGAGTCCAAATCAAATCAAAGGACCCTTTAATCTCTCCGAATTGATTCGGAGAAATTTGGAAAGATTCGGCGATTTGGATAGAGACACAGCTATAAATGTTTTTTTACGTACCTCAAAGTAGCAGGGGGCTCGTGAACACTGCGATGCTGGGACACAGGGCCGTCCCACAGGAACGCGGGGGCTCTCCAGCACGCTCAGCTGCAGACCCAGGAGTGGACCAGAAGCGCTTCTGGTCCACTTCCAGGTCTGCCAGGGAGCGCGCTGGGGGGATTCCCGACGCCATCCTGGCTCAGCGACTGGTGCGTCCTGGGTCTGGGGGCACCCGGGGTCCCCCCATGGCTGATCACCAAGCTGGGGGAGTGCAGGGGGAAGCCCCTTGCACGCTCCCCGGTAGACCTGGAAGTATTTCTGGTCCACTTCCAGGTTCATTGACAAGCATGTGAAGGGTCCCCTCGCACTCCTGTGGGATGCTCCATCCACCCCAGCATTGCAGTGTTCACGAGCTGTGCCTGCTACCTCGAGGTATGTAGAAAAAACATTTAAAGCTGTGTCTATATCCAAATCACTGATTCTCCAAATCAGCATCGAATCTTCAGATTTGGATTCGGCCTAATCGAATCGGGAACAGTGATCCGAATCAACGACTCGAATCACTGTCCCTGATTCAGGCCAAAACCAAATCCGCTTCGCACACTCCTAATGTTCACCTCCTATAGGGATAGATGAGATGGTTAAGAGTTTGAAGATTTAAAAGGATCAAACATCTAGAAGGATCTGGTCCCGTGTCCCAGTGTAGACAAAAGTCTTGCCCCCATGGTTCAAAGGTTCGACACCATTCACTTTGCACATAGTCTGAGCTTCCAGTTAATGGAGGCTACTCCAGCGATCACTGACACCACGCAGAAAAAAAGCCGTTTGCTCTCCGCAGGGACTGTAGGGAGATCTGGCGGCTAAGCACTCGGTGTCGACTCTAAAAGAAGCAACATGATGGAACCTGCATCAAAGGAACAAGCTGAAACCTGAGTTAGAAATATATTACATTTTTTAGCTGCTTAGAGAAGCGATCACTTTTAAATCAAATCATCACCTGCTGCTTCTCTTTTGCAAAAGGCTCACAAAAAAAACCCCTAAATGAGAATAACAACTTTTGTCAACTTCTTTTGTTTCACTTCAGGTGGGGAAACAAAAAGCTGAACTCTGAAGATCAGATGGCCTGTTCATTTGAACCAGCATATAATCTCATGCATCTAATATCTAAAACATACACTTATACTATAAACGGTATATAAGTGTCATGTGGATTTTTCTTCCATGAAAAACATTCAGGAAGCAATTATGTTGAATATAGTGTCGTTTTAAGTGCTCTGCTCTTTTACTTGGTCACGTACACATTTTGATACGCAATTACATGCAATTTTTCATCAGCACATTTCTTGCCTCTTACTGGCTGGGCTTAAGATCTTTTTTTTTTTTTTTAAATGCTTTTCAGTTCACCTTAGAGCTAAATGTATATAACCACTGGGTTCTGAAGAAAACTGCAGCGCATATCTTTCATCATATTGCATTATTTGGTCCTCATTTAGCTGTCATGAAAACATTTCCTTTCGTCTACAGATTAATTACAGCCTGTAGAGATTTCAGCACAAATACCTTCGCACATTTGAGACCCTGCAAAGACACAGTGATTCATGCAGGACCTATGCCTCTGGAAGGGAAAAGAAAGCGGAGGTAGAACATGCAGGCTGCGAACGGCTCGAATATCAAAAGGACTGAAGTCTCCAGCATGCACCCAGTCACAACCAATATAAATAAGTTTCTGCACAACTTATGCAAGATCCAAAGCTAAGCATAAGCCACCACTCTGGTTCAGCACTAAGCTGATTTATCGAGGCAATTCATTCAGGGAGGAGTGCAGATGACAGGGCAGGAAGCATCACTCAATAATGAATTATACGTGCTACAAAAACAGCTACAGGTGTGTTTTTTAGGGATTACACATGCAATCACTTCAACTTTGCATTCCACGTCGTTGCTGCAGGTCACTATGGAAAAATGGACCCTGGGGAGCACCGCAGAAGCCCAGAAAGCCAGTCCGAGAATGCATTTACATCTGTTTTCAAAGCAGCCAGACGCATCAGTTAAACATGTGTCAGCCGTATCTGATGACGACCATGTCAGTGTGTTAGGTCTGGACGGTCAAATACAAAGGGCTTGATTCTCCACTGGGCCACCGCGCTGCTGTCAGAGGGAGTTTGCTGCGGCAAGCTGGTGCACAGCCGTCCAATCCTGCAACTATCCAGTAGCGTAGTTTTAACTTCTGACGCTCCCAGAGCCTGTATCAGCGAGAATTTGGCACAGCAGTTGCATTGCACCCTGCCCTCCCCTCGCCTCCCGCCAGGGAAACCCTTTCCAGCCGCTGAGAGAGCGTGGCAGGCAGCAGCAGCAGCCCCTTTCCCATAATTCACCATAAACCAAACTCCTCCGTTTCCAACTTTAGCCTCCTTAGGTTTACATATGTACACTACAAATTGTACCCCTTTAAAAATGACTGGGAAGAGTGGAAGATGCACAGGGGTGAGGAAGGTTCACATTTAAGTCAACAGAGTTCCTTGGCGGAAACTCGACCACATATCCACCGCCGGTTTTCCAAGCCGATTTGATCAGTGTTCAGGAGTTTCCCCCAAACTTACATTTACTGACGTACAATGGCTGGAACACGAGTGCAAGCTCTCACTGCGATTCTGACCCGCCTCTCCTCTGTGGTCTGGAGGCAATTATTTCCCACTCCTTTTGTTTCTATTACGCCACTAGGACTCGTGCTAGTCTACCTGGAGCCCAGGCTGCTAGCACTGCATTAGTTAGGGCGCGTCAGTGAAGCTGCAAAGTATAGTTAGGCAGCTGCTGCTGGTACGAACCGGCCAGCCACAAAGAAGCAGGGCAGTATCACTAAGTCTCTTATCTCAATCTCTTCCCTTTGAACTAAGTGTGTTAGGGAAATGCAAAGGCTACAACTCTCTTTACACAACCCGGGTAGGACCAGAAAGCAATCTACCCCTCCAGCTCGGTACTCACTCACAAGGTCTCACACCACGAGGTGGATCTCCGAAGCATCCTCCTATGCCACGTTAACCACTAGCAGCACCGTACCTGGACTCCTGGCAGCCCCGAGCAAACTCTTGGTATTGGGCCACCATTTAACCAGAGATGATGATAATAATCATGATAACAGGACAAAAAATTGCCATTTTCAGGCCCCCTTTCTGTCTGGCCCCTGGCGGGGGGCCGCCTGGTTCGCCCATGGCTGTGTCAGGCCCCGACCACTAGTGCTTTACCAGCTGTATCGTCATTCCTACCCTTGGAATATGACATTTATGTAGCGGTGACTTCAAGACAAAAATTAAAGTCTCCTTTGCACCCTACAGGTTTGCGGTATTTCCTCAGAAGACGCTCGTGGACTCAGCGCGTTCTTTAACCTCCGTGCTGTTGGGCCAAACAAATCCAAGCTATTGCTCAAACACCCCGCGCAACCTCACTCAGCCGTTCTGCACGACCGGTTCACGACCGATCGAGTGAGTGCAGCGCAGGGACATTAACTGCCACCCGCCTTCGGTGTTTGCACACAAACAACGGCTAGGTTTCATTAGCCGGAGGAAGACAGTCCGCATTCACTGTGTTGAATGAGTTTACACTGCAGAAGGGAGCCATTTGCCCTCCCTAGGGAGCGCCGGTTCAAAGCGGAGGCAGTCTAAGCAGAAACAGGCCTTAAACGTTATTCGTAATAATTTTCAACTTGATGCAACAATTTCCGCTTTTGAGCCTATCGTAATAAAATGGTGCTTTGGAAGATTTACTAACCTTTTAGGGATTCCAGATTTGTACTGTTCTTCACCAGCCAAAAACTCCGGAGAAACGCAGAGGATGTCCCCTTTTGCTTCATTTGTGGGGGGGGAAAAAAAAATGTTGGAACAAAGAGATCAGAGCTCAGAAGCTGGACATGTGGCAGCTACAGGTTTACAAGAGCAGCAATGCTCAGCAATGAGGTATTCCTAAACCAAGTGCTCACTTCTGAATCCTAAAGAGATCCATTGAATCGGTGGGTAAACTGAAGGAAGTGAAGCCCACCAGGAAGAAAAACTAGTGCCATCCACCATCATCCTAAGCAGAAAACCCCCAAGTTAAGGCTTAATGGATACTATGGCATCCAGAAGTGCTGAGAAAAGAAAGAATATAGCATTTCATTAGACTATATATTAAAGGGAATAAATCCTGCAGGGAACCCTCTATTCTCATATAGTTGTACTCTTGTGGGAAAAAATATACCTAGACTCCCTGATGAGAGAGGTCAAACAATTACAGTTTCCCTAATTTCATATCCAGTTGGGAAATTAAATAACATAACTATCAAAGCTTTACACCTCATTTTCAGGAAAGTGGCAATTTAAATTAATTTTTAATGCTATAAAAATTGATTTGTGGGTGTAGGGGATAAGAGAAGTATATCTGTTCCCTCCCCCCTCCTTCCCCTCCATGGACTTCTTTTCCTTTCTTTTTTAAACAACTCTTGCTCGTTCAAGAGTTATAAAACAAGATTAAAATGAGCGTCAGCAGCTTTTCCAATGTTACAATTTGATGCCTTTTGTGTGTCATAAAAAAACCAAGTACAAAAGGTTTGCATCTCATAAAGCTGTTTTGTTTCATTGTCCGTCTTCTCTACGCATCCCAACCATCTTTGTCCACAAAAACTCCTCATATTTTGGGGTTTTATTAAACATTAAAAAAAAAAGCATCTTTCCAGTATAAGGTAACACGATTAGCCTCGATACCGGATT
Source organism: Crocodylus porosus (assembly GCF_001723895.1). Lineage (NCBI taxonomy): Eukaryota > Metazoa > Chordata > Crocodylia > Crocodylidae > Crocodylus > Crocodylus porosus. Next base: position 58,023,264 of record NW_017728949.1, on the reverse strand, counting down.
CTGCCATTCATTCATTGAGTAGTGTACCCCGTCTCTTCCAGACCTTGATACAACTCCCATTCAAGTAAATGAGAAGAGCACCCCCATCCTTGATTACAGCAGGAGCTGGAACAAGCCCAAAATGCCAATAGCTGAAACTGAGGCTGCTAAAACCACTAGCCCTGAGGGAGCAACTAAGGAAAGAAGTAGCAATCCTGCAAAAAGCAGGTCTTACTCACCTACTGAAACTACCGAAGAGTAGACCAGCAACCTAATGGTCAATGGAACGAGTCCATCCCATCTCTGGGTGCTGTCTGACCACAAACCATTAGAGAGCATCAGGAAAAAGCCAACTATCGAGTGCACCCAACCTACTACAATGCATGCTACTGAAACCCTAGCACCAGGTATGGATAAGACGCCTGCTAGAAATCAGCGATCTGGCCATAGCTTCCAGAGTTCACCACAGATGATCCTGTGGGCCACGAGATGAAGTCTGGCACTGTGTTGCCATAACTTTGCATTTTTTAGGAGAATCTCTAGACAATTCAGTGGGGATTTTTGGCACTTTCGCTGATTGAATTAGTTTTGATACAAGTGCCAAAACCCCCCCGCTGAAGCACCCGTTCCATACAGACGCTGGGAGCCAGGTCAAACTAACGCACTTCCTCTTCTGGTAACGAGCTGGTTTTTTGCATTTTTTTCAATGTCCCTCAGTGGCCTAAATTACTACACCCACTAGTTCACTAGTCCCAGTTGTGTTTCTTGGAGCATTAAAACGCATCTTTCCAAGACAAGATAATAACCCAGCACAGAGACCGATGGAGCAGAGAAGTAAGACTCTACTTCCACGGAGGGGCGGTGAGCCGCTGCTTACAGAGGAAGGACAGCTAGCTTTCCAAAGTGGGTAAGAAAACTTTAAGGCAGGCAGGAATCAAGGTCCTGAAGTCATTAGGTATAGGAGAGCATGTCTAAATCCAATCACCCACCATCCACACAAAGCAACAGCAAAAGGCAACAATTCGAGCTTCAGTGGTACATACACAACATACAAAGTAGCTACAGACTCAAGATAATTGGAAAGAGAAGCACAGGTTGTGGAAAGGAAGATTTTGGAGGTAGCACCAATTAAAAAAACTGTCTTTATGCACATGGTTTGGATGGCAGTGGCAACTGCAGTCCCCCTATGCCTGCTCTCCTCATAAAGAACTGGTTTGGTTTCACAAGCATGTCGCCCTTGCAGATCATGACCCTGCACGTGGTACACAAAGCAGCCTCCATCAGTCAGCGGGCTGGTTAGCCCTTCCAAAATGAGAGTCTCAAATCAGATATGCAGCAGCCTGCCACTGTGGCTGTTCTCATTATCTATGTAAAAGGCCTAGTTGCTCAGCAACCCTTAATTTAAATAAAAAGGAATCACACTCAATTTTAGGGGCACTCTGTCAACAAAGGCCTACTCTTCTTCAGAGCCTGTTTGTAGGCTAAGGTTGTTCTTCACGTTGCTCTAGAGCAGGGGTGGCCAACCTGCGGCTCCGGAGCCACACGCAGCTCTTCAGAAGTTACTACGTGTCTCCTTGAATCTTTGCCCGAGCACGCGGTGACCGGCTTCCAACTGGACGCATATTAACTTCTGAAGAGCCGCATGTGGCGCTGGGACTGCAGGTTGGCCAACCCTGCTCTAGAGAGTCTCTGAGGGTCTTCCTTGCGACTGGCGCTCCCCTTTCTCTTGATCTTGTCTCTGCCTCGGATCTCATGGACTTCTCTTTGAAGATTATTGGCGCTTCCCCAGCGGTGGCCTCAGGGATTCACCCTGTACACAAGTGTGGCCACATATTAGAAAAGCTCCTGAGTTTGACGGGTTTAGGATGTGGTCACATGCCCACTATAAGCTGTATCTTTTCAGCTGGATAAATTAGATCTGAACCTCTTTTTACTCCTGCCTCGATCCAAGAGGCCTGCTAGAAATGAGATGCCCATAAATCATCTGAACCACTGTCCAAGTGCACAAAGCAACTAGTCCAGCTCAATGCGTCTTTTGAAATGGGCTCTTTAAAAAGCTATAGCACCTGCTTTGGGTGGTTTGTGAAGGTTTGACGGCAGGTCATCCAGGGCCTGATCCACCTCCCGGTGAAGTCCTTGGTAATTCTCCAATGACTTCAAAGGGAACAATATCAATCAGAAGTGAGCGTAAGACACCCCTATGTCTTCTAGTAGGGAGCTGTCAGAAAAGACCTTGAGACAGGCAGCTCGGAGATCAGGGGAGGTATAAAAAGCTGTTGGCAAAAGAGCATTCAGCATCAGATGCCTTCCACCAACTTTATTATAGCTATTTTTTAAACCTGCCGGTATCAGTTTTAACATAAACCGCAAACCCTGCCGTGGGCTTTCACGTAAAGAAGCCGTTATAAGAATTCACAGCGCAATCATTCGCCCACACCCTTTCTTGTCATTTCAGCCACTTGCATCAAAGGGAGCTCTCCTTCGCACCCCGGGCGGCTCACGTTCGAGTGTTCAGGGGCTACACTTGCCCACAACAGGATGGGAAGCTCGTACTGGTTATCAGCTCGCCCTAGACGTGGTTATGTGGTACTTCAGCAAAAGAAAAGCACATTTCCCTGACTTGGCAAATTTACACCCCCCCCACCCACCCCCCGAGTACGGAGTAGTCCCTAGCTCTGCGGGTAGGTTGCATTGAATTCGTATAACAGAAGTTTCTACTCGGCATCAGCAAGGGAAACAACATCGGGGTTTGGAGAAAAAACAACGCAGAAGAGTTCAGTAGAAGGATGCGGTCTGAGGCAGAGGAAGTTCGGAGGGTTTCAACGAACCATAAACTAAGCAGTTTGTTGTGCGGTGAGACTATTTAATGCCCCCCCAAATCCCATATTTAAAAGCACACCGAGTGAAATGCAGTCGTAAACCACTCGTTTTGCAGGAACAGGGCAGGAAACAGTTGTCACCACGGTTCCCTCGAAATCCCATCAACCAAACCAGGCCCTTGCAGGGCTCGCGATGAACTGCACTGCCAACTCCAACCCTCCAAAAAGCACAAGGCAGGCACCAAAATCAAAAGTTGGGCTCACAAACCCATGAGATGTTTTAAAAACAATATATTCCAGATTTATTTGTCTTCTGGTACAGGAACCTGTAGGGTCACAAGGAACGCTCTATCTTGTGCTTTTCTTCGCTATCATTAACCACGTCTACACAAGCACAGACATTTGTTTCCCCAGGGACTAGCAGCGGCCGCACATCTTGTGCCACGGCTAATTGACACCCAGAGGCACATACTGCGCCCCGTCCCCCCCCCGTGCGCCATCCCAGCTTTTTCAGTGTGGGTTTTTTTGACCCTGGGGTTTTTTTGACCCCGATGATGCAAGGTAGCAGTGTGTGCAGCACCATACCTAGACTCCTGGTGGCCCTGGATGAACTTTTAGTAATGGGGCCCCCTTTGCCAGAGATAATAATAATCATTATAATAATCAATATAATAATAATATCATTATAATAATCATTATTTTCACCATTTTGGGGCTCCCTTCCTGTCTGGGCCCCAGGCAGCTGCCCAATTCGCCCATGCCTGTGGATGTGTAGCACCACAGAGAGGTCTGCGGCGCCGCACATCCACACTCGTCGGGACACGGCCAGAAGGGCTATTTCTAGAAATAAAAGCCGAGTTTCACACAAAAAAAGAATCCAGGAGCTGTGGCTTTAAGAAAAACACCAGCTCCCGTGAGAGTCGGGACTAATTTGTGAGAATCGGCTACATCAATCAGAAAATGGGCAACAAACCCAACCTGAACAACCCCGAATCCTGGACGATTCAAAACCCGGCATGAATCTGCAGTTTACAAATATCTCGGCTAGTACGAGGGAACATTACCGTTACATATTTGAAACTACAATCCTAATTTTGTAGCTTCGTCTCATTTTCAATTTGGGGCTTTGCCCACCACTAAGCTTAAACGCTGAGGAAAAGTTTCTTGGTTCGATAGTTTGTCATTTGTTACCAATATTAAATTCCTGAATACATCTCAGATGTTACTGGAAATAGTCTGCATGCAGTGCTGTGGTCTAATTTCCTGAGCATACGGCTGGAAGCCACACATCTTTTCCCTAATCTGATACTGGGGGATAGGTAAAACACTTAGTTTCTCAATATTTCAGTTTCTTTCTCAAAAACAGCACTCACTTTACTAATATTTGAAGACCCCCAGTTGCAAAGCCTGTGTGTAAACTCCTGGGAGGTACATTGGGAAGAGAACTTAAGAGTTGCATCCCTCTTTTTCTTTCTTTGCACCCTACTCGGCATCCAAGTTTGCATAAATAATGAGGCTGGTACCAGGGACGTGAAAACCTGGATGTGGAGGATAGAGACACAGCTAGGGGCTAAATATCTGAAGCAGAGTAATCAAAGAGAAGTAAGTACATGAGGAGTTTCAGAGAACTCAAGTGTTTTCAAGAGAAACATTACTGAGACTGTGATTCCTCCATCAAAGTGCATGTAGTCATTTTGTAAGAAGCCTTCAGAAAAAGTAGTTAGCAACCTCTTTTTTTTGCACAGAAGTTACAGCAAGTATCAAAAGAATCAAGTCCACAGTAGCCAAGTATGTAGGGAGTGTGGTTTTTGAAAGGCTGCACTTTGGAAAATCCTGGCGAAGAGAGCCATTTCCTCAGGATGGGAAAGGATTAGACGTGTTTTTATAAACACACACGTTGTTTGGCTTGCAGGTGAAGTGCGAGGGGTTCGGTTCGAGATATTGGAGGCGTCGCATCCCCTTAGGACAGCTGAAAGAGTGCGAGCGCGGAGTCATTAACTCACCCACACGCCGCTCCATTTCCTGGATTTAGTGAGTGGTCTTTGTTGGAGTTGAAGAGCTGCAGCTGGGATGGAGGATACAAGTTCATGACGGGTTATTCAGCTCCAGACAGTCTTAATAACAGCACAAATAAGTCAGTGAAAACCATTTTTTTTTCTTTTTCGCCCAAGTAGTGAACTTCTGAACTCTTCGTATTGTGAGTCAAGATATGACAGTACAGGAGAACCTCACTAATTTGCACTTCACTGATCCACGCAGCCCATAATTCACACGCACGCAGCAAAGCAGTTTCTCCCGACTTCTCAGCAAAGATTTAATAGCAGTGTGTGCGGCTGAGGTCTTCTATTACTAAGACAAGATTAAATTTTCGAAAACACACAACAGAGCATTTACGCCGAGAGCGCGAAATAACGAATCCTTAAAAACTACCCTGCGGCTGCGAGCAAAATACAGTATCCTCAACTTGATTATCATGATATATCCTCTCACTCACTAATTAACAAAACTGAGTCATTTCCAACATATCTACATGTCAGTGTGAAGTCGCTGGGTCCCACTGAACAAAGAGGAAAGAGACATAAAAGACTGAAGCTGTCAGCGAAGAAGAAAAAAAAAAAGCAACGAAAAAATCTCCGGGGCATTGACTGTCTGCCACGTCCCACCCGAGAGCTGCCTAAGGACATATTTTTTAAGCTTCCAAGAAAGATGGAAAAACTATATATATATGGCTCACTCCACCATGAAATAACGCTTCACCGTAGCTCTGCAAAAGGGAAGAGAAAGTCTTCTGTCCCCGTTGTGTAGCTGTCCCAAACGTAGGGCAGCGAGTGGTGCCACTTCGTTTTGGAGCAACGACCTGAAAATGTGCGCGGACCTTCTGCAGGCAACATAAACACACTCAAGGTCTGGCTCCTAGATGGAAAGCCTTTCTCTTTTTTTTTGATGCCAAGATTTTCCCATAAAATAGAGATCCCCACTGAGCTCCACTGGCATTGCAGCAACCTTTCTTGTCAGGCAACCAAATTGGGGATCTGTATTATCCTTGGAGAAGTCCCTTTAAGACCTCTCTCCCTCCCTTCGCCAGACATGAGAGCTTCCAGAGGAGTGACGAATCCTGCACGCTGGCCGGCCGGAGAGAGGGTGGTGATTCATAACGCCAAGGAAATGTGTGATAAAGCAGAGTAGCCGAGTCCAGCTGTTGAGGGAGAGCGGGAGGGGTAGGAATCCAGGCAAGTTCAGATGCCAGGTTTCCATTTTCTTCAGATATTCATAGGGAACGGGGAAATCATCAGCTCCTGCCAGACTCCAGCCCTCCTGGAATGTGCACTGGTCTTTTGACACGCTGCAGCTTACCAGAGAAAGCTTGATTTTTGCATCGCCGCGTTTCCTTGTACCGACTTCAAGGCTTCGCAGTTGCAAAACTTCAGCTGGAAAAATGTTATTCAAAACAGGGAAGTTTAAGGACACAACACACTTCAGTGTCTGAACGGTTTCTCTGAGGCCTGATTCTGCAACTCTCCGTCACGTCAAGCAGCACTTCTATGGATAATACCCCCCCCAGCTGAGTAAGTGCTACTTGGTGCACGTGCATGGGAGAGACACAGAATCAGGCCGTTGTGCAGCCACAAGCCCGGGTTTGGATGCATGTTCAATTTGTCTCTCACCCCACCTCTTGATATAATTCATTGGAGGAGCTGAAAAGGACAGGCCACAACCGAGTCGCAATGGCTAAGAGATGGGGAGGGAGGGAGGTCGGCTGGTCAACTGTTTCAGTCTCGATTTGTCATTTCCAAGAGAACTGCATAACCAATTGCAGCTTAATCTCACTGGAAGCCCCCTGCGACCAGGGCACAAATACCACACCGTCCTTTCCATATCTCTGGACTCTGACTTCATGGCCCAGCCTCAGGAGGCTGGGAGTGCCTCGGGCTCCTGGTTCAGCATCCTCCTGTCTCTGATGAGAATCCCATCAAAAAGGCAAGTAGGTGCCCAGTGTAGTGGTGGTCCATGTAAGATGAACGTCTGTCCACTAGGAACTGGTCTGAGCACAGAGATTCAGGTCGTGTAAGAATTGCCATTGACTGGGTCAGACCAGAGGTCCATCTAGCCCAGTATCCGCTTTAAGGGATCACATCTATAGTGTCTTACTAAAGAAGTGTGTCCTGCCTCTCACTGGCAGGGAACAGATGCTGAGGAGGAATTTGAACAGGACACGTCCAAAATTTTCCAGCCCTTGCTCCTCTTCCCCCTTTATATAGTGCCTAAGAGTGGTCCGGGAGCTAAACTGGGGGGCCACGGCTCAAATACCCAGATGCCATTCTCAATTCGGCCTTTGAGCTTGCTCTATAAACCTTCTCCATCCATTTCTCCTTTCTGAGGTTCAGATCCCCCACCTCTGAATTGGGGTCGGTAAAGTTTGGCCCTCTTCTACCACGTGCTTTTGAATTACGGAGCAAAAGAGCAATGGAAGGACTAATCGAGCTGGACAAACAGCCATCAGATAGGGCCAACTTTGGTCACTACTGACCTTGCTGGCTTTGAACTGAGAATGTAAAGGGGAAAGCCTCCATAATGCATCAGAGGTCCTCTCAAGCATGGGTTTCATCAGGAGACATGCAATCAGGAGGCAGCTATACATTTCTGTGGTTTAGAGAGTTCAGTATCTAACAACTATGAACGCCAAGCAAAGACCGATTGAGAGAGCTCACTAAACGTTCACCAAGCAGGATGACTGTAAGGCACCAAGAGTTTTATATTAATGGTTTTGTTTTCCCGTGAAAACAGTACATGCAAGTGATTAGGAGCCTAGATGTTATCAAGGGGATAATGGCTTATCTCACCTGACAAAACAGCCGGGCAGCGTCGTTCCTTCCCTTACTGTTAATAAAAGGTATTTTTGTTGACCGAATCCACTTTATGGAATAAGGACTGCCAAAAACCTTCTTCTGCCTTTTCTTTTTTAGCACAGACTTCTTGTCTGTCAGATCTTTTGGACACATGTCTTGTTATACCGTATATAAAAATATTCTGCTACAATTAATAAGAGGTGAGCCGAAGCCAAGACCCAGGGACTTCTGATAGCAAGGGGAGGGGAAGGGAGGTAAACCCCTGGATCCCTCTCTAAATCAGAAATCCCTTATAGAAAACATTGATTTGAATTTTCTTTTGCATAACAAAATGGCACAGCCAACACTAGGACGTTCCTATGTCTTCGATTTATTTTTACTGCGGAGACTCTCAAGGCATTTCTCCACTTAGGAGTCTGAAGATGTGCAAACAGAACCGAAACGCGCAAATGGGCACTTTCTTTGTAAGCTTTAAGGGAGTGTGCAAAAAGGTAATGAATGCTATAGACCTTGGTCCCAAAACACTGGAAGGGGGGGTTGTTTGTTTGGTTTTTTTAACACACGCTCTGGGGTGGGGGTGTTTTAATTAGAGCAGCTCTCGGGAGCAGTTCTAATTAAAACGCCCACAGCTTCTTGTGTATTCGGCGTCCCGCACTTCAAAATGGTAGCAGGGGCACTTTAAGTAAAGTTGGTTGAACGAGCTTTAGGGAAAGCACCTTTGCTACCGTTTTGAAACACGGGGACACTACGTACAAGCTGGAGCAGGCTGATGAGAGCGCGCCTCTGCTCCGACGCGTTTTAATAAGAACACATCAAAGCATGTGTATAGGGGCTCGAACAGGCTTGCTTGTGGAAAGTAACTGGGCCAGATGAATTTGCCCTATCATGCGGGACAGGCAAGAACCACACGTGGTGTGCAAAGCCAGATCCTGCATGCACACACAGCTGGTCCAGAAAGCCCTAGACACTGGACCAGAGCACAGAGACAGTCTGTGGGCCTGAGCTGGCCCTATGCCACTTATCCGGTCCCCTGAGCCAGTTGAGTTGGACACCCCTGATCTAGCTAACAGCCTCAGGGAAGAACCTGCGGTGCAGCCAGTAGTAATATGAGGGAAGTGGAGATTGCAGAAAATACTCCTCTACTATGAAGCACATGCTACCATAATATGACTTTTATACCCCTGTTGCCCAATAAATACATTGCACAATTAACTTTTTATGCACACAATAAATTTAGACTGGCTACACGTGCAAAAAAAGACTGACCATAAGTGCAAGTAATTATCACACAAATAACTGGTTAATCACACAATAAATTTAGACTAGCCACACATGCGAAGTAATTATGACCTCACATGCAAAGTAATTATGACACCCAGCTATAACAAGAGCAAATCATATAAAGTTAGTGCTTGAAAATGTGTAACAACTCAACAGCTGGGTTTTTTTTCCAGCTTTAATTTGAACGCGTAGCAAGGCCCTTAAATTTTGCTAAGCAGAGTAAACAAATTACAGTCAGAGACTACCTCCACAACCAGCTCCTAAACGCTTTAATTAACAATAACTTAATCCTCCCAACTGGTGGCACTTAACCTGTTTCTTGCAAACCAATTATTTGCATGGCAGGCAGGATTTGCTGAAGGAGGAAAAGCAGTGACCACCTTGGAAGGAGAGTGCACTGCACAGGACCTAAACTTCCATCCTTATGGGAGGAAGCAATGTTGTAATAGCAGCATTGGTGGAGCAACTAATTCTTCTGCTTAAGATACCACAAGAACTGCGATACAATTACTAGCGTAAACCACAACCATCTGGAGCTGGAAACAGCGCCTTTAGTCTTTCCCCTCTATAAGCAAAGTCCTTTACCTTCCTCCTATTCCCACCCATCAGCTCAGCTGCAACAGTGGAGTTGAACAAAGTCTTGCCATTTATTGGGTTCCTCGATCTTGTATTTGCTAAATGTTCGGCCGCACTTCCTTGGCTTGAATCTACAGTGCTTAGGATGTCATGATGTTCCCCCTCCACGTACTAGCCAAAATCCAGAACTGCTGAGCTTCGCAGACCAGGCGAGAGCAGGTGCACTCAGCCCAGCCCAGACACAAAGCCATTATCATTCAAACTAATAAAGAGTGTCTGTTAACAGCCAACGGCAGCAGAGCTTTCACCCTTTTGGGGGCCAACTACTACAAGTATTTCACCAGCAAAAGCCCATGTCGCTACTGCTGGAGCAAATCAAGAGTTTCTGTTGGCAACCGATAATAGCAGGTCTTTTATCCTCTTAGGGTCAACCACAAAAGGAAACCATCAAACACAAAAGCCATTACATTATGGCCAAGAGAAATGATGCAGTGGGGCAAGCACCTCATTGTGAGAGTCGACTGTCAAGATTTCTATTTAAAACAGGAAGAGAGCAGCAAAGGCTGAGGACATCTGCAGTCCTTTTCCTTATGAACTTCTTTTTCATTGCTGCCAGGAAATAACACAAAGGAAGTAACCACTGCTTTATTAAAGGAGCAACATCCCAGCCCCCGCCCCCAGACCCTCATTTCCCCATCCCTCCACTCATGGCACAGATTATTCGAAGGCATGATACACCTGTCTTCACCCTGGGAGAGAGGCCTGATGGACGCTCCTTCTCTACATATGCCCAGCTTTGCCTGCACACACTTATTTCAGCATGGTCCTCACCCCTGCGCTTCAAGACAGGCATATTTGGCCTACGGGATTTACGTGAATTGGCAACGACGGAGCAGCAGCTGCAGCACTTGACAATGTTTGCCACCTCTTCTTTGTCAGCCATATATGATTAGACCATCCACTTGGTGAATTGCTGAGTCTCATTTTATGAAAGACTTGGAGTCTCATTTTATGAAAGGCAGGATCCGTATTAAAGAATCAGCTGCAAAACTTGCTATCATGGATAAAGCTGCATAATACCAAATCATCTTGATGGCCTCCTAATTCATTCACTTCCACCCGTCACCAAAGCTACCAGGGAAGCCAGCCTGGGAGAATGACTGATTTTCCAGTTGGGTGACTGAACTGAAAAAAAGAAGGAAGCATTTCACATATTGGGGTTTATTTTTTTTTTTTAAAAAGACCCCAAAACAGTTTCAGTTTAAGTCTAGGTGAGCTAAAAACAGTCTGGAGGAGGATATGCATCGCCAAGAGCACAGCGGCTAGGAGCCAGGTCCAAATCCCTCTCGGGTAGCTTCTGAGAAGAGATGGGAGGAAGATACCCACCGTCCCCTCTACTTCCCTGGAGGGTATCCCACCCGACAACCTACGGTGCGTTTTGAGGCGAGACCCTCTCCTGCTGCAGATGTTGCACTGAATGTAAAATACCTGCCTATGAACTGGGAGATGGGGTGTCTGGAAGCAGGGCACGTCACCACTACGAAAGTCCACGCTCCAGTGAGATGGCAGCCCTCAGTTGAAATCCTTCTCCTAAATCAGGAAGAAAGGGGTTTCTAATCAGTCTCCCATACCCCACGCGAGTGTCTTAACCACGAGTGTTATGGTGGGGAAGGAGGTGAAGGCGGCATCCGCTATACACCCAAGCCACCTCAGAAAAAACTAGCCCCTTCCAAATCCAAATATGTCAAAACAAACCATTTTGACATCTTCAAAATGTTCTCTCATTGAGCCAAAACTACTCGTTGAATTTTAGTTGAATTTTCTAAGATTCTTGGCTCCATGCAAATTCCACTTTTTCAATCACACAAATTAGTCACCGAGGGGCAAAAAAAAAAAAAAAAATAACGCCCAGCCCTGTTTCAAAACTAGAGACTATGATGCTCTTCAGTTCCTCTGCTTAGACTCTCAAGGCATATAATTCACAACTTGAGCCGAGATGTACAGCCACAGACCACTTAAAGGGCAGTGCGTGCAGTGCAGAGCACTGATGTATATAGCATATTTAGGAACAATTATACAAGACAGTTTTAGCACTGGGCTAATTTGTGCTCTGAGCAAACCAATGCTTTAAAGTTTGCCATTCTCTCCCTGCAACCGAACAGCTGAATTGCCAGTATATGTTAAGTGCTACCCCTGCATTTGTTTCTCTAATTACATGAATCTCTGCCATCCACCCTTGGACTGAAGATAAACTACCATTTTAGTTGAGATGCTAGGACTTGATTTACACAGCTATTTGGCCTAATTTTCTAATTTAGTCCTTCAAGACAAGGCAAAGCAGAAGGCACACTAGGAGAGTCATTCGTGGGCTTAAAGAGTAAAGACATCAACCTTTCCTCAGCTAGAAAAAGGTATATTTTAAAATAACAGACGTTGCAGTATGTTCTGCCAGCCAGAAAATGATCCGTTTGCCCTTAGTTTGCATTTCAAGTGAAGGGGAAAGCAGTAGAAGAAATGGGAGTTTCGAAAGAAAAAAGTAAAGGTACCGTATTGTCGATTTATAAAAGACTCCAGACCACGTGCAACAGAAAGATATTGCTTGTCCTGATTTCTTTGAAGCAAAAGTAGCAGATTTCTCAATCTGAACACTGAGACGATGCATAACTTGGATGCCTTTTTATTCTGAAGACCATAACTGAACTGAACCCAAAATGGTAACAGCAGGATGCCCCAATGGGCAGAAGTGGATGTAGAACAGGGTCCAGATGACCGCCGTTAGTATAATCCAAGACAACTTTTCCCAGTAGGGGAGTCTTGACAAAACTCCAGCTTGCTTGCTCTTACTATTATCCGCATCCTTTCCTCATCTCTTATCTTGCTAATAGCTGATGTGGTCAGTGACGGATATAGTGTTTTCCATGCACAGTTTGCATATTCATGTTGCACGACAAAGGTGTAAGGAACTACAGGCATGTGGCATGAATACGGGCTTGCAATGAACAGCTGCCTGACAAACAGGACGAGGTCTTCAGTTACTTCCCCTCCCTTTCTTCTGGTGGGAGATCATCCCAGGGACAAATACATCACGCTGGCAAGAAGCTTCTCCCATTTTTCAACTGAAATTTGCCTCCTCTTAAATTTCATCCCATTACTTCCAGTTACACCCTACTGTACCGCTCTAAGTAATTCTTCACAGCCTTGGTGTTTATACCCTTCAGATATTCATAGATTTATATCCCAGCCAACCCATCTGTCATCTTTTAGCCAAACTGTCCACACGCAGCTATTTCAATCTCCCCTCGTAAGTCAAACCTTCAGTCCCCTTGCTACCTTTTTTTTTCCAAGATGCTCTCCAATGCATCAGCCTCCCTCTTGCAATGGAAGGAGGCAGACTTGCATGCCATATTCCTGCCGTGCCTACAGAAAGAGGATCTGTTAGTTCCTCGCTCGATGACACTTCCCAAAACCTCACTGGGCTGTTTAGCTACCGCAGAGCGTTGAATTTGTGTACCCTTACCCCCACCCCATGGGTCCGTCCAATGCTGCTGCTTCCCAGATGGTTCCTCTTCCTTGTTTCCCCCTGCCCCACCTCCTGCTCCCAAGATGACCCAGGGCAATTTTTTTCCCCCTACCTGAACCCCATTTTGAAGTTTCTGGCTGATGCTCAGGATCCCACTGTGTCTTAAGTGAGGCCATCTTTGCCCCATCATACTACTCCATGGTCAGAAGTCCCTACAGCATCCCCCTCCGCCCAGGAAGACCAACCTCTGCAGAATCCCTTTCCCAGCACGTCCAATTGTTGTCTAACGGGCGCCATTGCCAAATAATTATAAGCTCTACTTCTATCATCCAAGAGCTCAACTGGCTAGGAGAAGAAGTGACTACGGCTAGGATTCAGTCCAGATACGGGTGTTACTACTCGTGTATTTAGCCAGCTGCTTCACTTTTAAAAGCATCCTTGATGGTCGCAGGAAGCACAGCACCCTGCATAAACAGAGTTTAAAATAAAGCACAAACAGATAATATTTCTCCAACACCTGAGTCGTAATAAAGCCATTGCTGTTCTTTCCAGTCGTGTAGAAAGGTCCTACTGTACGTTTCCTGCAATCAAGTGATCCGGACAAATACCAGCCCTGCCCTAAAATAGCTGAAATAGTGCAAAACCACAGTTTAAACAATTGTATGTGGTGTGCATACAGTGCTCACGGAAGCTGCCAGACTGTAACCCCTAGAGAAAAATGTCCTCCACCAACCCAAAGATCTTGAACAGGTGTCTGAAAGCAGCAGGGTAAGTGCCCTCTGTAAGGCTCACGTCAGGCTGAAGAGACCTCTGCGAAGGATAGCAGAGATGGTACAAATAAAAATAATAATAATACCATCCACACATTAGGTGGCCAATACTCAGTGCCCATATTGAAGTCTTGGGCCAGCGCTAGTCTACTAAAAACTATACCGAGGCTCTCTGAATATAGGGATATAGTGCTAGTCTACTAAAAACTATACCAATCAACCATCAAGTATCAACCTCGGCTCTCTGAACCCTAAACAGCGCTCAAACCGACACTAGATTGTCCCAAGGCTTCTCATAAAGGCCCATGGCAACCTCCTTCTCTTCCGCGTGCTAATTCTTCCTACTTCCCTATATCCGCATCCTCTCCGAGAAGCACAGATCAGCACATGACCAAAAATGAAATGATTCCTAGTCTTAAACTTCCAGTCGGCACGATCTAAAACCAGTTCCAACAGTAGGTTTCACCCACGTAGACTGTATCTAATAAAGCAACTAGTTAGATGCACTCTTTTTCATATAAACCACTGCTGATTTTAATTTAGAATTAGGGAGAAATGAATGAGTGTGAGGGGTATTCATTATGAGAAGCGCAATACTTTACCCAACAATGACAAAACTTGACTACTCTGGCAAACTCTGTTACCAAGAGGTTTCAGGTTGGAGGCCACTGTAGGGACATGCAGAGATGTTCTGCTGCCGCAGGTGATAGTCCATCCAGGTGGGCCCCACCAGCTCCACCCAAGGGCGCAGCTGTCTCTGAGTGAGAGAAGTGACAAAAGGGGACCCTCAGGGAGCAACTCAAGAAACAGCCAAAAAAGAGGAGCAAGCTCCGGCAAGAAGTTTGTGTTTACTATCATTAAAATGCGTGCACAGGAATCCTCGGGAGGGAGGACGCTTGGCCCCTATCCAGCATGCGTGCACTGTATTAGGAGCATGCCAGCTGCATATAATAACCGCCTCTTTTTGCTGCGAGTTCACCGAGACGGAGGCTCACGGGAGGACCTCCGAATTCGCCGGCTAGTGCAAGCGAAGGAAATGTGGCAGGTACCCCGTGGGCCTGACCAAGACGGTGGGCATCGCAATAGAAACAACAAATGGGAGCACGACCACTAGGTGCTCTTTGCCAGGGACCCAGGAACCAACTCGGGAACGTGAATAGTTTGCTTTTTACGTGTTAGGAAAACCAAAGGGTTTTTAAAATATTGTAAGCAAAAAGAAAAATGAAAAGCATTTGTATTATCCCGTTTGGTGATACAGGAAGACGCAGCAAATCTGATCTCTGCCCACCTCCTGTCATAGGCAGTATTAGCTGGTATCAGACCATGTGTTTAGAGAATTAAGTGCCAGGGAAAAATAATGCTGATTCAATATTTGTCTAGCCTACGACAGAAAGAAGGTCTGCAATCTTCAGTGTTAATGTGCTAGAAAATTATTATAATACCCTACATGAAATTCCCCAAAGACACTTAAACAGATGTTTTGCCACAGAAGTCGTTGCAAAGTTGGAAGGTAACCTTGGATATGTAAATCTAATCTGGGTAGATTAATACCATCTTTGTCAATAAAACAAAATATTCACAACTTTCACCCGTTCATTTATTTTATTTCCTCCTCTTAACACCGAGTTTATCCTTCAGTTGAGGCACTTCCCAATAAATATGAATGATAAAAAACATCTATGGAGTGTCCCATACAATAGCACGGCAATAGCCCACATCAAAATAATCAATTACCACCGTCAACCACCACATCGTCGTCGTCTCATAAGTCACCTGAAAGAAAAGATCATCTTAGCACGCAGAAGGGGCACAAATCTGAGCTTGATCAGGTAAAGGGATGGTAGGAGGAAGCAAGTTCAAAGTCACAAAATCCCAGTGGGAAAAACCTAGCCCACAGCTTCCTCCTTTTTAACCACAGACATTCAGGTCGAGGATCTCCACTGAGCCCAGTGGTGGTAGCACTACATCGGAGGAAAGAGATACCAGAGATAAAGTCCTACAGCACTGAAAGACTTTTTGTTTAGACGCAATACAGTTAATTATCTCTAGATGCTTATGAGCAGAAAGTGCACACGGAAGTACACTTGCATACCGCACTATTTATGTGACACTGTTGGTTAGGCAGACGAGCACAGTCTACCCTACAATTAGACTCTGGATGGATTCGAGGAATAGTTCTAGGTCCAGCACATTTGCGTAGGCTAGTCACAAAGTGACAGGCACAAATAACTGTAAAGAAAAGACCACATCAGAAGGAAATAATCAGACAAAGGTGGAAGAGAGTGGTCTCGTCACAGCTGCTACCTCCGCTTCCAAGAGCAGGCAAATATCTACCTAGACCCTTCCACTATGAACCTGCTACAAAGAGCAGCCACTGGGCAACTGGATATTATATTTGAGATTTTTTTCCATGGCACGCAAGCTCCAAGCACACAAGAGAGATTCGGGCATGCATTCAACTGTCTCAACCACGCCAGGCGAGACAGCGAAGTACAGCTTTGTGCCGCTCATACACTGAAGACCTTCCTCCAAGATGGTCATTTCCAACCAGGATCCCACAGCACCCTGGAGTCCCACCCTATCCCTCTGAGCAGGGGTGGGCAATTATTTCAGGCGGAGGGCCGCTTAATGAGTTTTGGCAAGCTATTGAGGGCTGCATGACAGGCAGCTGGGGGCAGATAAAATATTAATTTTCTAAATTTTTTAGGGGCCCTGTGAGCCGGATAGAATGGCCTGGCGGGCCGCATCCAGCCTGCGAGCTGCATTTTGCCCACCCCTGCTTTAGAGGGTGCCACAAGGCAAAAGGAGATAAGCAGATACATACAGGCTCAGGCTTGTCCCCAATTCCCGACCCCCACGGCCCGCACCCCTGCAAGGAGATAAGAACTGTAATACATGCATTAGTTTTTATTTTTAAATTGGGTGCAACTCAATTCTTTAAAATAACATCCCATCCATCTTGCATTAGTTGCAGCCAGGCACAGCCTTTTCCCTGGGGGCCAAGCTCTCTTAGGTGTTATAGACCACAGGTTGGACTCCCCTCACCCAGTCTAGCACTCAATTCACAAAAGTTATGAAGGGATTCCTCGAGTCCAAAAAAGTGATGAACCACTGGTCCAAGAAATCTCAAAGAAACAATCAGACTCACTTCCACCAGAACGTCTCAACAGCGCCCTTGGTCTAGGGTCTCAAAAACCTGTGACAGCACTAATACAAGCTCCCCGATACCTCGTCCTTACTCCTTACCCGAAGATAATCAACCAATCCCAAAAATATAGTTTCTGGCCCACGCTTGCATTGCTAAAATCCTGAGCATCTGAGAACTAGCTCTGGGTTTCCTCTAAGTTGTCTTGCTACAACTTCCCCAGAAGTTTTCCGGAGAAAGGAAGACGGCATATGAAAGTCAATAGGAGAGAATACTTTATTGAGAGACTTGAACACAGCTTTCACTACAACTAGCTGGCACCTTGCCACCCAATTGGACAAAACAAAGCGTGTCCTGGATGGCTGTCCCACGTGTGTGCACACGCACAAATGGACCCAGCCATGTGAGCTAGCCCACGGCACCGAGTGATGCTAACTTCAGCTCTGGGATCAAAAAGTTTAAAAAATCCTTCACAGGAAACATAGCAACAAAAAAAAAACCTGGAAGGGACCACCCAGGTCATCAAGGCCAGTGCCCTGCCATTGCAAGCAGCCACATAATTACTGTCACAGCGAGGGAAAGCTCAGCTCTCGAACCCGGTGGCGGCTGCCAGATTTATCAGGCTATCCGCTACCGCCACCAGTTCTGTTACATGAGATGTGCCTAATACCAGGGTAGAAGCAAGTAAGCTGCAATAAAAGGCTTTAAGAATTCATGTCACAGGATTGGTTTGAATCGTCAGGAGATGTCTGCTGCTGGGACACGAGCTCCCTTCTTGATGTGTGCATGGCACGTCGCCTCTAATTGCTGGTGGCTTGAGAGCAACCGCACCATCGTCACAATCGCGGGACCTGATCTGCGCGTGGGACTTCAGATGAGGCAAGCTCTGCCTGAGACATGGCTTGGGTGACTCCTTCCTCGCCCCGGCGAATATACTAGCTTTTCACAGACACTGCCAGTTTGTACTAGCTTTCCCCTTTAACACTTTGAGCCTTATCATTTTGTCCCATGCCAGCTCCCGGTGAGTACCCAGTTAAATGGCATGACACCAAACGCACTTCCAGCAACCTGACTTCCTAAGTGGCATGTTATCAAACAAGCCCACTGCCAGTACAAGACCAGGGTTGTAAATAGCGTGTTGGAATTACACCCGGGTGTAATAAAGCCCTCTCTATTCAGGTCCATCTTTACGAAGAAGTTAAGAAATAATTCACTCCTCCAAGAAAGTCCAAGACACACACTGGGCTCCGTTCTTCCAAACCTAGACATATGGACTCAGCTGATTAAGGTTTTGAGTTCAATACATGTGGGGACTCTAAGTCTGGTTCCTAGGGCCCATCTCTCCACATCCCAAATCATGGGAAAATGGGACACAACTTGCCACGCTTGGTAAAAGAGAGCCCAGGCTAGCATACAAGCTCTCAAAGTGCATGGGCACAGCGGGGCATGGCAGTCTGTATAATAATCATCCTGTGGCAGGGGAACTGGGAAAGGGGGAAAAGGTGCTCTTCACATCCAGGGTGCGTCTTCAAGTTTTGGCTGTGCAAACTTGGCCTTACTACTTTATAGATCCCATTTTTCCTCCCGCCATCGAAGATGCTATTTGAATTGCAATCCCTGCTCCACCCCACGTGCCCTGCTGTAAAACAACTGTGTTTCAAAAGCACCACCTTTTTGGTGCATAAATACATGGATGACAAACGGGAGTACAGGGGAGACAACTGTGGGAAAACCGACTTCTGCCCTGCCATGAGCCTTCATCTCGTAGTCTCTGCTTGTCCCTAGGTTGCAGCTGAAAGCAAAGGAGTGCTCCTGGAGAGAGATGCAAAACACAGGGCAAGCTGTTGCTTCAAGGTCTATTGGAAAGCTGTCAATAAACCAGGGTAAGATCCTGTGCTGCACCTCCAGAAAGTACTCAGACCACCTTTGTGCCTGCCTTTTGCAGGAATTGAAACGGCTTTCCAGTAGAAATTGGCCCTATGCAGGCACATCTAACTTACGGTGGAGCAGTAGGACTACCTCCTCTTGCACCGGACACAGGCCGTGCGTCCGAGGCCACGAGGAGAGGCCCCACACGGCTCACCCCTTGGGCTGCTGTGGCTCCCCTATTGGGCCAGACCACCCCCCAGTGCTAGACTGGGTGAGGGGAGCCCAACCTGTGGTCTATAACACCTAAGAGAGCTTGGCCCCCAGGGAAAAGGCTGTGCCTGGCTGCAACTAATGCAAGATGGATGGGATGTTATTTTAAAGAATGCTTTGGAACAGCTCTCGCAGCAGGAGGGACCCACCAGTTCCACATGAATTTGTGTGTTTG
>NW_017728949.1:57995018-58003778 GCF_001723895.1 Crocodylus porosus | reverse complement strand
GCTCTCGAACCCGGTGGCGGCTGCCAGATTTATCAGGCTATCCGCTACCGCCACCAGTTCTGTTACATGAGATGTGCCTAATACCAGGGTAGAAGCAAGTAAGCTGCAATAAAAGGCTTTAAGAATTCATGTCACAGGATTGGTTTGAATCGTCAGGAGATGTCTGCTGCTGGGACACGAGCTCCCTTCTTGATGTGTGCATAGCACGTCGCCTCTAATTGCTGGTGGCTTGAGAGCAACCGCACCATCGTCACAATCGCGGGACCTGATCTGCGCGTGGGACTTCAGATGAGGCAAGCTCTGCCTGAGACATGGCTTGGGTGACTCCTTCCTCGCCCCGGCGAATATACTAGCTTTTCACAGACACTGCCAGTTTGTACTAGCTTTCCCCTTTAACACTTTGAGCCTTATCATTTTGTCCCATGCCAGCTCCCGGTGAGTACCCAGTTAAATGGCATGACACCAAACGCACTTCCAGCAACCTGACTTCCTAAGTGGCATGTTATCAAACAAGCCCACTGCCAGTACAAGACCAGGGTTGTAAATAGCGTGTTGGAATTACACCCGGGTGTAATAAAGCCCTCTCTATTCAGGTCCATCTTTACGAAGAAGTTAAGAAATAATTCACTCCTCCAAGAAAGTCCAAGACACACACTGGGCTCCGTTCTTCCAAACCTAGACATATGGACTCAGCTGATTAAGGTTTTGAGTTCAATACATGTGGGGACTCTAAGTCTGGTTCCTAGGGCCCATCTCTCCACATCCCAAATCATGGGAAAATGGGACACAACTTGCCACGCTTGGTAAAAGAGAGCCCAGGCTAGCATACAAGCTCTCAAAGTGCATGGGCACAGCGGGGCATGGCAGTCTGTATAATAATCATCCTGTGGCAGGGGAACTGGGAAAGGGGGAAAAGGTGCTCTTCACATCCAGGGTGCGTCTTCAAGTTTTGGCTGTGCAAACTTGGCCTTACTACTTTATAGATCCCATTTTTCCTCCCGCCATCGAAGATGCTATTTGAATTGCAATCCCTGCTCCACCCCACGTGCCCTGCTGTAAAACAACTGTGTTTCAAAAGCACCACCTTTTTGGTGCATAAATACATGGATGACAAACGGGAGTACAGGGGAGACAACTGTGGGAAAACCGACTTCTGCCCTGCCATGAGCCTTCATCTCGTAGTCTCTGCTTGTCCCTAGGTTGCAGCTGAAAGCAAAGGAGTGCTCCTGGAGAGAGATGCAAAACACAGGGCAAGCTGTTGCTTCAAGGTCTATTGGAAAGCTGTCAATAAACCAGGGTAAGATCCTGTGCTGCACCTCCAGAAAGTACTCAGACCACCTTTGTGCCTGCCTTTTGCAGGAATTGAAACGGCTTTCCAGTAGAAATTGGCCCTATGCAGGCACATCTAACTTACGGTGGAGCAGTAGGACTACCTCCTCTTGCACCGGACACAGGCCGTGCGTCCGAGGCCACGAGGAGAGGCCCCACACGGCTCACCCCTTGGGCTGCTGTGGCTCCCCTATTGGGCCAGACCACCCCCCAGTGCTAGACTGGGTGAGGGGAGCCCAACCTGTGGTCTATAACACCTAAGAGAGCTTGGCCCCCAGGGAAAAGGCTGTGCCTGGCTGCAACTAATGCAAGATGGATGGGATGTTATTTTAAAGAATGCTTTGGAACAGCTCTCGCAGCAGGAGGGACCCACCAGTTCCACATGAATTTGTGTGTTTGCTTTCAATTTATTTTTCCTGACCTTGTAAACAATCAAGTGGGTGTTTTTTCTTGGGATGCCAGCAGTCTCCGCTCGCGCTAGCTAGCAAGCCCGGTCTGTTCTTTTCATGAGACTGGGTGTGGGGTGGAAAAATCATCCAAGGGAGGTAGAAGAGGCTGGGTAAAAATAAGATTCCAGGAATAAAACCCTTCTAATGGAAAGCTGTCTCTCAGGTTACAAACAGATCCAGTTAAAAAGCAAAAAAAAAAAAAAAAAAAGACCCTGAAGCATATGACACCATCCAGGAAAAAAAGTTTTAAATGTGTTTAGTCGTACAGCAAGCTCTTGATCTTCACATCACAATGGATCTTAAACATCAACATCAACTGAGCCTGATTTAAAGCAGAAGAAGCGCTGTCATATTCAGGCAGGTTCAGATCTCTTCTGCATGTTTAAGCCCGTAAATAGGCAGGCAGCTTTGCAGGGGGCGGTGGGTATGAAGGGGCACCGCTTCGCCATGATCCCACTACTGCGCGGAAGTGAAGTAAGAAGAGAGTTGATTTCATTAAAGCTAATCTGTTAGATTGGCTGGGGAGGAGACACGATAGCTGGGGGGGGCAGCTAAATAACAACACATGGTATGCTTTCCAAACGTACAATAACATGCGAAGCTCGTCTGTAAGTCTGGCACTAAGGAGCCTGTGGTCTGGCAGCAGTAGGGATTTCTGCTTTTTATTTCTGAAATCTTCGCAAGCATTTGATCTGAAAGCCCCACACCATCTTGCGAAGGGAAGGGCATAAAATCTGAGCTTACGTACTGTATGTTCAATTAGTCCTCGTTCTCAGACTCTGCTCTGGCTCCATTTCACGTCATTAAAGCAATCCTGGCGGTTTAAAAAAACAAAACAGTGCCATGCCAAAAGCCAGCAGTAAGAACCACTGGCAGCAAAACAGTCAAAGTGCAGAGCTTAATTCCCTGCTTAATAAGACAATTAAAGAAGAGTATTTGGATACAGCAGTCTGCAAGTACGAACCCACAGCGCTGGTGTCTCCAAACGCATGTCGATCTGACGGCTTTATCATAAAGCATCTGTCACAAGCAGATGCCATCAACACCTGAGGAAAGTGAAAAATAAAGCAGGTTAATATAGCTTTGACATATGCGGAGATTTGCATGGTCCAGGATGCCTAGTTATGTAGGCATCAAAGGGGCAGTTGCATTACCATGCACCTTTGCCCTTCGCCGTAAGAGCCCTACAGCAACGACCCGATATACAACAGAAGAAAAACTATTGTACGCTGAAGGGTTTTGAACCCTTCACTTCGCACTCTTATAAAGGCTAGAACTACATGAGTGCTGTGTTTGCACACAATAAAAGAGCACCTCCGATGCTTTGAGATCCGTGGACGAAATGACGTATAGGTATAGAACCGGTTCCCCCAAAATACAGCTTGGTTTCAAACGAAATCAGTCACAAACATTTCTTCCCACTGAGCTTCTCCCTACTTCAGAGCCTAACCAGGCACGGAGAACAAGATAAGATAACTGCGGCGATATAAGAACTAATTAGTCATTTCATTACAAGACAGGGCGCTCTGCAGTTTGGTGACCTAAAAATGCCACCGACGACCTTAAAACTCATGCTCAAGGGTGACCAGAAATGTGTAACCTCCAGGGAAAGAGGGAGAAGCACACGCTGCCGAAAGTCCATTAGCTCACATGAGATGGCGAAATAGCAGAGACGTAAAGTTAGGGAGAGGTGTGACATTTAAAGCAATCCGCCTATAAAACACCACCTGCAGCACTGCACTTTGTTTGAACTTCTGCACCGATGGTGCGGCACTCCAGCCTACACGGTAAGTTACACAAGCGTGCTCAGGGATGGGTGATTTAGTACACCCAGAAGGTATGCCGTTCGGCTAATAGGAAACACAGCCTTCATCTTAGCAACTAACAATGTGTAGCAAGAGAAAATGGCCCTGTATCCATTACAGGGCCACTAAACTGCAGTCACCTCTAGGGCGGAGGGTGGCAGCCCATCAAACACAACACACAACCCAGGAAAGGAAGAAAAAAAAACCCAAGAAAAGACGGGGAGACCCGCTGTTCTGTCAAGGAGCATCACGGACATGTAGCATTCACGTGGGACCTTGAGTCTCATCCAAAGGGTCCGTCTACAGTCAACCATGCAGAACTGATGTTTATCCTGCCTTCAGTGGATGGCAGACAGATACTGGCTGCTGCGATAATGGCCCCTCGGTCTGTATATCTGAAAACAAGGGAACCCTAGGGACTGCAGCCACCAGACCCATTCAATCCTGCACCCCAGTCAGACCTCCCTCTGTTAAATATGATTTTTGGAACGCACAAGTCTCAGACTGGGCAAACAATGCACGTTGCAGATGCTCACTTACTCCTTAAGGCTAAGTACAGACAGTCAAAAAGCCTGAGGTTGTATCGATTTGGTCTTTGCAGGTTAGTCTAAGCTGCAGAAACTAAATTGAAACAGAAGTGAACAGATATTTACCTTTGACTTAGGAAATGCAGCCACATGCCTGCAGTGGCTCAGGCCAGAAGCTGAGGGCTAGATCACAGCTCTCTGGCTTCATGTTTACTTCCGCTTCCTGCTGCCCCTGAGGTCTCTGGGATTTGCAGTCCAGACTCACTGCAACAGGACTCTGCAGGGTTGCTCATCACTTCCTCTTCCTGCTTCCAGGTGCCTCTGGGATTTGTAGTCCACAGTTGCAGCCAGCAGTAAGTTTGAGTGGGGGAAGGGGTGTTTAAACCCCTCCCTGGCCCCATTCCCCAGCTGGGGTTTGTCTGGGGGGGTAGCCCCCCTCCTACAAACTGGGCTGCATCCCCATCCAGCCCCCTCACTGCTCCAGCTAGACAGCACAACCCAGCCCAGGACTGAAAAGCATGCTGGGTTGCTGATTTAACTTAAACCAAGAAAACATTGCATAAACTGGTTTGACCCAAATCAGTTAAGTCTGATACTACATTCAACCAGGTTTATCTTAAACCAGTTGCAGCCATTTTGAAACTGGCTTATGTGCACTGATCTTCTGTTGTGTTACAGGTTTAAACCAGTTTCTGATCACTTAAACCAGTTTACGTGTAACTTCTGTCCCCAGCCTAACTATGAAGTTCAGTTGACATTGTAGTCTGTAATGCAGAGATGCCCAGGTTAGCGTTAAAGCAGCTAGCTAGCTCAGGTCCTGGAAGCAGTCTTGCTGCAAAAGCATGGAGCTCAGGATATAATATAATCTGCTAAGAAGTCCATATTGAGCTCTGAGCTACTGCAGCTACACTGCAACCACTGCACAAGTTAATCTGAATTAAGGTAGCTTAAGTACGTTGCTGCATTGCAGCCTGCAGCACAAATATACCCTGAGGGAGACCAAAGGAAAGCGATGCCTTTGGACATCCTTCCTTCTGCAGAATGCCGCATGTTACCAGAAAGCGAAGAGAGAGGGTAGACAATCTTGAGCGATATGCCCCATAACGAATTTTGACATCCTGGCAAAACCGACCTGATTTTGCAAAACATTTTCATTTTGATGGAAACATGGAATATGGCTCTGTTAAAGTTTCTGTAGCTAGCACTAGTCAGGAAATACCAAAGGCTCGGTTGTCAAAGCAACATGTTTAGCTCCATCATGGTGCACACATTGTGGGACATTCATCTCTATGCTGACAACCGGTTACAAAACCCACCAAGTCTTATACGGAGAGGAGCATCCGGCTAAATACCTCCCAGCCACAAAACAGCATAAATAGCCTTTCAAATTATCATGTTTGGTTCAGTCTTGCTGTCTACAGTCTATTGCGTGGACATGAACTGAACAAGGGCCAGAGCCTACTGAAGGCTACAAGACACACAGATAACAACACGGGCGACTCGGGACTGCTCTGAAAAGTTTCCAAACATATTTGTCAAATGGAGTTTTCTTCGGCATATTCAACAGAATTTGTAGCGCTTGGCCAGTAAAGAGCAGACATTACTGTAAACCTTGACCCCTGGCCACAAAACTTCAAAACCTAAATATATTGTCACTAACTGAACATGCACGATGTATCAAACATAAGTTCCTGCGGTCTGTTTAGTTGAAAAAAAATTGAGTGATGGGCTTTCAGTCTGTCATCAGACCAGCGTGACCTCAATTTTTTGAAGAATAAAGTCAAAATCTATTCTTATCTTCCGAGATTCAAGATGTATTTATGTGTCAGGCTTCCTCTCCCTTGTCCTTAGCCTTTGGGAAACGCACTAAAAATGATATCAAAGACTGAAAACCCAGCAATCACATCCACATTCACCTCTGACCCACAATGCCTGTAGCTCTCGCTGATTCTTCAAACCGTCCTGAACACATGGTTAGAGATTGCCGTCCGCCAGAACGGCGCTCAGCGTGGATTTAAGAGTGAAATAAAGGCCACTTTGCAGCGTTTCACACCCTTGTACAGCACTGCTTTTTGGAAACCCAAAGCAACTCTGGGTTTTGCAGTTGTCTGCTACTTTGTATGCTTTAAAGTCTTCTTTCCTTCACCAATACCTTCCTCTCCCACAAACATTTGATTATTCTCTTTGAAATGTCTCCATAGCACCTAGAAGAATAATATGCCGAATGCAAACACTGATTGATTCTCTCCTGGCTATCAAGATGTGCTTACACAGCAAATGCCCACAAATCTCACATTTCATGTTTAAAAAATATGCACTTGTATTTTTTTTTAAACTCAAACATAATGAATGAGCTTAAATATTAGAACTTGAAATTATTAAGTAAATCATGGCACCTGTAAAGCTTCTATTTGCATACCATTAATTCATGATGGCATGTAAAACAAATTCATCATTCTTGCTATATTATAGCCTGATTTATGCTGGAATTGGAAAAAATAAAAATCACGAGCACAAAATTATGTTGACAAGATGTACGTGCTTTTTGAGGCCTGAGTTTGTTTTTGTTTTTTTTTAGAGCATCCAAACAACTAAATTATGGGGAAGAGGGGTGGGAGAAAGCATCTTTAAAAATGAGTAACACGCTGGCTTCACGCATACACACTCTCTAGTTATTAATGTCAAGCATGGTGAAGATACCCTAGAAAACCATTACCATTCATAGCCACTAACAGCCATTAAATTTCAATCAATTCAACTTAACACAAGTGTACTTCAGTGGCCCTTACAGTTCCTTATAGATGTGGCTCAAAAAGTCCTGTCTGACTTATTGCATTGTCCACCACACAAAGAGGCATTGCTAAGGACCGCTCTGAAAAGGAACTATCTTGGTCTTCGGCACTGATGCTCTTTTAACACCACAGTAATCAACAGATCTTTCTTTTAAGAAGGGCTGATAAAGGGGCCTCTAGTCAGACTCCACAGGTCAATATGAAGCAGGGAAGATCATACTCATTTTAGCTAAGGATAGTTCTTTCCCAGTGGTTGACAAAAAGCGACCGGAGATTTAATGGGTTTTTTTTCAAGGAACAATAGTAAGCGCATCCAACTGGTTTACATCACTGAAGAGCTAATCGGTTTGGAGCTGCTGGACTACTTTCCGGTCACCCGTTCAGCTGCGATGCAATGTGCCTGCTCTGTGAGCTGGACAGAAGTTTTATTTCGCATTCAAGCCCTGCGCATCCAAAGTCCTGATGTCACTCCTTACAAAGTGCAGACCGACACCATCGCGTTGGGAGCCGTTTTCCCTGCTCTCTTTGCTTCCATGAAGCAGTGCCCTGCCTTCTGGAAATGGTATTTCTATCCCACTGACATTAAAGCAGTTTATACTCCACAGCTCGCAGCTCAGAGAGCAGCGTCAGGGTAAAGACTGGTTACTCGAAGGGGGTTCACCTGCTGCTTGCATGGAGGGCAGAGGCCTGCAGCCCTTAAAATGTCCTGTCTCACACCAGAAAGGAGCCTCTCTCTATAAACAGGACAGGAGGCCAGTGTTACTTAATGGCATTCCCTCAGCAGGTCAGAAAATCCCTCGAATGGACCAGGTCGAAATTTCCAACCCCAGTTCCAGCAGCTGCACTACTCCAGTTCATGCAACCGCGGCAGTGCGCAGCACCACAAAGCCCCTACATATGCAATATCAAAAAGGGTAGCGTAAACTGGAAGATATCCAGATACCTCTGCCCTATGTTGGCGATTTGCCTGCGCCTTTGAAATACTGCTGGCCCAAAGTCGCTGAAATGTTTTGAACCATTTTGCAGAACTTCGTAGGGAAAGTTGTGCAAAAAAAACAGAAAAAGAGAAAAGTGTGCATATCCATGCTTGGAGACATAATAGTGTTTCATTCAGACTAGCAAAAGAGGAGTTCAATGGATCTCCGACTAATGTGAACCTCCATTTCACGTTTCCCTGAACAAGCTGCAGAAACAAAAGGAACTGCTGGAAAAAGTATGTTCTTCAGAAAAAAAAAAATCTTTTCAATGGTGGGATCAAAAATAGCCATAGTTCAAGTAAATCAATCCATGGAAAATGCCAGCAAGACTTAATCATGCTGGAAGCCACATTTAATTACAGCTTTTTAAGCTCAGCTGGGAGAAAAGAAGAGACTTAACTATGTCACCTGAGATGGTCTAGATACAGAAACTATTTGTAACTTAACAAAAACATTTGCATCACAAAACGCTCCGGGGCAGCGCCGCAGTAAAGGAGATGTGTAATGAGCAGGGATCACGGCACCAAAACAATCAGGGTTGTAAATAACGACTAGTAATCTGGGATCATTTCCATTTGGCTTAATTACCGGGCAGCAAACATGTTTTCTTCTACCCGAGGTAAATACTTTCCAGAATACGTGTGTTATCATACTGAGCTCGGCAAGCACCCCAGCGCAAAATCTGAATGTCAGAGGGGCCGTTGAATCAAAAGGAGAGTGAGAGAGTGAGAGAAGTGCCACAACTGGACTCGCTACTCGGTCGTGCGCGTTCACCAAACTTCCCCGGAGCAGAATTACTAGTGTGGCCATCACAACTGTATCTACTGTAAGGACTGACCCAAGCACACATGCAAGGCAAAGGGGCGGTGGCTAACGTTGGG
>NW_017728949.1:57991248-57994918 GCF_001723895.1 Crocodylus porosus | reverse complement strand
GGGGGGGGGGGGGAGAAATTCCATCGGGTGCTAATGAATAAAAAGTTCCTTTTATTTTACTGTTGTTTTTGGTTCATTAAATTTTCCACAGATTTGCAGAGAAGAAAACGTGATCAATAAACCTTGACAAAAGTGAACGTGTGAAAAAGGCAAAAGAAAGGCACAGGAAGATAAAAGTGATATCCCGATCGCTGATTTCAGAGGCAGATGACCAGAGCTCTGGGCTGCTGAATAATCTGAATAGACCATCATTTCTTTACAGCCTTTCACTTTCTTTTCCCTGACTGTTGGAACTCTTCATTCAATACAATAGTAAATGCACTAAAACTTTTTTTCTTATGCTAATGGCTGAAATCGGGTACTCGCAGTTAAAACACACTTCCCACCAACTTGTTTTCTTTAAAAAAAAAAAAAGAAAAAAAAAATTAACCTATTCAAGTTAAACCAAAATGTCAAAGACAGCTTAGAGCTCACTCGCAGCATTCCACAAAATTAATGTGGGGTTGGGTTTTTTTCCTCTCCAGCAGATACATAAAGAGGGGGAAAAAAATCTTGAACTGGGGAAAAAGCTGCTAAACTCCCTTCAGATGAGAAAGAGCATTTAGAAGGAAATAAAATAATAAATTCTGGCATCTAAGAGCCCAATGTGTAGAAATAGTCGGAACAAAAAAATTAGAATAATCTACTCAGAGGTGACAGTCGGTCTCAAACAAATTTGAAGCAAGAAAAAGTATTTCCCATCAGCTAATGCTTTTGAAGCATCCAAAGCCCAGTGATGTCAGGATAAAGGCTCCCACTGATGACAACTGGCTTTGCATCAAGCACCAAGGCAACTATACCAAAAAATTTCCATTCATTTTGGGTGTCCACCTTCAGGCACCGAGGCCAGACTTTCTCTGATGCTAAGCAACCACAAATCCTCCCAAAATTCCTGTTGCTCTGAACTTCTGATGTCTCAAATGGGCCCTAGATGTCTCAAATGGGCTGCCAGTAAATCATGGCCCAAATAATTTGTCCTTCCAGTCATCGAGTTTAGCCGACAGGATTTAGCTTCCCATGGTACATACATCACAGACAGAATTTCTCACTACATTTCTGAAAGGAAAACATATTTCTGCTCTTTACCAACTCAGGAGCTTCTTCCCCCTCCCCCCCCACCCATTATATAACTAACGTGTGTTTCTTGAACCCCCCAACGCAATGCCCTCTTGCACGAAACATCACTCGTGCCACTGTTGTTTTATGCAGAATGACTTCATATTCCTCCCTTTTTTTTTAGGGAACGCAGCCAGATTTGGCAACTGCCAGCTCTTCGGTCCTGCTCTGCCAGCGGTGCAAATGCAGCAGTTCTTTAAGAGACTTAACACAGGTACACAGCCCGTTTCTCAAGCAACGCTGTGGAAACCGTTCCCATCGGGAGCCGGGTGGACAATGGGACAAGCTGCCCAAACTGAATGTCCCAGCAGCGAGGGTGAAGTGCAAATATCACATTTCTATGAAGCCCTGGAAGCTGCATAGAAATGGAGTGGCAACTAATTAGTTTGATACTATAGTCACATCTAAGGTTCCTAAGTAGCCTCTTTGAAAAACTTGCTGCCTCGAAATCCTCGGTCAGATTAAGTGGGCTCTTTGTGATGGGGCAACAGATAGGTGTTTGCTGCACAAATACATATAGATTTCGGGGACCGCGTACTGAATCCAGGCTCCGCTAATCTGCACTGGAAACTTCACTGTGAACAGAGCACTTCTCAGAGCACAAAAAGCATGAAGTATTTGTGTACCTTTCAGACTGCCGAGCAAACAACTGGCTTACAGTAAGCCACCAAAAGCAGAGGGGGGCAGTTCACTGGGTTTCTGCTTCGCTTTGGGATTGAGATGATCTTTGTGTCACTAGTAAAATGCTCTCCCACTGCCTGCAACCGAGCCACAGTTTGGGAAAGCTGCTTTCCAGAGTCAACTGAAACAAAATAGTCGCATCCAGGGGTGGGGGGGAATAAGGCTTCTTGCGTCATCCAAAAATAATGGTGTCCATACTACCGCTGAACTCATCCTCGAGCGGTCCTTTTCTTCTAGGGGTGACTGCAACCTGGCACTAGAAGGGAAAGAGCTGGCCCAAGGTTTAAGGGAAGCAAAACCTGTCCTTAGCTATAAAAGCTTCAATTTGTTTTCAAGCCTGAGTTTTTTTTAAAAAAAAACCCAAAACCTGGTCATTTATATAATTTCATGGCAAAAGAAAAAAAAAAAAAAAAACTATCCAAATATTATTTCTGTATTTCAAGTGGCCTGGTAGAAATCGAGGTTGTTGTGTACTCGGTGCATCGGATCGCGTTCTGTTTTCTTTTAGAAGTTGGAGTGACTTCAAGAAAGTTCCTCCAGACTGACACCGCAGCCAACGAGAGAAGAATTTGGACCGGAGCTCATTAGGAGCTAATTATTTTTCTCAAATAAATGACCTAACATAAACAATATTTCTATGTCTGCATACATCAGCTTTGACATGCTGGGAAAAAAAAAAAACTCGGAAGGCAGTTGGAAGCAGTCTTCAAGATCTGTTTTTTTCTTTGAAGAACAGCAGTTGCATTTTTGGGCACTTCAAAGTCGCATACTTTCGGCAATAACAACATTCAAGATCAAGTGAAGCTGACTTCACCTTGCTTTAAAGATTAGCTCTTTTACACAGCACAGGAATGGATAGACAAGAGCCCTAGATTAAAACCAGTAGTTCTACTTTACTCGGTTGTGTACTTTCAGGGCCCAGGACCAGGCCATGTTTTTATTAGCTAGCAAGTTTCAAAAAAGTTCTTTACAAGGGGGAAAAAAAGCATACTGATACTACTGCCCTTTTACAAACACGTCAGCTGTGCTGTTACCCTCACCGTGCCACTGTTTGGTACGTGCAAATGCTTGACAGGTGTCAAAGGTGCCTGGCGCTCCAGCGAAAATGCAAAGTGCCATAGCCACACAGCAGAGAAGTTGAACCAAACTAATTCACCCAAGCGAATGTGCCGTACACCATAATTACCAGGCATTTCAGTCTCAAGCAGCAAAAGTGGTCATTTAGCAGAAGCTCCTTCTCCAGGTGAATGCAAAAGAGAAACAACCACCCTTTCTCCCCTAGCAAATTTCAGCAAATTAGTCTGAGAACTTAAAAAAAAAAAAGCACAGGAAGGTAGCTAGAACAAACAGATCGAATCAGTGAGTCGTCTCACAAATCAGCCTATTCCACCCGCTGTATATTTTGGATTTCACAGTTTATTTACTTTATTTTTTTGGCACCGGCTCCTCCGTGCATGCCAATACAATATTTGTTTAAATGCTATTTCATGCGGCATGCGAGCAAAACGTTGACTTTCAAATTCTTGTAGGTCCCAAGTGCCTCAACTGCAGAAAGGGGGGGATTAAAACATTTTAAAGGAGGAGGGGGAAGACCTATAACTGCTGCCTCTATCTCCACCGGTTCCTTTATCAGACTCGAAGGTTTGTGCACCCAGGGGCGGGATGGAGCCGGAGGGCCCCGGGGGCCGGTCCAGAGCGCCCACTTGCTGCCTGCACACTGCACGTAGGAGCGATGGCCACTACAGAGGGGTCCGCACCCCGCCGTACAAAGAGGCGCCCACAAGTCGCATCCTCCGCTTGCTCCGTAGAGTCCGGGGGGCACATCCTTGCATGC
>NW_017728949.1:57979205-57990995 GCF_001723895.1 Crocodylus porosus | reverse complement strand
GGGTAAAATAGCCCCCTCTCCGCTCTCTAAACCCTTAATAGGATTGGCGCCCGGCTCCCGGCCGCTCCCCCTCGCACACGGATCAAGTTGCAGCGGAGGATGTTTGAAATTCCTCAGCGAAGAGCGGGGAAAAGCGGGAGAGAGCAGGGGGGGCGCGTACCCCCGGCCCCCCGCGCCGCCCCGCACGCAGCAGCACTTACCTGCGGAGCCCCCCCGCGCGGCGGGCTGGGGGGGCTCCTTCGTCGCCGTCGCCGTCTTCCTCCCGCGGAGCCGGGCCGAGGACAGTTTGGGGAGGAGGAGGAGCAGGGGGAAGGGGAGGGGAAGACTTTAAAAAAGTGCTGCCATCCATCATCCCCGCCCCGGGGGCTGGGAGGTGCGGGGAGGGGGCCCCGAAGCCCGGCTGCCGGGGGGGCGCAGCCTCGGCCGCCCCCAGCCCACCTCCCCCCGCCGAACTGCGCCCCCAGCCCAGGCCGGGCCCCTCCGGGCCAGGCAGACCCACCTCGCTCGGCCGCGTCCCCGGGCGGGAGGCTGGTGTGCCACCAACTTTGGGGCGAGTCAGCCTGAAGTTTGCCTTCCGAAAGCCCCCCGCTCCTCTCGCCTGGGCCCCAGGGACTCGGGGCGCCTTTAAGTCAGCGCCGCGTGGAAAAGCCCCGGCAGCATCTTATTCCCTGGCTTTCTCGGAAAGTCTCCAAACACCGCTGCGTTTCCCACTCTCTTCTCCTCCGGCAGGTCCGCCAATGCAAGGGCTGAGCAGCGCAACGTGATTCCCAGACACAGGAAGGACCCGATCCACAGACCGCTGGGATCCACAGGGAAACTCGGGCTGACTGTTCAGGGGCCGTGGACGCGGCCCTGTTCTGTGCAGGGAACAATGGTGCGCGCGATCCCAGGACCCGACCCCTTTCGATGGGCCAGGGGGCACAGTCAACAGTTCTGCCCGTCAGGGTTGTGATGCACTCGGGGAGCTGCAAATCCACGCGGCGCAGCCTGGAAAACAGAGGCTCCCGCTCTCCCGGCCTCCCCGGGGCGCTTGGGCCCGGGGCATCGCACGAACGGTTTGCCCCGGCGGAGAATCTGCCCCTGCGGCCAAACAGGGCGAGATTTCCGGCAGCCCTGCAGTAGGCAAAAGAGTCATTAAAGAGTCTCCCCAAATATTGCAGGCTGAACTTTCTCCCCTAAAAGATGGCAGTTCTCTGCATCCTCCCTTGCTTCAGCACGGAGAGCCCGAAGGGAAAAAGAAGCCCCCCTGAATGTCTCCGTCTGCATCGAGCCCTTTCAGATGCATGATTATCGGGGAGAAAGGCGGCCGCTTGCTGACGGACTCTCACCAATCGGGGCCGCCTCCCGCACTCGGCTTAGTCTTTGTTTTGATTTCTGTGGCTGTGGGATTCATTAAAAGTTTCTAAACACAACCAGATGTGCTGGTGCAGCGCGGCTCACTTTGCAGCAGGCAGCATCTAGCCGCGACATCAACTGGGAGAGGACGAGGACTAGCGGTCCAGGGGCTCCTGCTTCACCACCCCCTTGGCAGTGGCCAGGGCAAGGGGGCATGACACGCTACCAATGCCCGGCTGCGTTTGCAGCCTCTAATTGATGCCAGTGCACTAGCCCTGGGCACGGTAATCCCAGGTTTGGGCCAGTGCAGGCAGCAAGTCGCACGCCACCCTGGCAAACCTTCTTCTTTCTGCCTGGGGCCACATCCAGCTCAGCTCGCCTCCCAGTTTAAGTAACCTCAACCCCCAGTCTCTGCACTTCCAGCACCTCCGGGTGTCAACTCTATCGGTTTGAGTCTGCTTCCTGGGGCATAACCTCCATCCGTCATGCCTCCGGGATGTGCCAAGAGTCAGACCAGCACTACCTGACTCCTAACACCCCGAGTCAAATCAGTTCCTGCCTTCCACCGCGACACAATGTCCTTGCTGGCAGCCTAGCTCTCAGACAGAGCGTTTGCCAAACCTTCAAACTTTACCTCCACGTAGAGAGAGTATTTTGTGCCATCAGACCCTTTTGTGGCACTTTGCACTAAAGATGACCTGATTCAGGCTGAAGGGTTGATTTCTGTGGGAGGAACAAAAGTTGCATCTCCTCTCCACAGGCCCCGAGGGGCTCCGTACCTATTTCCAGCTGGGGTCCGCAAAAACGGACCGCAAGGCCCGGTTGTTCTCGCAGGTTATTTCTAGCGGGGAGGCACGACTTGGCAATTTGGGAAGGTTGCAAGGAGTAACTGGACAGAAGGGTTTTACAGCATCTGGGGACAGATCAATTTACACTCCACTATGGTACATTATAATTGTAAATTTATAAGGGTACGTAGACCCACAGCTTTGGGATGGCACACTGCTAAGACGCAAAAGAAAGCAGGAGCAGAAAGCAGGGCTGATCCTAAGCAGTATTTTGGAAATATGGATGTGATGCAATTCCTGTCCAAGGAGAGCGGCCCATTAGGTCTTCAAGGCTCAGATGAAAACCCTTCATGATGATGAGACAGTCGCCGTTCGCAACAACACCGTTCGCAGCATCAGACACTTCCAACCTCATCAGGGATTTTTCCTTCCGGCGTGGCAGCACGAGCAGTTTCTCTCGTGGTCCATTAACCCCCAGGGCCAAAACTAGGAGGCACAAAACTGTGTGAAAGACATAAAAGGAAAAGCAGCCCGTTTGTTTTTGGACCGAGCCTTGGGAGACCAGCCCAGCCCTGGGATAAAAGCCTTGGGACAGTCACCAATTGCTTCTCTCGTCCCAAGTTCACCTGTTCCTCTCTTTCCTAAGCTGTTTCCCAGAACACCCCTTTGAGGCGTGAACACAAGCACATGTGAACGGGTCGGCCGGTGGACAATCAAGTTATCTTGATTAGAAACATGTCTGAACATGTGATGCGACTCTTTGAATTGGTGCAAGTCCATCCCCCACCCTCCACCCCACCACCACCCAACCAAGGATATTTAACTCCTGAATGAATCGAGGACAATTTCTTCCTGGTTTTCAAGCAGCAACCGAATACAACCCATTCCTTTGCGTACGGCTGCCATGAGACAGTCTTCTCCATCTTTATGCCTCGAGTGTCACCTCTAAAAGCGGTATTCATCCATGTGTCTGAATGAACTGGCATTTGATATAAATTAATCGAAGTGGGGTGAGAAACCAAGCTCTTCTATTTGGTCAAAACACATAATACCGCAAAGCTGCTAGAAAAGGGTTTCAGCATGAGTAGGGACATGCCAAAAATATTCTCATCAACAGTTTTTCAATTTTTTTCCTTGAAATTATAACCCCTCCCCCACACACACACAAAATTCTTCATAAAAACTATTTGTTGAGATTAGGAAAGTGTTGACCAGCTCTAAAACTTCTTATTTGGGATCTGGGCCAGGATCTACTGAAGTCAATGGCATTAATTCTGATGGGATCAGCAGAAGCTGGCTCAACCTCCAGGGCATGCTGGGGTTTTTAAACCATTGCATGTAATTTTGGAGCAGGGAGATAATTCTCCATTAAATTCTAGAGGAGGGTTGGAAAACGGAGAGGGAGGTTGTATTCACTTCGATAGGACTTGTCTCAAGATTCACCCCTCCGAACAAAGAAACATCCCCATGATGTGCCAAAAAGTCCACCCCAAAACTCCAGAAGAAGAGTCGTAAATCCACGCTGGCACCAATTACCAGCAAATTCACAATTAAACGCTTCTCCGTTGGAAGGAAGCAATACAAATTATGTCTTGTAAAAGTACTGCTAGAAAATCAAAGCCTGAACACTCATTTTATGTGGCTTTATTGTATTATCTCGGCGTCTGTTTTAACTCCAGGGGGTAAGGGGACTAGGCCAGGCCTGGGATACATGTGTAATGCCTTTGCACTGGGTCTGAACGTAGTCTCATTTCTAGACACCCGTGTGCATATCGATGCCGCTTAATAAATGAAGCGCAAAGTAAATTATAGCAACTAGGGGGAAGGTAGGGAAGGTGGGGACGAGGGTGGATTTCTTTGCTATAATATAGTTCATGTTTCAGGTAATCCTGTTACTCTTTGCAGAAAGTCATAGCTATGAGCAGATGCCATTTCTTATTAGGCAGGCTCCCCTTGCCTCACTGTTTCCTTGTGCTCCCCTGACCGTCTGTCTATGTCTATTTGTTGCGTCTCATCTGATATTTGGAGTGTAAGCTCCTTGGGGCAGAAACCATCTTCCTTGTGCACTGCATTTTGATTAGCCCCTTACGCCTCCTCTCGCTGCTGCTCACAAAGTATTCAAGCTTTAGCTACTGAAAAGTGTCATTTCAACATTAACCTCCTACAGAAATTGGTTGCTGGTCTTTTTGCCTGAAGAAGCCAATTTTGCAACTTCATTTGTTAGTGTCAACAATTTTCCGAGGCCGGGAAAGTTTCAGTCTGTCTATAAAATGATCCATTATTATGCATTATCAACTCCAAATGGGCTGAGCTTCCAATTCAGCCAAGCATTCAAATGTTTGCTCAGCCTTAATCACAAACTTAAATCCTTTCCTGCTGTGTGTGGGAGAGGAGCTCTAAGTTGGTTAGAAGAAGATAGCTTCAGAACCCAAAAATGTCTTTGCAAGACCTTAATGACTTCTGGGATTGGGGAAAAAAAAAAATCCTTTTTGGTTAGGGTCCTGACTCAGAAGCAAAAACATAGGGTTCGTTCTGATCTATGAACCATCCCCAGATTTAAAAGGTTGCAGATGAAAAGTTCTGGGTTGGTTCTGCACCTACTTCATCATCTATTTTTCCGGCCTAGAATGAAAACCATGCAACTCAGGAAATAACTGACATTTCAGAAACGAAGGTAGGACCTTTGTTTTGATGCAGTTCGGCATACGGTGTTTAATTGTGGGGTATATTTATTCTTATAGTGAATATGGCAGATTTGCATTATTCATGCTGCTTTTTATTCCTTTATCCATCTAATTGTACTCGTTTGAGTTAGTGATCATGTTGGGTATAATGACTTGTCCACTTTAGGAAACTTGGGGAATAGGAAAGAACCAGCTTCCTACCACATGTATGGCAGTGCTCTTCCTGGCCCCCTTCCCGGCTCCCCCTTTTGCTCCCCCTTCCCGGCTTTCTTTACAAGGATGGGCCAGAAGAGTTTTCCAAAGGTGGATTTCTTCAGGAGGGAGTGGGGGAAGCTGAGATGAGATATGCAAAATGGCACACGCAGCAGGTAAATGCTAGACGGGTGTATAAGGCTGCACCCAGCAGATGGACCAAGGCAGCTGGAGTGAATAACCCCCTGCCTTTGATAAGAAATTAATTAGACCTGTTGGAAGTTGGCATCCATTTTTAACTTTTGCTGGGAAAAATTAGGGAACAGACTTTGCACTAAGGTATCAGAGCTAACTTGCTAGAAAACTAGGGCCCTGGTCACATCTGAAATCAAAACCCAGAATCCTTGGGACTGGCCAATTTATAATTCACAATAAACTGGCCTGAAATTAAACATTTTAAATATTTAATCAAATCAAGGCGGGCGAGTGACAGCTGCAGTGCTTTTCAGAGCACTTTACATCTTAATCCTTAAACCTTCTTCCAAGCCTGGTAAATATGGGTGGGTAAACTGAGGCATGGAGCAACTATAGACTCTGCTCCAGGCTCGCAAAGAAGTCCCTGGTGGAGCTGTGAACTGAATCCAGGAGCTCCTGATTCCCAACCTTGGGTTCAGGCTGCTGGACCCTGCCGCCTCAGCAAGTATTTCAGATAGAGCAAAGGGGAAGAAGAGTCTGCTCCATTTTTCAACGTATCGATAGTTTGAAAACTTTTCGGGTCTTTGCTTCAGGGAGCCAGCTCTTCCAGGAAAGTATTTGCTGTTGATTCCCAGCAGATCCCGCGCAGCAGATCCGTCTAATGTCAATTCAGCAGAACGAGGGACCATGGGACTAACAGCCATAGTAGCTGAATTGTTAAAGGGTATAAATGAAGAAAAGGATGACGGTGATGCGGGGGAGAGGGCATGACTTCCCCATCGGGACTGATGGTTTTCACGAGCTGTCGGTGCCCCTCTCAAGAGACTACCTCTTCTCATTGGGGAGCGGTCAGTGGAAAACGGAGGAGTGGCAAAGATTTTCCCAAGTTGCTGGTGTGTTTGAGTACCCAAATGCTCACGGGGGAAGGGGTTGCTTGGTACTTTCTGGCAATCAGGCTCTTTTAAGTTGCTTCAAGTTGGGCACCCAAAAGCACTAACTTTGTAAACCTTAGCCAGCATTTCATGGTGACAAAAAACAAAAAAGGGCCCGTGACACACTGCCCAGACAGCCTGAGATACTAGATACAAGATCATTTCTGGACCTTGACCAGGCGGCTAAGAGTTTCCTTTTCACTTGTGTGAACACACCGGTGTGAACAGCGGCTGAACATGCAAGAAGCCGGGAGACCCAAATTATAGCCTTCATACCCCACTGCCTGTTGAGGTCCAGCCTGTCTTTTGCCGAAGAGACAAGTAATGTTTGCAATCATGCCTAATATATTTCAAATTGGTTATATTGTGTAAAGATTGCTTATGTCAAAACATGTGAATTCTCTGGTGTGCGGCGGGATTTATGCATTCCTGTTCTTTGCAAGGGTTTGTTCTTATTTGTTGCTACCTGCAAAAATATATCTCTTGGCCCCAATTCACAGTGGAACAATGTTAGGTCATTATTTCTTGAATTGTTAGGCTGTAAAGAAGCAATTTCTCACTAACCTGTGACACAGGAAATTGTGATTCTGATGTCAGGTCATTTCTGGAGTTCTTTTTATGACAATCTGGGTTGGGTTTTTTTGTTCTGTCAGCAAATGACATTTTGGTATTATTTCCAGAAGTGGAGACTTTCGTACTTTGGGAAGCGCACATTAAATATTTATCTTCTGCCTTTGATTCTGCATGCTGTGGAGTTTTAATATACGAGTCAATTGATAAATAGATATAGTTTGATTGAGGATGTAAATATCTGGTTGCCGCGACTCGTGCTCCTTTACAATGCACTCCAGAATGCCTGAATTTCGTCCTTTTGTTTCCCTTGATATTTCTTTTATAAGGAGCTCTGATGAATGATTAATGCCAGGCTACCCCTTTTTTTGGAAATTCTCTACTGAACTGACATGTCACTGGGTGCTACTTGTGAAGGAAACATGGCCAAAACTGCCAGCGCAGCAAGAAGTTATATCCTGTGAAATTCAGCTCGGTTTTAGGAACTGGAGATGTTATTTAACCTCTGTGCCTGCCTTACAACGAGAAGAATTAGATAGATTTGAGCAATTCACTGCAACCAAATACAAAGTTATTTTCAAGTACTCATTTGAAGCTGGGTGTCATATGAAACATTTGACAGGTGAATACATACGCAGTACAACCAAAAATGTACATGTACTACCTGAAGAATGGTTTATTCACCAAGTATATGCTAGGTGCGCTCAGAGGACCACATACTATAAATGTGCACATCCGAAGACAGACAAAAGTTATTTCTGTTGAAATGCAGATCGTGTGCGTCTCCTACATTTAATGGGGGTGTCGGTTGTAGCCGTGTTGGTCTAAGGGCACAGGCAGGCAAGGTTTCTTGGGTAAATCTGATCTCTTTTATTACACCAACTTAAATAACTGGGGGGAAAAAATTAGCAAGCTTTTGGGTTTAAAAACTGACCAAGGGGTTTTAAACCTGAAAGCCTGCTAAAAAAATTTTTCCTACATTTAACGACACTTACTCTCCCTCCTTGTTTGTAGTGAAGATTTTGAGGTTATAGGGGTAGGTGGGTGGAAGAGATGATCTTATTTTTGTACCTTCATTCCCTTCCCCCAGGGAAGGGAATGATTATTATATATGCATAGATGCTGCTGCATTATTATTATATTATTATATTTTATTATATATGCAAGACAATGCTGCATTATGTTGAGTGGCTGCTATGAGATGGAAAGGGCTGGGTCCCTTGCTCTGAAGTCACCCCGTTGCAAGGTACTAAAAGTCTCACAGGATTGGGCCTCCACTGACCAAGGAAAAGCACGTGCAAGTTATATGGACAAACTTTTGCTTGAAAGGCAGAGGAACGAGTTTAAAAATAAACCACCAGCAGCTGTATAATATATTGCCTGTAGGCTATAAGAGCTACTTTGATGGGGAAACAGTGCCTTCAGCCATCACATTACTAGCTTAGTATCTTTGTTACTTGCGGTAATAAATGGCACCTCTCACTCTCTTTGGGATGGCACACAGTATTGTGGTTTTACCCACTCAGGGTTATGAGAAATCCTACAAGACGTTTCTCGAGAGTCGGGATGTTAGTCCAGGTGTCCCAACCAAATTGTCACTGCGATTCTTTCTGTCCCTTTAAATCTTAACCCTTCTCAATTCCTTCTCCACCCAAAGATAAGTATTCTTCATTTCCTGTACCAAATTGTCAGCCAGCACTGATGTGCATCATCTCCCAGCTGCCACATATCACCTTGGAGTTGGTAGAGAGGATGTGGGGGAAGTTTTGGAGGTTCCTGCTCAATGAAAGGCGCTATAATTGCAAAAAACCCCCACGCATGGCTGTTCCCAGAACAGCCTGTATTTTGGGGGGGGTTACAGAGGAACTGGTTTTTAGTGCTCAGCACTTATAAGGAATGAGTTGGCTCTATGGATCTGCAGTGGCTTTCCAAAAGACATTTCCTATTGGCGCTGTTGCGGTCAGCTTCTGCTGATGTTGGCGTTGTATCTCCTGACAAAACCCATACCTTGGATCCCAGTGATTTTGCGATTACATACCAATCTGATTTGAGAAAGTCACTCTTCAGTGGGTCGACATAGAGTAAGCACTTCCATTAGAAAAAACAAAGCGCCAAATTACTCGTAACCAATCAGGAAGCAAACATTAATTACAGGAAAGCATCCGCAACTCTCTTCAGAAATCCGCCCAAAAAGACGACAGCGCCTGAGTGGGATAGGGGAACTGTCATCTGCCCGTCCTCCTTTCCCTGGCAAAGTCCTGAGCATCCTGTCTGTTGAATGGCAGCTGGGGACACAGGAAAGAGAGACCTGCTTCTGCCTTTTAAATCGAATGCCCTTCCACCAACCAGCCCCGGCACTCCCGAGACGCAGAAAACCGATGAACGGAAGAGTCCTCTCATGACGATCCCTGCAGCAATCTCGCAGCGTGCCCCAACCGTTACGGCTGGTGGTCCTCTTAGTACGATTCCACTATATATTCAAACAATATGGGATATTCTCGACATGAACCAATGTAACCTGGAAAACATTTTCTTCTGCCACAAGAACATTTTTTTTTTTCTCTCTGACCACACAAGAATAAACTCTGGCATCAGTGGTCAGGTTACATATTTGTATTCCCATGAGGATCTTATTTGTCCAGCCTATTCCTCAGCAGTCAGAAAATGTAATAGTTACCATCTGAATTGTGCTCCTACCTTGGAACCACAAGATGACAGAAGCCTGAGAATAGCAAATACTAGTGTGCTCTTCAAATTACTCACCTGTGGCCAGGGATCGCTGGAGAGCCCTCCCTGCTCGTACTCTCTAACGATCCCCGCTGTGCACGCACTCAAGGAGGGCTTTTGCTGGTGCCCATCTTCTTTAGCACTTTGAAAAAGGTGCATCCCCATGGAAGAGACATTTCAACACTTTTTGGATCCATCCAAGGCATCGGGGCAAAACAAGCATGCAAAAAATGTTAAAAAGCCTGGGTACAAATTCGACAACATGCGAAATCGTCTCAGTTGCAGTCAGTCGTCGAAAGCACAAGTTGTATTACTGGAGAATAACACAATCAGCGAGTGACGCACGCCGAGCCATCAGAGCGCCCACAGCCTAAACAAAACCCGCAGTTCAATCGAGCGCTGCTAGCACCAGCATTTCAGACGCGTGCAGATCAAAAGCAAGCACGGTCTCTCCTGGTTATAGCAGTTTACTCAGAGTCATGGGGATCTGGGTTTGGCTTTAAGTACAAATGTGATTTGTAACTTGGAGCAAGTCGCAACCCTGTCTTCCAGGCCTCAGTTTCCCCATCTGCAAAATGGGTGTGATAATATATACACCTCAAGAGTTTTTGAGAGTTTAAAATCATTACTATTTGCAATCTTTCTTGAGGGGTGTAGGTTGTAGCTGTGTCGGTCTAAGGACATAGGCAGACAAGGTTCTTTGGATAAATCTGATTATCTTTTATTACACCAGCTCAAATAGTTGGGAAAACTCTTCTTAGCAAGCTTTTGGGCACAAAGAGCCTTCATCAGGCTGAGGAGGCGTCTGTAGATGGTCTGTGCTCGTCCACTCCATGCAGGAACAGCACAGACCATCTGAGGATGCTTCCTCCACCTGACGGAGGACGTTTGTGCCCGAAAGCTGGCTAACAAGAATTTTTTCCAACTACCAATTTTTTCGAGACACTTGGGTGGAAGGCACCACCGAATGACAAGACTGTTAATAGTGAAGTTCACATTTGAGGATTTACAAGTTTGTATTGTGATGCAACAGAAATTGTAAGAAATTTAAGCCCAAGAGCAGCCCTGTCTCTAATTTAGTTACGCTTGCCTGTATCAATTAATTAAGTCTCACAGCAGATCAGCGAGGGGTGTCTGAGGAATGGCTGACTTTCCACTGAAATATAGCCACCTTGGAGGCAAAATGCAGTAAGTGTTTAGCAATTCTCATCAATGCCTCATAAACCTGTTCTCTGCTACTGGATGCTACAGTGATAACACTGTATAAAGCCTAAAGCCAGGTTAGGAAGTGATAGGCCTGCCATCTCAAACCCAGGGTCCTGGCCTGACCAGCATGGCCATCTTCCCCAATCCACCACCCTGCTGCTGTTCCCAAAGGTTGGATGAGGCCTGTCTAAAGTTTCCATCAATGCCCAAGTGCAGCCAGTCCAGCACTGCAGTGGCAAAGTAACCCCCAGACGGCTGCCTGGATCCACCTGGACCCCACCTTGCTTGTCCGGTCTGGCCTCTCATGGTCCCACCATGTTGTCTTGACTGCCATGCCTTGATATTATGATTGGACAGGGGGGCTGCCCCTAAAGGGGAGAGGGTTTGAGGTTTGGGCTGAGGATCCCTAGCCTTGGCCCACTTTACTCTGGCTGACGTCCACTTTCTCAGGACTGTAGGTTCCCAGGCTTCAGCTTCAGCTCTGCCCTTGTGGGCTCCAGGCCCCTCAGCCCCAGGTCTCACCCTGGTCTGGGACCCTTGGCCCCTGATCTTGCCATTGCAAGCTCTGGGTTTGCATCCCTCAGTCTTTGCTGTCTGACACCACAGTCCTTCTGCTAACAGCAGTAGACCCTTCAAAGGGTCGAGGGCCTGGGGTACACCTTCTCTTTGGCTTCCTCTGCCACAAAATGGTCCTCTGGTATTTAAACACAAAAAGATATGAGCACCTGCTCTCAGACAAATGGTTTCCCCATCTTAGTTTAACACCACATTGTGGCAAAAGTACCATGCAAAAAATACTTGGTGGTGGAGGGGCTTCCTGCTGCTCCCCTGCAACCTGGGAGTCTTCTTCTTTGTCTGGTTAGGTCTTGCTCTTCCCTGGAGCTTGGTTTTCTGCAGCCTGCAGGGCCAGACTGCCCCTCTTGCTTCGGGACCTGGGCTTGTTTGCATCCCTCTGGGTCACTTGACCCACTACTTCTGCCCCAGGCTGTCAATCACTACCTGCTCCTGGGGCAGGTGGTTATTTTATTCAAGGGCTCTCTGCCCCCATCATAGTTTGTCCAGGATGATGGAGACAGCAAGCTGATCCTTGACTCCCTCTCTCCTTCAGTAATGGGGTAGGGGTCCCATTACACCAAGCCTCTGCCTACTCCAGCCTGAGTG
>NW_017728949.1:57949966-57979105 GCF_001723895.1 Crocodylus porosus | reverse complement strand
CCAACTACCAATTTTTTCGAGACACTTGGGTGGAAGGCACCACCGAATGACAAGACTGTTAATAGTGAAGTTCACATTTGAGGATTTACAAGTTTGTATTGTGATGCAACAGAAATTGTAAGAAATTTAAGCCCAAGAGCAGCCCTGTCTCTAATTTAGTTACGCTTGCCTGTATCAATTAATTAAGTCTCACAGCAGATCAGCGAGGGGTGTCTGAGGAATGGCTGACTTTCCACTGAAATATAGCCACCTTGGAGGCAAAATGCAGTAAGTGTTTAGCAATTCTCATCAATGCCTCATAAACCTGTTCTCTGCTACTGGATGCTACAGTGATAACACTGTATAAAGCCTAAAGCCAGGTTAGGAAGTGATAGGCCTGCCATCTCAAACCCAGGGTCCTGGCCTGACCAGCATGGCCATCTTCCCCAATCCACCACCCTGCTGCTGTTCCCAAAGGTTGGATGAGGCCTGTCTAAAGTTTCCATCAATGCCCAAGTGCAGCCAGTCCAGCACTGCAGTGGCAAAGTAACCCCCAGACGGCTGCCTGGATCCACCTGGACCCCACCTTGCTTGTCCGGTCTGGCCTCTCATGGTCCCACCATGTTGTCTTGACTGCCATGCCTTGATATTATGATTGGACAGGGGGGCTGCCCCTAAAGGGGAGAGGGTTTGAGGTTTGGGCTGAGGATCCCTAGCCTTGGCCCACTTTACTCTGGCTGACGTCCACTTTCTCAGGACTGTAGGTTCCCAGGCTTCAGCTTCAGCTCTGCCCTTGTGGGCTCCAGGCCCCTCAGCCCCAGGTCTCACCCTGGTCTGGGACCCTTGGCCCCTGATCTTGCCATTGCAAGCTCTGGGTTTGCATCCCTCAGTCTTTGCTGTCTGACACCACAGTCCTTCTGCTAACAGCAGTAGACCCTTCAAAGGGTCGAGGGCCTGGGGTACACCTTCTCTTTGGCTTCCTCTGCCACAAAATGGTCCTCTGGTATTTAAACACAAAAAGATATGAGCACCTGCTCTCAGACAAATGGT
This sequence comes from Crocodylus porosus, assembly GCF_001723895.1. NCBI lineage: Eukaryota > Metazoa > Chordata > Crocodylia > Crocodylidae > Crocodylus > Crocodylus porosus. The sequence continues at coordinate 57,978,076 of NW_017728949.1, read as the reverse complement.
TTCCCCATCTTAGTTTAACACCACATTGTGGCAAAAGTACCATGCAAAAAATACTTGGTGGTGGAGGGGCTTCCTGCTGCTCCCCTGCAACCTGGGAGTCTTCTTCTTTGTCTGGTTAGGTCTTGCTCTTCCCTGGAGCTTGGTTTTCTGCAGCCTGCAGGGCCAGACTGCCCCTCTTGCTTCGGGACCTGGGCTTGTTTGCATCCCTCTGGGTCACTTGACCCACTACTTCTGCGCCAGGCTGTCAATCACTACCTGCTCCTGGGGCAGGTGGTTATTTTATTCAAGGGCTCTCTGCCCCCATCATAGTTTGTCCAGGATGATGGAGACAGCAAGCTGATCCTTGACTCCCTCTCTCCTTCAGTAATGGGGTAGGGGTCCCATTACACCAAGCCTCTGCCTACTCCAGCCTGAGTGACTGCCTACTGTCATCTGGCCCTATACTTCTCCCTATGTAAGCCCAAGGAGAGGAACAAGAAGCATCTGGGCAACAGGGATCTTGCAGACTCAGACTGCACCTCTAATCATCCTGCTGCTTCCTGACCACCTGCATTCCCGACTCGGCTCGCTCATGGATTCAGCTCTAGTTTCCTGACTCGGCTTGATCATACAACCTTGTTCACCATGCAATCTCCTGGTTCCCTGGCCCTGCTTGCCCTCGCCAACTCTGTTTGGCTCTCCCATCCAGTAACCTTCATCCTTGATTAGTTCCCCACATCCTGGCACTGATAGTACCCAATTCAAACACAACAATATATATTTTTGAGTCCAGAATGTATTTATCCAGATGGGAATTTGGTCAGGATACTGGGAGTAACACTCCAGCTCAGACAAAGCGTTTGCAGGATCTCTGCCTTGGCTTTACTGGAAAGACAGCTTCCTGCCAACCAGGGCTGGATACAGGCATGGGCGAACCAGGGCTGGACAAAATGGTAATTATGATGATGATGATGATTACTATCTCTGGCGAAAGGGGAGTGGACACTAAAAGTTCGCCTGGGGCCACCAGGAGTCTAGGTATGGTGCTGCTGCCAACCAATGCCCGCTTGTATATAGGGGGCATCAGGTCAATACTAACCCAGAGGGAAGAGTGCCAGCGGATGAATCAGCAAGACCAGCTCATGCGCTTTGAAGCATGTTTCTTTGAAATATCCAATCCCAGAATTGCACCGACCTGGTCTGGTCTGTTCTCGGCAAGACAGGATGGTATACTAGCACAAAGTGAGGTGAGGGTAGACTCTTAGGACTCCTCTTTGGTGTTTATCCATACACATTAGACTGGATGACTTCACTGTGATGGGGGAAAGATTATAAAGAAAACATATCACGTAGCTTACAACCATGGAAGTCAAACTTACAAAGGCCATTCAAGAGGCTAGCCACGATCTTGCTGGCTTACACTGGTAAACTGCAAGCAATAACGTGAGATTGCCAAAGGTTTTCTAGCCAGCCCCTCCCTTCATAGTATTTAAGTTTCAATACATACAGAGTATGGAATGGCTTGAAGGGGAAGGGGTCGTGTTTGGGATTGGTACATGTCTCCCGGGAGACAAAGCCATGGATGAGTTACATCTTCTAAAATAAATACCAAAAAGTCCGTTGCATTACCCAGTCCCGTACCTAGTATAAACTACATACACTGTGAAGATTAAAGCCTCTTTTACACGTATTTTAGAAAAAAGTTAAACGTGGTGACGGGGACTATAGTTTGGATCTCTCTGACAGAAAAGCCAGATGACCTAGTCACCTGGTCTGGATCAGTGCTTCTCAACCAGCATGCCACGGCCCCCTTTGAGTGCCTTGAGATCCTTTCAAGGGTGCTGCACAAAGGTTAGCAATGTTAGGTATGCAAACATGATTCACAAGATAAACCCAGAGATTTCAACGGTGTGAAAAACGTTCTGACTTACTGCAGTCTTTCTGAGTTCTTTGCAGCAGAATAATGACTTCTTTGTGCTTAGAAACAAACAAGTGAAAAACCAGATATAGCATTTCTGAGGGATGCCTTGAGTCTAACAAGGGATGCCTTCCGTCTAAAAAGATTAAGGACCGCTGGTTTAGATTTGCAGCTCCACGGAGCTGTGCCAGTTCTTACTAGCTTATGATTTAGCCCCACTGGCCTAACAACACAAGGCAGACAACACTGTAAGAAGCTCTAAAATGACCCAGACCACTTCTTGAAAGTTATAATCATCAAAATGGGATCATCCAGAAGTGCACATAACTATGAGGTTCATCAGAGGAACATCCTGACCTCAGGCATTCCAAAATCATACGTCAGGTCAGCTCAAGAATGGCCTAAAACACATCACAAGATTTGGAAAAAAAACACCTTTGTAGTTCTTAAGGTGCTCTGCCAGGTTTATTTTTATTTTTTATTAAAATGAAAGGAATTTGGCATGCAAGAGGTGGGGGAGACAGGATATTGCCAAATGCAAGACAGGTCAAAATTGCACAATATGCTTGTTTGTTATAGCGATCGACACTTGATCTCACCTCCACAGACCTCATGTGATGGATGGACGTACAATAACGCGCGCGCACAGTGTGTGTGGGACGGTAGCCCTGAGACAGTCCTGGAAACTCACTTTCTCCACAAAGTCATAGACTACATACAGCGAAGAGCGCTGGTGAGAAAGCTGTTCCCATCCCAATCTGCTATGGCACGGGGACACCTACCTCCAGGAACAAGCAGGGAGTTCAGCCCCCATAGTCTGTTTGGGAAGTTAAACCACTCCAGGTGTGACAGTGAGCACATGTATTCAGTAACATCTTGTATAGCATCATCTCACAGCAGAAATAATCAGCTTCGAGATGCCAGAGATGTGATTCAGATCAGTGGTCCTCAACTTTTTTTGTACCCAGACCCATCAACAGTCAAACCTGACCCAGCGCCCCTCATTTTCAACCCACTGCCCTCCACCCCCAGGCCTCAGCCCCCCAGAGTGTGGGGCAGGGGTGGGTGTGTGGGGCATAGGGGGAGCTCTGGCAGCCTGCGAGGGAGAAGCCACACTTTTCCACATTTTTCTCCTTGAAAGGAGAATCCATTTTTAAGGTTCATTGATTCATTTTTTAAATTGATTTGTGACCCTTTCGTACATTTTTGTGACCCACTTTTGGGTTGAGAAATGCTGATTTAGTTTGGGATAAAGAATAATGTACCAACTGAAGGTATTTTTTTTAGCATTTTTAAAATGCCTATTGCCTTAGTAATCAACCCCTGGTAGCCAGGAAACCTACTTGAATACTCAATGAGCTATCTAATGACCTAATTACGTGACATAGTAGCCCTTGTCCATCAAAATTTAACAGATCGCCGCTTCATTTCAGATCGCTCCGTCTCTCTCAGACTCCGTCCCATGAGTGTTATGCAGTGCTCTTCCTACCACTTCCTTTTCACCCAACATCTCTTTCACAGTCCAGTGGCAAAGTGCAGATAGAAGTGCCACCGTCCCACATCCTTCCTTCTTGGTCTTCGTATACTAGCGTCATGATACTAGTTGGAAGTGGAAATGCACACAGAGTACAACTAGTAAAAGAGAAGTGCAACCACAAGTAATCATTTCAAGGCTAAAAGCGTTTAGGTACTCAACTCCCTTTGAATTTCCATGGCAGATCCTTTGTGGATCTGGGCTTCGGTCCTTTTCAGATAAAACTTCTGTTGACCCTCAGGTGGTAGATTTGCCTGATCCGGAGCAGGAGAATTGATAGCAGATTGTTACATGATCCAGAATTTTAGTATACACAAAATCCCATCAACCTTGAGACTTTTACTGGATAAAAATTATCCTGATAGTTTCTTGGGATATTCAGTTTATGTGCCATCTTTTGGCCACAAAAAGCTCCCACAGCGTGTTACCAATGGGTACAAAAAGGGGAATCTGCATGAAAGACGGTGGGAAAAACAAAGCGTTTCCACATGGCCATGTTTGCTGGAGGTGTAAAAACACTTTGAACAACTAAAACTTTTGGAGAGGTAGGTGGGCAAATCTGCCTTTTACATTAACAACTAGCAGGATCCCAAAGAAGACAAAACTCCAACTAAAGACCAGCTCAGACAATTGCCTTGGAAACCTGACATTTGCCAAACTAATGATGGGAGATTAGGATACGGGCCTCAGCATGGGAAAGGGGACTCTTAGTAACGCTGGGCAGTGGAATCCTTTTGATTGCTGGACACCTAATGACTACCTGCAGAGCCAACACTTGTCCAGATCAGAGACGCACAGAAGCCAAAGCACGCCCTTTCCAGGACACCGCTAGCATTGCATGCCATTTTTCAAAAAAGGTTTTGCTCCGTGACTTTTGTGTGCCTGTCACTGTGGCATGCTAGTGACAATGCAGGTCAGCCAAGCTGTAATGGGCTCTAATTAGCACTCTGTGAGATGTTAAATTCCTTACCTGGTCTTCAAAAGATTGACCAGTCTTTCCTGCCTTTGATGGTAGATTGGAAAGCACTGGCAATCTGATCCACACAGCCCGAAGCCCCATGGGCTGGAGGGAGTGAAGGGCATGTAGGCACTCGATTCTGGACAGCCAGCGCTGATTTGCAAAGACAACAAGCATTGTAAGAAGCAACCAGCCAAACTGACTCCGGCCTGCAACAAGATCTTAGTGCATCGCACTCATCTGTAGCTGTTCAAAGGCGCCCATTCCCGCGGGAACGGCACCTGCCAGAGTTGACGCTTAACAAACATGCCATTTCCTATGTGCCCTTCAACGCACAGTTCACACCTGATGCTCTTTTAGAAGTGAAGTGTCGGGTGTCAGGGGCTGCTTCCCCAGGAAGGGATGCTGAACGGAGGCTGCTGTTTGAGCCGGACATTTGAAATCAGCTGTGCTGTGGTTCCAAATGCAGAGACCTTGACGAATGCTGCACTCGCCTCCAGATAACTGTCATGCAATGTCAGCGGAAGGGGTGCGGTGCGGGGGTGGAAGGATAAAAACTCACTGCGTTATCAGGCCCTGAAATGAATTAACCATCAGGGACAAACCTGTGGATTCAAGTCTCTTCTCACTTACCTAAGGGTTGAAGTAGGAGCGACTCACTGACGGCAGCGCCTTGCGCCTAGCAGAGCGCGGGTGCCAATGAACGCAGGATTTGCTGGTTATAGCTCATATAGCGGAGTATGAACGCCTAAGCCTAGATGAACCAATAAGGTGGTGTTTCAAGAGGCCTCAAACACGTTATGGATTTGGCATAAAGTGAAAAATCTGGTAGTTACCGTAGAGCTTTGCTTTGAATTTGGGGTCGTTGCTGGAACGCAGAACTCAAGGTGAAAGGAATCAACACCAGCCAGCAATTGCTCCTTAAGCAGAACCTGGAGAACGAAGAGTATGATTAGAGGCCTGGAGACCAGGTCATGCAAGGAGAGGCGGAAAGACTTGGGACTGTTGAAGAAAAGCCTCAGAGGGGACTTGGTGGCAGGCTACAAATACAACAGGGGCGTACATCAGGGATTGGGGGAGCATCCATTCACCAAGCCCCCGCAGGGGAGGACCAGAAAGAATGGGCACAAAGTGATGGAAGATTGCTTCTGGCTCAACATAAGGAAAAACTTCTTTACAAGCCGAGGGTTTGGAACGGGCTTCCGCAGAGGTGGCACAATCACCCACCCTGGTGATCTTCACAAAGCGTCTTGACATCCATCTTGCTGGGGTCATTTGATCTCCAGCCCCTAATGACTATGAGACTACTGCAATCTAGTTACAGAGCTGAATATGGACCTGAACCTTTCTTTACTGCAGGGGAGACTTCTCCCTGCAAGGTGAGCTCCTTTGAATAAATCACAAGTGGAGGCCATCCAGCCCTTAGGAAGCAGGTTCAATTCCTTTAGGTTTCTGAGACCGAAGACGGCTTTGAGGTCTGAGCCATGACCCAGCATGATTCAGGCTCAATCCCTAGACTTCCCGTGCAGGCTGGGCAAGGCACTTTCTGCTTTATGGTCCTATCTGGGACAACGGCATTTTCCTGGTCTATTTAGACGATGAGATTTTGGTAACTGGCAATTACCGTCACTCGGGAGAGAGTCCACGATTCGTGCTGGCGCTCAGCTGGGAACTGTGGGACCGTCTCTAATGTAAGTCAATAAACACGCTGGCTCGCTTGTATACAAATTGGGGGAAAGCACATCCGCAACCCATTACGTTTAAAGTTTTTGTTTGTCCACAAAACAACTTAACTACAAGTCTGGTAACAAGAGGAAACTAATTGAGTGGCCAAAACTATTATCTGGTTAAACTATTAAATTCTGCCACCTACCGGGTAAAGTGGAAATGTTGCAAAAACTCCCAAGTTGGGAGCCACGAAATACATATTGAGGAGATAGTAGATAATTTTGCCCAGTCTTTTGGAAGGCACCGGATTAAAAACAAAGAAAAAACTAGCTGATTTGCACTGATACAGTACTAACCAAAAGGCAGAGGTCATATCTGCTAGTAATTTATCATTATGGTACTTCTGTTGTTTGTTGAATACAAATCACCAGTGTCTGAGCACTGCCTGTCTCCCAGTCCAGCTATCCAGCCGCCCCAACACGCCAGTGGACAAGTGACAGCCATCACTATGTTAGATCCACCCCACGTTGCAGACACTGGGCCAGTAAAGCGCCGCTGATTTGTGACACCTGAGGATCCGGCACATCATGGGCATCTCTTTGCCAGTGGATGCCTACCTGGTCGCATCGTTCTCCGGGGGATTCAGATGGACTCCATAATTTCTGGATCCTACACAGGAACGTGGAGGAGCTGGAGAAGACTTCACCCACGAGTCCCTAGCGATCAGAGCAGCGATGTGCAGCCTGAATGCTAGGTCTCGGGAGCCCGTCCAGCATCAGCAATTGGCCTCAGATGGCAGCTGCGTGGAGATACTTCCTTCTGTTTCCTTGGACATTGATAAAAAGAAGCATCACAAAGACAGGAGTCAACTCAAATCTCTGCGGCCTACTTTCTGGACGCTTTGGCTCTGCAGAACTGTCTCAGAGCAACGTTTCAGAGGCTCCAGTTCTGTCTCCATTGACGCCAATGGCAAAGCTCCTATTAACTTGGACACAAGCACAGCAGAGCCCAATGCATTTCTTTTTTTAAGAACTGGTAAAAGTATTTCACTTTATAAAACTTTCATTCTGTAATATTCAACAACAGTCCTCTCCCCCAGCTTTCAGGTAAAAAAAGAAAAAGAAAAAAGGGTACCATAGAGGTCAACACTCCCCATCTAAAGACTTGAAATCTGCTGCAAATAGTACCTACAGTCCCACCTTTAAAATAGGAGCAATGGAAAGAGAAACTTCCAACTGAAGCCAGGGAACCGAGTGCAGGTCAGAGCTCAAAACAGCCTCCATGTTTTCCTATGTCTTCCACATTGATGCTGCATCTACATATTGTATTTAGAGGCGCCACCAAAAGAGCACTCTTCCTGGCAGATGGAAACTTTGCAAAAGTTTCCATGTGCTTCCAAGTTATTAAATCCATTCTGCCACCTAGTGGTATCTTTTTAAAAGTACTATTTAACATAAGTGCTTTGATGCTAATTCTTTATGTTCAATTAAAACCCTTTAATCCACTCTCCGCTGCTAAAGGAGTGTGGATTAAAAACGCCATGAAAAAAACCATCTTATTTTTCACTGTCACCGCTTCCCATCCTTAGCTGATCTTGTTTAAAAATGGTTTTGCTTTGGTTGGGTTTTTTTTATAATAGTTTGCTTGCTTTTTGAATACGCCTCACCTTGGATAATAAAAATCATTTTTTAAAGTCAGCTTTTTGGTTTGTTTACATGCAAAACTTCCTTGTTATAGTGCCTAGGTTGTAAAATAGGAGAACATATAAATATAGGCCAAAAAAGTGTGTTGAGATTTTAAAAAATAAAGAGAATATTATCTTTTCTCCACTGAAGTCCAGGCACAGGTTAACCTTTGAACAAAGCATGATAATTGCTGCCATGCAAAAACAACTGAGAACAAAAAGTCTTGAAGACACAGCTTCACCACAGCTGGAGACCATTCCCACAGTTCCAGTTCTGTTTAAATTTAAGTTTGAAATCACGTGTTGAAGAGTGACATAGAGGAACACGGAAATGGAGGAGCATGGGGTCCTTCTAGGTCTGTAGCTGGATGCTAACATTTGTTATAGATGCTTCAGAAGTTGGCACAAAAAAGCAGTTCCGAAATAACTCGCCCCACTAAGAAAAGTGTCCTCCAAGCTTCCAGTGGTCAGAGGCCGGCCACCCTGGAAAATGAAGTCTTCGATCTATCTGTGGCGTTGTAGCAACACTAGACATATCAATGCAAGCTTCCCTCCCCACTGTACCACCAGTGTGTGCCAGTTATCTTCTGGAAGTGCAGTCTCCAGAAGCGGGACTTTATTGGTCCATTTTGCATTTAGCTTCTTTGCAGGATTTGGTAAAAGCAGAAAAAAATGTTAAGCAATCATAACTGAGTCCAGAGGCCTATCTATCCCGTGGTGGAGGTATGCCCCGAGACACTGAAAACCCACCAGAGACCTATTCATGCTCTGACACATTAGGGGCCAAGTGCTGAAGAGCAAGCACTCCTAAGGATGGTAACCATAATAATTTGATGAGATTCAGGATGGGGTAAGGAAATCTGGGAGTTGAGTGGAGGGGATGCCATGAGGTGCCAATGTGCGCACATGCATGCACACACACAGCCCCAACCTGCGGCTCCCAGGAGTGGGGCCAGGCAGGACATCACGGCACGCACACATGCACACAGCCCCCAACCCACACACACCCCTACCCCAACTCTACTGCACAAGCTTGCAGCCCAGCGGGGTCCAGACCAGGGAGCAGCCCGTCGGCTTGGTTCCCTGAAGATAACTGAAGCAAAAGCTTTGCCCACTGGTGCAAACCCGCCTGCCCATGCCCAGCTCCTAACTCAGAAGCTGCACGTGTGGGTGGGTTCCTGTCAACCCAGGACTTTTGCTTTAACGTCCTCCAATGGCGGGGATGCTGACGTAGCCTCCAAAGTCCAGGACTGCCCCAGCCAACCTGGGACATATGGTCACCCTACACATGAGCAAACTGGCCGCTCTTGATCACGTTAGCAGATGTGAGCGGGCATACCGTCGCGGCGGTATAGCTACGTCTATAGGTCCTAACCATACCAAACTCCCCAGTGGGATATCACATGCCTGTAGCCTAGCCCAATAAAAGCCAGAACATATTCAGGATATATCATCAGAACAAATTCTTCTTGGCTGCTGGTATCCAGGAAGGATGGGCCTTTTTTTTCAAAAGAGCCTTTGTAGGACTTTGACGTCTGATTTTCGTAACATAAAACTCTGTCAAATTCAGGAGTGGACTGAGACTTTCAACTAACTTCGTGTAGACTACTGAGTGACCAAGCACCTAGCAATGGGTTTTGACCTCTGCTTCATAAAGCCTCCGACCTGAATGCTCAGAGGACTCTGGAACAGGACGAGGGCTTTGCAGTTGCTCTTAATCGACTTAAAACCTCATACCTGGATCTCAAATGAACTTTAGGAAAGCTTGGTTTCAGATATGCATCTGAACTTCATGGTCACGCTCCTGTTTATTCACTGCCAACCAATCTGGATTTGAACAGAAAGTGAAAGGCTCCATAATCTAGTACCAGTTATGTAGTCTTGCATTTGGTACAACTCCGGAGACAACCACGCGACGGGCGATCGTTGTGGAGCACTGTCGAGTGGGCGGTTTTTGCACTCGGATACTCTGACTGAATTGGATGCTCTGCTCACAGCTTTCATGAAACCAGATGAATTTGAATGAACACCTTGAATAGTGCGTTGAAGGTACTGAGCGCTAGCCAGGCACTAAGCTCTAGAGATTCAGAGATCAGGTTCAGATACCTATTCAAACCTCTTGGAGCCCCCAAATTAGGCTTAAAGTCTCACAAGAACAGCCCCTTGAGGCATTCCCATCGCCTGCTTCTCAGCTTGGTCTTCGAATGCTGAAACGTTTGGAAAGAAAATTTGAACGAGGGAAGCTCACGTGTGCCTGCAAATCACTGCCCAGCAGCCAGCCAAGGCCACCCCCATCTGCCAGCTGTGTCAAACTGGGATCTGCTTTGTGCTCCCAATCTCTTTACTCCAACGTGTCCCCCGAGACCACTTTGGGATGGGCTGAGCTGAGCTTGGCAGGTGAAGGCGCCAGATGTCAAGGGCTGCAGAGAAAGTTTCCGGTAGTGGCAGCTGCTTTTCAGTTCATATTCTCCAATGGGTTTGTGTCTGGCTCTGGGAAGGGATCTGTGGGTGGCCACAGCTGATCTTGCCCAAATATCTCATGTGAGAATAGCTCCCTGTGGACAACCCAGCCTGGAAGGGAAGTCCAAATTCAAGGAAGCAAATACGTTTTCCTTCCTCTGCTAGCCCTTCCAGGAAGGGTTTATATCCAGCTCTCCTTCTTGTACAGCTGGATGATTGAAGACTTTATGGGTGCGTAAAGATGTTTAGGCAGCCTGTCGGGGATTGTGTTAGAGCGCCAGTTGGGTGGAGGGGGCTCGAGCTTGCCGCACGGGACGCTTGAACAGCTTCCCAAACTGCCCTCTCCCCCCCACCCCTCCACGCCACCGCTCCAGCTGCTGCAAAGCCCAGCCGACAGATGTGTGCTGCCGCTGTCAAAAGGCTCAGGTGGGGGGTGAGGGAAAGGAGCTCCTCTTGCCTCGTGCCCCCCCCAACTACCCCAGCTAGGATATTGGGGGCAGCTGGGCCACATCCATGAGGCGGGGGGGGGGACTCCCTTCTCCCACGCCTTTCCCGAGCCTCTTGACAGCAGCAGCACAGCTGCTAGCTTGCATCTGCCAGCTCAGCTTTGCTGCAGCTGGAGCTGGGGCTGGCGGGGGTGCGTGGAATAGAGTCCCCTCACTTCACAGGTCTGGTCTGACTCCCCACTAATACCCCAGGTGGGGTAGTTGGGGGAGGGCATAAGGCAGAGGGGTCTGTTCCACCCTGCTCCAGCTCCAGCTGTGGCAAAGCCACGTGGGCAGCTGTGCATTGCCACTGGGGAGGTGGGGGTGAGGCAAGGGATCCTCCCCACCCATTGCAGGCTGGGGGCAAGTCCAGGCTGGCTCCCCGCAAGACCCCAGCAGGGGTACCTTCTCCCACCCCCACCCCCTTCCTCTCCTCCCACCCTGCACAGGGAGGAGACGGCCCTTTCTGTGACAGCCCCATGGACAGTGCTCCCCGGCACAAGCACCAGCCCAGCCCCGCAAAGGTGCATGGGATGTGAGCAGAATCGCCCGCACTTAACCCTCCCAGGGAACCTGAACAGAAGTTCACTGAGGTGCTCTGCTCTGAAGCGCCTTCAGCTATAGCTGATTGAACAAGGGTTTCTTTTCTGTGCAACCGGCCATTTTTAAAGTGCTCTGCAGCCATGAGCGTGTGTTATGTCACAGCTGTAGAGGGCTTCGGGAGCCTTACCGCATGAAAAATGCAACTTGTGTGAGTGCCCTCTAGGTCCGCATATTTATTCACTCTGGAATTCACTTTTTGAAAGAAAAGCGAAAGTTTCCATTAGTGTCCTGCCTCCATTTTAACTTGTTGAATTACAAATAAAATTATTAATAATCATTGTTATTGAGTAGGACTGAACTTTGACACCCGAGTCAAATGAAGAAAGGCAACTGGGCCATTTCAGAATATCCCTCATGTCGTGCAAGCCCTCATTTTTTGGATGGAGTAGGATCATCAGAAAGCAGGATTTACAGCGTCACCCATCCACGAAGTCCTGTTCTAGTGTTTGAAATAGCGCCTTGGGACTTGGGGATCTGAGCTGCCTATTTCCTTCTTCAGTTTCTCACCTGTAAAAATAGGAATTACACTTACCTATCTCACAAGGCTGTAGACAGGGTAAAAACATGGCAGAACATGAGTAACTCAGGCACAACGGTGATGAGGGCCTTATAAACACCTGGATACTATGTGTATCCTGCCTACCACATGTACCCAAGAGCAACAAATCCCCTAGAATGAGAAGAAATCCCTTCTGCCCAAGCGAATTGTGCAATAATACATGTGGCAAGAGCAATGGAAGCAGAGACTTCCTTCACCTTGAATTATTGTCAGCATCCTGACCAGCCAAAGTCCCAGGAGCAGCATAAGGACCCATAGCTCATTTAACATAGGCCCTATAGCTATCCACCCTTTAAAACAATCCAGCCACTTTCTCTCCCTCCATAGCCTCTCTGGGTAGTAAACTGCACCGAAAGACAATTCGTTGGGTAAAGTAGGATTCCCTTTACCCAATTCTGAATGTATTCACTGCCTTCCAACTTCATCCAGAGTCTGACATATGCTTTTCTTTTCTTAGATAATTTTCTTCTGTATGCAACGCCCACCAGATTTCTAATCAGCTTTCTCTGCACCTTTCCAGTCTGTGCCACTCTACATGTTTTTTTAACATGAGGCAATGTAGGGCCTCTCATTACAGGAATTAGAGAAATAATTAGAGAAATGTTAATACAAATCACAGACTCATCGGTTTGGAGTGGGTTTCAAGGGTCATCCAGTCCAATGGCCACATACAATACCTGTCTAATTAACAAATGCTAACTAGAATAGCAGACAAGGTTCTTTGGGTGCATCTGATATTTTTTAGATAAAATAGCATGCATGAATGCTATGGATAGACAAGATGTCTGATTCTAAATGGGTTTTAGGAAGCTGTCTACTGATCACCCATCCATTCAATGTAAAACCTGCTCCCCATAATACTTCCAGAGACAGAGCATGTTTATGGAAGGAAACCCATTTTCCATCCTCTGCTCTTCCCACAACACCCCAACACACCCAGTTTACTTGACAAGTGGGCACAATACATGGGTGACTGGCTGGCATTCAGTCAGTAGTCGATACTATACAGGAATTCAGATCAGGTGCTATAATTGCCCCTTCTGGCCTTAAACTTTGTGTTAGTCTGTGAACCTACAGCAGTAATCCTGTGCTGATATGAAATGCCAGCATACTGTAAAATATGCTGTGAATGTTCATCCTAAAACTGTGCGAGTTATGCAGGGTTGGTTACACCGAGGCTAGCACTGGATGTGAACTCCTTTGAAATACAGACTTCAAAACCCAGTGGATTAGCATGTCTGTGTGTATACAAGTGGCCTCCACCGGAGGGAACCAGAACTGGCTCTATACTGCTACCTTTACAACACCGATTCTTCTTAGCACCAGTGGTAGGGCCATGGCTTTGGCATGGAGGCTGTCTACATGCTTACCATGGCATGGTTCGCTGCTGCTTTGGCAGCTCTGAGCACTATGCACCAATCCTACCACAGCCACAATCATTATGAATTTTCCCTTCATTTCACCCCCTCAGTTTAGTATCCTTTGCAGTTTTCCAACACATTCCTGCAGTATCGATAGTTGTCGTACCACCAAGGACCCAGCAGATGGCATCACAATACAGCAAAACTATTTTGAGAGGGCAAAGATGATCTGCCCATGACCCCTTACAGCTATTACCACCAGTTCTTCTTTCTTTGGTGTCTCGCCCCCTTAAAAATATTTATGCTAATGATTACTTTTTCACCATAAAAAATCTAATCCCAGCAACTTCACGTGAAACAAAACTTATCCCTCTGCGACCTAAGCATTTTTTCTTCCAACATTTATATTTGTAAGAGAGGCAGCTACAAGGCAGGGCTGCTTCTCTCTCTCCCTGACAATCAGCGTGAGCTGCAGCAAGTCACTCGGGTAGTCCACGCCTCAATTTTCCGATCAGATAACGGGCCTGGACATGACATACTGATACCAGTTTTGGACGGTGATGGAAATTACACCATGCTCTGGAGAGGACACGCAATAAACTGAAATTACTGCATGTTACCCATTAGAGAATAGAGGTGTAGCTAATACCTTTTTGCCTTGAGCAAACTGACAATGGGGGATAAATTGTGGAGACAACACCTACAATGGTATAGATTATTCCTCATTTTCCTTAGGATAAGGCTACAATAGGTTATACATAGGGCTATGCATCCACTCCCTTTTTACACAGCTGCACAGGCTGATTAAACTGGTAATGCTACTATTACCTCTAAGATGCTGCAAGTCTTAATGAACACATTTTTGAAGCCTCATAATATATTGTCTCAAGAATTATTACTCCCTTGCAAAATTAATATTCTTAACTTGCCTACCTAGATTAATAATTTAACCCCAGATCAAATGTCAGATTGGAAATAATTACATCTGTAAAACATATGGCATAAAACACTGTGCCAATGCCAGGTGCAATTACTGCAACTACCTTGCTGCTTTAAGAGAAGAACCTCAGTTCTTTTTTTAAAATGATCTTAAAAGTGCTTCTAATAAAACTAATCACATTTTTGAATACTGAAATGTCAAAGCAATGATTAAAAATAAGAAAAATTGACAATGTCTTCATGAATCCTTCTCGCTTCCTCCACCCATTTTCTGCCAGCCCTTGTTTCTGACACACCCCTCATTAATTACATTATTACATAGGGCCTTGAACACCTTGGAAAGCGGGCTGGAGTTAATAACATCGTTAGTTATTGAAGTTACTTCAGCAAATTAAATCTTTTCTCCCCATTTTTATTCACTACAAGGTCAACTTCCTTAATTAATTAATTGTTTCCATTTCAGAGTAACTTCCTGCTAAATAACACTTCAAGCACATAGGAGGGTCTTAAAACAGCCTTTGTGACCCAGGAATATAGGCCACATAAGACTTGTGTTCCCCTAAGTCACTTAGGTATTTCTGAAAATCCCACCCCATCTTCCTGAGAAGTCAACATGACCCAGATGATCAGACAGTAGTGGGGGCTCAGCACTGGCAATGCGTAGGGGGTGCTCACAGGTGCACGGACACCCCCTGAGATTGGCCGTGCACCTCCTGGAAGCACCAGCCACAAAACTGGAAGTGCCAGTGGAAGTGCACTTCCAGTTTTGCTGCTGGCTTGGCAATTGGCCACTGGGGGACTGTCCCCCCCCCCCCATCAGTGATCTGGTGCCCCCACAGACTTGGGAGACACCAGTCATCTATAGCACTCAGGAAATGTGGGTTTTATTCCCAGCTTTGTTTCCAACTTGCTAGGAGGCCTTAGTGTAGGACTGTGTTAGCTACTGATCAGTGGTGGTATGAAACCACACTCTGGCGAGGCCTACATTTGGCAGAGTCCCTTCAGTTCTCTATACTCCTAGTTATTCCTGCTTTTTTTCATTTCTTGTCTAATTATCAAATTGTAAGTCCTTGGAGAGCAACACTGGCTCTGGATGTGTACACAAAAGAGGACCAATCTCCGCGGGGGCTCTAGGTGCTACATTTATACAAATAACGCAGAACAATGATATGTGTTTCTAGTGGTAGGAAAAAATTGGAGTAAGTGAATTCCAGAACTGCTCTGATGCATGGACTTCTTGTGGAACTGAACTCCAAAGCAGAGGGGTAGGAGAGATGGTCATGAAATATATATGTGCTCAGCATCTTGAAGACAAAGAGTTCCAGGCGCGAGTGCCCAGAGGCCCCAACTCCTGCTGCTGCAGCCAGTGAGTGCGAGGCTTTAAACAAAATAAATAAAAAGCTCCCAGACAGCGCGTGGAGCATGTGGATGACAGCTGACAGCATGCTGGCAGCACCAGCCTTCCCCGTGCTCAGCAGACGCGGGTGCTGGAGCTGGCCCCAGCCAGTACTGGCAACATGCTGTCATCCCGCATGAAGATCTGGGGGCCCGCAGCCCGCTGGGAGGAGTCTGGCACAGCCCCACAGCCCTCCCAGAGCTGCATGCAGGATGACAACAGGCTGCCACTGCCGGCAAGTGATACGAGTCTGGCTTTGAATAGTTTGAGGTGCAGTTTCACCAAATCCCCTGCACCCATCTCCTTGAAACTTGGCAGGCTTCATGCCCTCAGAAGGGGCTACCATCCCTGCAATATTTCCATTCAAATCAGGCAAGAAATGACAAAGTTATAGGCATTTTAGTGATTCCCCATTATAGCCTATGGCCGGAACACCAAAGCAGCATCAAAACTACAAAAAGATTTGGCCGAATCTAAATGGGACAGGATCTAAAACACCAAAATGAATCACTGTCCAGAATGCTGAATCCAAAACTGAAATGAAATGCAGTCGTTTTGCACAGCTCTACTGTACAGCTATGCCCAAATACAAGTGCACAACTGTAGAGACCTTTAAAAGTGACAGTCTAAACCCTGATTATGTGAGGGTTCAGATGAAGGCCCTCCAAAGTAGAGTGCCTTCATTAACTTGTGCCTGCATGCACTGGGAGCAGGGCCAGTGCTGTTTTCAGAAAGGGAAGTGGGGAAGGGAGCAGAGAGTACTCGTTTTAGGGGTTGTCCAGCTGGGGCTGGAGGGTCAGGTAGGTGGATTGAAGCTCCCCCTCCAAAGCGGGGGGCTCCAATCCACCCCCTGCACCACTCCAGCATGGCTGGGGACACTGCAGAACGGACCTCCCTCCCCTGCCTTCTCCCCCTCCCATCCTGAGACAGAATAAGAGCTGGGAGGTGGTGGGAAAGAGCTAGGTGAAGAGGCTGCAGAGATATAGCCTCTCTCCCTGGATCATCTCAAGCTAATGTCTGTTGCGTCAGGAGGATTGGTCTAAATCATGGCGCTTTCTGTGAAGTGCCATGTGTTGGACCTGGGAGGGCATTTCTGTCTGTGCCTCAAGAATTTGCATTTGCTATAGGGGCAGCTGCTGCAAACAGTAAAATGTTTGACAAATGTGAGAATGAAATATTAATAATGATCAAGTTTTGGAGAAAAGTTACAGAAGCAGCCTTGGTCCCAGAAGAATCCATCTGCAACCATCACCTTAGCCAGGCCATTACAAGACTTTATATATAAGATTATATATAGCAAATTTCATTGCAAAGACACCACCTGGCCTTCTAGTGCATATAACACAAAAAAAGAAACATCAAATATGAGCTAAAGACTTAAGATCTGTCTTTGTAAAAAGGGAAAGGCCTTGCAAAATATGTAGTTGCTCTTCACCTTCATGCAAGAGTGTCTTAGGGAAAGGCTAACAAGGGAACTGCCTGCCTGATTCAGATGGAAATCTAATATGACTTCGAATACAAACACAAATACAAACCTCTGAACAAGGCCTTGTTTTGTAAAATTCTTCGTAAGGCTGGTTTGCCATATGAGCATGTACATCTCCCATTCTTTGGGCAGAGGTTGACCAGTTAAGAGAGGTAGTCTGATAGACAAGTAGAGTAAGGTGGCCATTAGGTCAAATGGAGACTGTATAAATATTGTGAGGTACAAGTTCCTTGAAGGCACTGGATTTCTTAAAGTAGGGGTGTCAGAAGTCACCTGGCCCAGCAAGCTGGATCTGGACCACAGGGCTTCTTGCAGGCGGACAACCTATGAGTGGTGGCATTAATCCCCTTGGCTACCGGAGCCACGGTACTGACACAGCTTCAGCATATAAGGGGTTAACAGTGCCACCATTTCCTCCCCTTTTCTCCTGCCAACAATTTCAGTGGCAGCAGTGTTAACCCTGGGGCTCCAGAGCCATGCTAACTCAGCAAGGCTCAGACAGCGTGGCAAATCAATCTGGCCCATAGAGATGGGTTATCCAGCCTACAAGAAGCCTCACTGTCCAGGTGGCCCAACTCTGTGGGCTATGTTTGGCACCCCTACTTTAAAGGAAGGAATATTTATCAAATCAGTTTTTAAAAAATTCGCAACCATGAGATATGAGAAACATGAATACCCAGGGCTGGAATCTGTATTGCTAACATGGCTGCCAAATGCATCCACTAAGGAAGTAATCAAGAGGCCTGTTTCCTCTTTCCTTTGAGGCTTCCCATATACATGACAGTGCACTGCCCAAATGGAAAATAATTTCCTCTTGGCCAGAGCAGCTGCCCTACTAAATCTTCTCTCCTGTTTATTTGTAAAGATTAAACCTGCTAAGAATAGTTACTGTCAAAGATTCGGCTATTCAAATGAGGGACGAGGTGCGGGGTTCACCCCATGAGATGGTAGCACGTTGTTCTGGTGTCAGAGAGGGCTGAACAGACGGGCTCTTCCATCTGGAGAAACCATACTTGCCTTGGCCATGCTGGAAATGGCAGCATGATTTGGAGCGATCTTGTTTTCGTTTTTGTATGACCTTTAGGACCAGAGGAACTGGTGGAAACCCGTGCAGCCGTTTCAAATGCAAGAGAAAGAGGAACAGTTCTATGAGAAAACCTGGCTTCTCTTGGGCCTTGGAGCAAAACTGGTTGAATTTTAAATTCACTGGAAGGAGGTCAAGGCCATATAGCCCTATCTGTGGAGATTCTGTCTCACTGTGCCAATTGGCAGGGACCAGTAGTCCCAATTTTCCAGAGATCAGCTGTCAAGGTACCCACTCTTCTTGCAGGTTGCCAATAAAAGATAAGAGGCTCTGAAAATAGTTCTGTCCCAGACACAAACTTTCTGTAACTGCTTCTTGGTATATTGGGCCAGGCCTGGCACAACCTTGTTTGTCCAGATGAACCATGGCCCTTGTGTTCCCCATTGAAATCCACATCATTAGGCCTTTGATGTATGGCAGGAATGCCTTGGATACCCAATGCTTAGTCTTAATGTGCATACAGAGTCTGAATGTCTAGTCAGTCCACCAGGCTGGGGTCCATCTCTCTTTTAGGGACACACACCACCCTCCATCAGATACATCCATTACAGAGGTTTTTACTGGAAAGAGAGGAGAGTACGGTACCCTAGCAGAAACATCTGGTGGATTTTTCTATCTGAGGATGACAGAATTTGACCAAGTACATGAATGAGCATGCCTACAAGACACTTATTTAGCTGAGCAGGCACTGCAGGGAAAATCTGGCATGTTGAGTCGTGTACATGCAGGACGCCACGTGTCTCACCGGTCTTGGGCAAGTCCTCGCTGCTCTCCCCAAGTGGCACCGCACCGTTTCACACTGGAATCTCTCCTGAGGAAAGTCAGTAATTCTGAGAAGCACCTTAGTGAACTTCGTCCTTTGTACTGGGATTTGAATCAATTTGTCTCTGTTTATTATTTGGGCAACAGGTACTACAGCCTCGTTAAGGGAGGATGAAGCAGACAACGGCAACTCGTTTTCTGGATCGTGTAAATCCTTCTCGGATGGATTTATATCGGAGACATACTCTGGCCCTGGGGCCAATACTGTTCCTTGTGCCAGGCGGTGGGGTTGCTGTGTGAGGGGTTCATAGATCAGGTGGC
Source organism: Crocodylus porosus (assembly GCF_001723895.1). Taxonomy (NCBI): domain Eukaryota; kingdom Metazoa; phylum Chordata; order Crocodylia; family Crocodylidae; genus Crocodylus; species Crocodylus porosus. The sequence goes on along the minus strand of NW_017728949.1, from coordinate 57,958,879 downwards.
ATTTGGCCAGTAGAGTAGGTATCTATAAATCATCTGAGACCAAATTTTCTATCCCGGGGGGGGAAATAGCCTAAGCAAGGTCCTAGGACAAACTTGCATCATGATAGATTGTTCCCCAAAATTACCGGGCAGCAACATTTTTGGTATGTGCATGATCTGGCAGGATATACTTCCATGATAGTTTGCAATACTGGGGAGAAAAACAAGAGTATAGGAACAACTCTTCTGGTGGAAAAGGAGTGGTACTATTCAACACAGAGTGAAATCTAGCATGCCTGACATATGCCACTGAAGCAGACTGTCCCGGAGCTCCAAAAGCAATCCTGGGGTTGCCAAAGAAGTTGGTAAAAGGCTAGTACTAATGGATGGGTGGAGTAATTGTGCCAAGACCTGTACCGGGTCTAGGGCTACAGTAACTGGTGTCATCAATGCCAAGCCACGAGAGGTTGACTCCTGTGGAAGTCGTGGAGAACCTGGAGTCAAAAGCACAATACATTTTTGGCCACTACATAAGCCTTGGGTGCCATCAGCACCAAGAGCATGGGCTGGTTGTCTTATCAGATGCTAAAGTCACCGATGTCCAGGTTTCTAGTCCAGTAGGTACTGGTCTTGATAGTGCTTGTGAAAATGGGACCAGAGTAAATGATTTCAGGCTGACTTGGAAGATGCTGCAGACAACTGGATCCCGAATCTCCAGAGATCAGCCCTGGTAGGTGAGCAAGGAAGTTTTTCTTGGGTTCAGAGCTATCTTATGGTTCTGAAGAAGTCTTGAGTGCCTTATAGGAAAGGTCCATGTAAAGCCACTTTGGAGATGGACATAAAGTTGAAGCAAAATTACCAAAAGTCTGGTTTCTCAGCTCCTCAGCATCATAGATTTTTCTATGAAATATTCCCGCAGTCACACTGAGATACTGGAGATCTTTTCTTGCAAGATTTACAAGTGGTACCTCTCTCTTTCACATGTTCTTTGAGGCAAAGAGTTGCTCTGTATGCCTCGCATGAAGACCCGGTGTTTGAAAGGTTGAAGTTTTCTATGTTTGAATGCAGGTGTCACGACACACACCTCAAACTGGACAAACTGGAAAAAAAGGTTGCCATTTTTTTTTCAGAAAAAACAGTTATTAGGCAATTAAGGTGTTTATCCTAAAGCTAACTGGTGTAAGCTATGTGTGCAAGAACTGAGTTCAATGGATTTGAGAGGAACAAAACCCCTTTGCACTTGTGGAGACGCGGTGAGCTCCAATGTGCAGCTATAGGCAATGAAAAGGTTAGCCCGTTTCTCAAGCTCCTTATATGCCTTTAGCTAGAACTGCATGGGCATGTCGGGGAATATAGGCCGGACACGAACATAAACTGCTGCCAAGTCTCTGACCTAAGTGCGGTGGATGCACACACCCTTACCTGGAATACAAATGTACAAAAGCACTTGAGGACGAATCGGATTTAATGGCTTGGATAAACATAAGGAGCAACAAACTGATACCATAGCAAAGTGCTATGGAAAGGGCAAATATGAAAGCTGTATAAGTGGCATTTACAAGGAGCAAGACAAGAGGCTTGAAAACTCTTATGGCTTGTCTCATTCCCGCAGAATGAGGGTAAAAACTCTCAAGAAGGTAATGCTATAATGGATGACATCTAATGAAGTGCTGAAATTTTATTCTCCTTTTAACTGCTCATATATATCAAAACATTCCCAGAAAAGTCTAGATAGACACAAGTCCATTCAAATTTAGAAATAAAATAGCCAGACAACGATTTAAAAAAAGATGCCCTGTTCTTGAAGTCACTTAAGTACCTGCATCAATGAGGCTATTCACATGGATGCAGACTATTCCTATGGATGCCTCTTCTTCTCCTAAATACTTAACTGTGTTTAAGTAGTTAGGAGAAGAAGATGATATCCTACCCCACTGGAAAGTTGTTTCTTATGCAACCATGTACAGTGCTGGGACAAGCCAAAAATTTGGTAGAATATTGGGTCTTTCACAAAATAAAAACGGTCATATAACATTTTTGATTTCTGTGGGAAATTCCGTTTTTTCATTGAAAACTGAAATATCCTAAATTAAAAAAAAAAATGTTGGGCTATAAACCAAAATGCTTCATTCTGGACATGCGGCTGGGGTAATAACTCCTGGAGCTGTAATCCAATTGCCCATCTCCATTCGTTTGTACAGGCCCTGCTTCCCAGCTGGGCTACACCTCTTACGACTTATTAAAGCCTGGGATTCTCATGCCGCAGCATTTCCCCTTCTATCAACAATGAACTAGAGTCTTCTGTTCCCCTTCGCTTCATGGGAAATGCAGTCAGAAAAGAGACCCTGGGCTCTTGAGAAGAAAAAGAGCATGAAGGCCTCATAGCACCATCCAGCAAAGGATAATAGCTGTTTGACGTTTGGGCCAATTATTTTGTCTTTTCCCTGAAATTCTGTAGAATGCAAATTTCTTCCAAAAACCCACAAAGTTTCCTGCAAGGAAGGCCCCTCCCCTCCTACCTCAAAACAGCCCTGATATGCTACAAGGCATTAAATATGCTTCAGTAATGCAAAGGGTCCCTGGCTGCTTTGCTGCGGTTGACAAGCGAGTCCACGAATTCCACGTGCTGTCACTTATGATATTTTTCTTAATTAACAATGGTCTTAATTAACGATTGTTTTTGTCTACATTCATTACAACTAGTGGAACTGTCTTTGGTGCCAACTCCCCTCAAACTGCACACCAAAATGTGCTGCCATCTCCGCCAGGTTCGACGTGGGGGTTGCAGCCCCTCCCTGAGCAAAGAGAAAATAAAATGGGGAAAACCAGCATGCCTTCACCCCAAATCTATGGGAAATCTCTAACTGCTTATTAATAATGGCTCTTCCAGATGAACGATCCCTGTGGGACGGCCGTTGCACTGTCTTAGGCTCACGTTCCAGTTGGGGACTCGAAAAGGAGCAGCCGGTGGACTTCGTGGACTAGGCCAGCAGCAACAGCCGAGCCCAGAGGGGTACTTGAAAACTGTGCTTAAATAACAGCTTCACGTTGAGCTCAGGTGTAACATAGTGCCGCACCCAAATACTTGACCTAGAGTTGCCACTGAGCAGGCTCTCCAGGCTCACTCCTTCGGTGGATCTACTTGGAACGTGTTAGCGGCATTACTCACCACAATAAATAAAATGCAACTCACCTTAACGTTTCTTGGAAGTATTCATCGAGTTTATGACGCCCAGTGGGAACAGCAATAGAGGGTCATCTGGAAAGAACAGTGAAGCATTTTGAGCACTCGCAGGGGAAATTTCAAAAAAACAGATGGAGAAAATATCAGAGCTCTTACCAACCTCCAAAGCACCAGTGAAGGACTTTGTGCAAAGAAAGGGGAGAGACACAGACAGCCGTACCCGTGGCAAGAACAAATTATTCTCTTGGACTGGAAAAGGCCATTTGATAGCGGACGATGTTCATCAAATCCCACAGTCTTTATGAGCACCGTGTTTTGGGAACTTCTAAGGCAAGACAGTAGGGGAAGGAGGTATTTTTTAGTTCCAGAAAACTAATTGCTGTCCCTTTAGTTAAGAGAAAAGGGAAGGAGTTCAACTGAGGGGGGCACCTTTAACAGGTTAGAGATCTGGACTGGAGGGTCCACAAGGCTAGTACATCAGATGGGGCAGAGCCCTACTGGGAAAAATAAGAAAACTTATTCAAAAGAATCCAAGGCTGATTTCCTCTGTCTTTTAAACTCCTTGGCAGGTGGCATCGTGCCCATTATTTGTATCATGATGACTGCTGAGCACATAAAAAAATGACATGTGAAGGATGCCAATTGCATGTGCCATTCATAGCTATTAAATTATCCGTGGGGACTTTCTTCGAAGGGATCCAAACCAGTCAGCACACACCTGCACATCTCAAGTGTCTTCAAAAGACATGAGGAGGTTAATATTCTTTACTGGGCTTTTAACTGGCCATTAATTTCCTGCATGTTAGAGGATCCAGTTTGGGTGTCTAACATACTTTTAAGTCCCTTTTATCCCAAAGGACCCATTATTCATTATACATAAAAAAGCACCATAAAAATGCTGCCACCTTTTGCCCAGGCAAGCTTCTGCTATGGCAGAGTACACAGCCACAATCATGTGACAATTAGGGACAGAACATCATTGAGGACGCTGCATTGCAATTTAAGTCTGGGACTGAATACCAGAATACCATATACTATTGAAAGCAGGTGGGAGAGGTATTTAGAAAGAATATAATTATCTATTATAAAATTCTGCCAGAAATCCGGAAGTGAGATGCTGCTGAAAAAATATGAGTTCTTCGCTGATGTATGTTTAAGAGACTATCCAAGGTATAAGGTAACTCATCTGACTATATCTCATTAAATTCTTAAAGATTCATAGACTCACAGACATCAGGGCTGGAAGGGACCTCATAAGATCATCGGGTCCAGCCCCCCGCCCAAGGGGCAGGGAGTCAGCTGGGGTCAGAGGATCCCAGCAAGATAAGCTGGGATATGTGCTAAAAGTGAGGGGGCTGGTTCAAAACAAGATTGGAAAGCAAAGGTAACAATAATAGGAACCACAGCAAAAAATACTAAGACTACAGGCCTTAGCCTATATTTGCAAGTCTCAGCTTTTCCAAAACCATCATCTGTTCAAGAGCGGGGTCTCTGGATCTGAGCGGGGAAGCACGTTCTGCACTGCTTGACTTCCCTCTGTTTTACATCGCAGATGAAAGACTGCTGTCCAGCAACACAGTGCTTCCGAACACCAAACCGTGGCATCCGTTCAGCACTGACTCATAGGGACAAGTGCCACAAACGGGACTGCCAACAGCACTTCCTGCAGCGCACAGGCAGGCTGCGCGCCGTGAGTCGTCCCTTCCATGCAGGTCATCTCTTTGACGGCTGATCTCATTTAGGGGGCAAGATCGAACCCAGAGAGAGTCAGGCTAAAAAAGTGCTCTGCTGTGAGCCATTAGCAATGCAGTCATGTCATGCATTTGGCTCTGCTGTGCAGTGCCATTTGGTCTTCCCGACATAGCTGTTTCCTTTTAATTTACCTGCTTGCTGTATTCAATACGCTGGTTAACGGTGGCCATACGATACACACCCGGACAAAGCCCTGTGATTGCAGTTGGTTTCATGCGTCCGGTATGAATCATACGACTCTCCATTTATCTGAAGATTTTGCAACTGTCACAAGGCTGTATCAGGCAAGCACCTCGGTCAGGTATTTGGACTTTCTTTAAACTCCATAAAAATAACAAACAAAAGGCTTGGCCTTGCACTGTACGTGCATGAGTGCAGGATTTAGGCAGATGCAGAAAAGATCAAGCTTTTCAAATTGACCCAGAGGGATTTCATTTTGCAACAGTATATTAGGCTTAAAATCTTAGTTTAAAAAAAAAAAAAAGGAGGGGAGGTGACACAGGAGTACTGGGAAGAGACTGCCACAGCTTCCTCTGAAACTAGAGAAAATGAAATGCAAGCAAAATATAACAAGGCACATAAAGCTACTAAAAATACAGGCAAACATATCTAGGGCGCAGATCATGGTAAGCAACCAATTCCCTTTGCCTTTGGTCAGATATCTGTCAGTAGCAAGAACTGCCGAGTCTCAGCAGCTTGCATGGCCACTTCCTTTTGCCTTCAGAACTGATTCAGCTGTTGTGAAGTCTCAGTTTGCTGCCCTTGGAAATTTTTATCATCTGTGATACCGGGCAGGAAGACTCCATTTCTACCAGCAATATTCTGTGCCTCCTCTAAAAAAAAGAGACGATTGTCCTCTTTGGATTTGTGCAGATATAATATACTTGTTGGACTGCCCTCACGGATGATTATGATGTGTATCAGTGTAAGCAGTCTAGCTGTGAGTAGGGAGGCAAGGATTTCTTAGTGATACCTTTTATTGGACCAACTGTGCAACTGGGACAGAGCTAGATGAGCTTTTGAATGCAAGACATTGCATTGAAACGTTTGTCCAGCTCTGTCCCCACTACTCAGTTGGCCCAATAAAAAGACTTCGTCCTAAGAAATCCTCACCTTGTGCATAATCTCTGCACTACCATGACTACATCACTCTTACGCGACCACAGCTGTTACTAGGGCAAGTTTCCAGGCACATTGTTTGAAATTCAACACTCTTCCCTATTGGGATGGGAGGCCACCATTTGGCATCGTGTAGCTGGAGCATTTCTTCCTGGTGCACGGCTCTTTTGGAAAGACTTACAAATTTTTTTTGGTTGAAAGAAAAATTGCCATTGGATTTAGGGGTACTGAAATCCAGCAATCACAGAAAATGGATCAAATTTACAGAAGTCTCTCAATGGGGAATCCTAGCTGGCACAAAGATACTTCCATCCTGCCATGACTCTACTTGGTCCATAGAAAGATGATGTCGTAGCAGGTTTTAGGACCGCTATGTGAACCACTGCACCAGGCAGCGGCACTCTTCAAACGGGTTCAGCATCCGGTTTTTAAAAGTGATTTTGAAAACAATAGGAGCGGATGTCGACAAGAAGGACAACATTATTTTGACAGCAGAAAAAAATGCCTTGCCACGAGGGATAAAGAGCTCAGCCTGTTTAGCTTATCATAATGAGCAGGGAAAGGGATCTCAGGGGAAGAATACATTTGATATTCAATAGATCCTCCCTCTAGGAAAGACGTGTAACAAGAACAAATGGATGGAAGCAGACCCAGGCAAATTCCAATTAGTCACAAATAGTTAGCAGTGGGAAAGTGTAAGGGACATGCTGCGCTTTCCATCCCTTGGGGCTTTCAAATCAAGATCGGATGCTTTGCTGAAGATAGGTCAGCCAAACAAGTTATGATTTCATTAAACAAATGATAGGTCTCAGTACGGGACCTGATTCATCTGTGCTACACCGAAGTCCATTTCACAAAACACAACCACATGGCCAGGGCCGTCTGACCTCGGTCCTCTTTCCTGCCAGGGCCAGGGGGTCGGACACGATGATCCATTGCGTCCTTTCCGACTCTATAATCTATGAATCTACGAACCCCACCCCCCACATTAAACATGCCATGTAGCGAAAAGTGAAATTTTCTGTAAATGCATGCAGATGCCCACAAAGGTTTCTCATGTCCAGCATGAAAATCATGATCAAAATCAAATGCAAAAATATTGAACCTGGGTCTCCTACTTCCCAGATAGGTGCCATGTCTGCCTTTCCCTGGTCCAGTGAACAATTATTTGTCTAAAGTAGAAAAGCTTCGAGGGAAGCACTAAATAGCTAAATGCAGTGGCTAGGGATTGTACTTGCCATGCAGGGAACCTGTTTCAAGTGCTACAAATCTGACAGAACAAGGCCTTAAGTGTCCCAATCAAATGGATATTCTGGAATGGTTTTTACTTTGACTCTTTGAACATCTTGATTTTGTTGTTATATCAAATAGAAACAAATTTTGAAACCCTGTTTTTTGGTGGAAGATGCAACTCTTAGAGCAGGTCTCCAGCATCTCCACAGTGATGCTGAACCCACCCCAGAAGCAAACTTCTCCCACTCCATACACGCTGCATGTTGGAAAATGCCTCCTGTTTCATAGTTTACTCTTTGGCGTGTGCTCAGCGACACTCGCAGGATCAGTTTGGGGCATACTCTCAAGAACCATGCTTGACACAACTGCCAGCACGTATTTTCCCAGCATGCAAGACGTGCAAAGTAGGGTCACGTGGATAGGATCTATTTCTGAGGATTTGCCATCCAGACAGTTGGGACGTGTCCTTGCTTTCCAGTCAGCCCTACCAGAAAGTCCTCCTTTTTCAGGAATTCCTGTTAGAGGGCTATGACCATTCACATAGTATGGGTCAAGGGCAAATACAATGAATCCAATTCCAGTTTATGGCTGTGAAAACAGGTAGGCTAAAGGCAACTCACTCCTCTTTGTAAAACAACAGCTATGCTTCCTGGAGTCCGTTCCTCTTTTCGCCTTCCTCTTAACCACCAGCTTTCTTGAAGGAAGCTACAGAGAATGGTCATGAAAAAGGTGCAGAAAGTGCTTCCTTTCTATCAGGAAGGTTTCCCAACAATTGCTCATTTTTCTTATTTCAATTGGGCAAACACTAGAAAGAGTGGGTGTCAAGGCAGAAGCAGAATAGCACCCCAGATGTTTAACTGATAGCTGGGGTTAGTGGGAAATATTTACTTTACCTTCTCTGTTGAACTCATTTGCATCGCCTTGCTCTCAAAGAACGTGAGATCAGATTCCTGCAACTTGTTCATCGGGTTAAAACCACCGTTCGGGCATCTTTTATCACTCTGCTGTATTTGAAGCACTCTGGATGGCAAGCCTAGAAAACCAACATCAGGCTCCGTCTCAGCAAGTCCAGATCATATTTGCTCCATTTCCTAATAAAAATAAAAATCCCTAACAGCCACCACTGCAAACTCAGATCTCTGATTTAGCCTTGGTATGCTAGGACTCAAGTGTAGCAATAAGGATTTTGCAGTTATCATTATCTTAACCATGCCCGTTGGTAATGCATTCACCTGGTTGGACTCCAACGTGTGCTTCTGAAGCTGTATTGCATTCACAGTGCTAAGTGGTTAAGCAGTAGTAAAACTTCTTTTTGTTATTAAAGTGGATGAAGTTTGCCATGTACGTCAGGTGCAGATTTGTTGAGGAAAAAAAAAGGTGCCATTTTTACAGCCTTTTTCTGTCCATAACACTCTAACAGAGATCTTTCGAGCAGTTCGCCATGAGGGGGCAGGGACGAGCTATCTCTTTTTTCCCTGCACAGAGGCACTTTGGTGACCTCAGCCGAAAACTTTACCAAGTTCCAGTTCAACTTTTGCATCCCAGCCAGTAAGGGCCAGCTCCAAATTTAGAAGGTGGGCACCTCATTTCAATGCCTAAATGTAAGTGGGCAGTCCATGCAAAGGCACCACCGCAGCTTAGGCACC
>NW_017728949.1:57942945-57949866 GCF_001723895.1 Crocodylus porosus | reverse complement strand
CAGCCCTACCAGAAAGTCCTCCTTTTTCAGGAATTCCTGTTAGAGGGCTATGACCATTCACATAGTATGGGTCAAGGGCAAATACAATGAATCCAATTCCAGTTTATGGCTGTGAAAACAGGTAGGCTAAAGGCAACTCACTCCTCTTTGTAAAACAACAGCTATGCTTCCTGGAGTCCGTTCCTCTTTTCGCCTTCCTCTTAACCACCAGCTTTCTTGAAGGAAGCTACAGAGAATGGTCATGAAAAAGGTGCAGAAAGTGCTTCCTTTCTATCAGGAAGGTTTCCCAACAATTGCTCATTTTTCTTATTTCAATTGGGCAAACACTAGAAAGAGTGGGTGTCAAGGCAGAAGCAGAATAGCACCCCAGATGTTTAACTGATAGCTGGGGTTAGTGGGAAATATTTACTTTACCTTCTCTGTTGAACTCATTTGCATCGCCTTGCTCTCAAAGAACATGAGATCAGATTCCTGCAACTCGTTCATCGGGTTAAAACCACCGTTCGGGCATCTTTTATCACTCTGCTGTATTTGAAGCACTCTGGATGGCAAGCCTAGAAAACCAACATCAGGCTCCGTCTCAGCAAGTCCAGATCATATTTGCTCCATTTCCTAATAAAAATAAAAATCCCTAACAGCCACCACTGCAAACTCAGATCTCTGATTTAGCCTTGGTATGCTAGGACTCAAGTGTAGCAATAAGGATTTTGCAGTTATCATTATCTTAACCATGCCCGTTGGTAATGCATTCACCTGGTTGGACTCCAACGTGTGCTTCTGAAGCTGTATTGCATTCACAGTGCTAAGTGGTTAAGCAGTAGTAAAACTTCTTTTTGTTATTAAAGTGGATGAAGTTTGCCATGTACGTCAGGTGCAGATTTGTTGAGGAAAAAAAAAGGTGCCATTTTTACAGCCTTTTTCTGTCCATAACACTCTAACAGAGATCTTTCGAGCAGTTCGCCATGAGGGGGCAGGGACGAGCTATCTCTTTTTTCCCTGCACAGAGGCACTTTGGTGACCTCAGCCGAAAACTTTACCAAGTTCCAGTTCAACTTTTGCATCCCAGCCAGTAAGGGCCAGCTCCAAATTTAGAAGGTGGGCACCTCATTTCAATGCCTAAATGTAAGTGGGCAGTCCATGCAAAGGCACCACCGCAGCTTAGGCACCCGGGAGACCGGCAGTGCCACTCCACGTCATGGCTGATCTGAGCATCATAGCATGGGGAATCATCACAACTTGGGCTGGGATTTGCAAACTATGTGGCCTGTGCTTAATTCCTCTCAAGGGTACGATGGCTCAGACTAGGCCTAATGCACATGGTCAGCATTGGAGTTCAGCATAAAACAAAAAAAGAACAAGCGGGTAGCACCAGTTGTAGAGATGGTGCTGACTCCCACCTTTTAACTAAAAGCCTAATGGTTACAGCACTTACCCAGGAAGTGGGACATGTGAGCACTCACCCGGGAAGTGGGACATTTAAGCCCTAGGCATTCATTCAAACCCACATTTCCCACCTCCCAGAAAAGGGCAATGGCAAGGCTAGAATGGGGGTAATCTCCAGCCTTCCCGTGGAAACTGGCCCATTGCACAGACAGGAATGCAAGGTGGACGGGGGACAGAAAGGAAGAATAAGTCAAGAGAGCAGGACTCTACCTGTGAGCACTCCTGGGAATGTGGAGACTGAGGCTCCAGGCTCTGCTCTCAGCACTGTTTATGCTTTCTGCATTAAAGAGCCCTTGGATGAAGTGATTGAACAAAGTCAGGAGCTGGCACCAGAAGCCAGGACTTCCCACACCCTGGGGTGCTGCTACCACCACCACCGCCACTGCTTAACAGCATCCAGCTCAAAGGAACGACTGAAGCACTTCAGTCAAGGAGGCATTTGGGGGCTGTGAACCCCAGTCTCACGTAGGTGCTCACCTCAGGTCTCCAGATGCACTACCAATTCTTAGGATTTCAGACACAGCCCTCCGTGGGTGTCTTCTAGTAGTATCCCCTTCCTGCTCAGCCTTCTCAACATGCTGGCTATTGTGAACCCCAATCTTAAACACCCATTCGTCCCTGTTTACTGCCTAGGGAACTTAGGACATCTCTATTCTGCCACAGCAGCCTGCCTTGACTGAGATGGCCTTGACCATGCCCTGCCCACCCGCTCCTGTCTGCACACTCCAAATCCAGAAAGTTACCAGTAAAGAAGCTCCAGGATGTCGCCCCGGGGCCACACGTAAGCATGCAGGAGACCAAAGTCTCCAAAGCAGCATCTGAGAACACCCCGAATGTGGACGTGCCCTTAGGAGCTTTTTGGGGGGACCTGGACTCAAGTGAAATGTCATATCGCCCTATGAGCGAAACGTGCACAACACCTATAGCGTATGAAGCCTTTTCTGACTCAGACCCGATACAGCTGGATTTGTCATGTATCCTATTGTCTACGAGTGTGTTTTTCAGAAGTGCTCAGTATTGGTTTAAGTCTGCTCTCACTGGACTTAACAGGAATTTTGAAACCGATTTCAGCATAAGGAGAGTTTTGGCTAATGGTATCCCACTGCAACACTTTGAGGGGATGATGCCTAGCATCCTCATCCTCTCCCTAGCCTATCCTGACCCATGCAATAATTAATATTTTCACGGAGGACAAGACTGAATGTGGCTTTATACGGCACAAGGTTAATGAAATAAATAATGTTAAGGCTTCCCAATCATGCAGCACCCCTGTGCTATTAACAGTTCATAAACCGTCTCCGATGCTAAAGCTAGGGATGAGTGAATCTCTACAGGCGTGGGTTTGGGTGTCTATCTTAATAATACAGAAACCACCTCAGACATAGAAGTAGGCACATTTGAGCTAAAATTGCATGAAAGAAGCCCTTTGGCGACACTTTCAGAACTCCTGAGTTTTTTGATGGGTTGGAAACAATCCAGGAAAGGCCTCTTGTGGTATTTTGGCATGCCTGGCCCTACTACCAAACAAATACCCAAAATGAGCAAGAACAAAAAATAGGGGGAAAAAAGAAACTTTACAGAATTACAAATAAAGTTTGGTTCATCATAGTTCAAGCCACATGCTCCAACAGCCTCTACTCACTTGCATGCTTTAGTCAAAAGAAAAAAACAAGTCATTTTAATTCATTTAGTCACAATAGCATCGCAACTACCGTAATAGGTAGAGTTGCAGCACCGTTCTCACTGGATAGGCTGGGAAATGAAACACTAACTGTGTTTGTAGCAGAGCCATGGATAACGCTTCCTAAGTCTCATACAGTGACTTCCTGCAGTCGTTCTCTAAACTGCACAAAAAAAGGAAGTTTTACTCCTGGGGCATATGCTAAATGACCTGCCCAATGTCATCCAGCAGGCCAGTAGCAGAGAGAGAAATACAGCCCAAGTCGCCCATGTTCTGCTCTAGTGCTCGCTCTGCTACCCAGGACAATCTTGTTGCTCAGTGCTACCAATATAATGGTTAAGTCACGCTTCAATTCTTGAATATACAACGTGAGCAAAGACGGATCACTTCTTAGTGTTTAAAACAGTTTGTATAGGAGAGCTCTATGCATTTTTATTCCAGGAAGCTAAAACCTACCTTTATAATACAGAAAAATTCCTCAGTCGACTAGATCCCGCTGATGCACGGCCCCTGCTGCCTTGCTGGGGAACGTGATAAAAAAAAGGCAGATCTGTGCTTTTTCACATTCATCATGTGGTATCACCTGACCACAGGCAACATCAGCAGAAAAATGAACACGAAAGAGGTCTGTTCTATGGTTCTTTTGATGTTATAAGCCAAAATCCTAAGATGCTGTTTCACATGCCCACAAAAGTGAGACAAGTGAATGAAGATGGGTTCATGATGCTGCTAGTTTAAAAAAAACCCCAAACCACAGGATGTATACTCACAGCAAGAATAAGCTGGAGAGCTTTTACCTTCCACATCCAAGTACAATGCAAGCCAGAATGCAAAAGATATTCTTTTAAGGCAACAAAAAAAGATCAACGTGAACTGTCTTGGTTTTAAAAGATGCTCTTGCAGAGTTAGGATGCTACTAGAAAATAACAAGAATATGATCAATATTAATACCCATCTCCATGGTCATAGCAAGAGAGGCGCCTAACCAGCAGCATGCTGATCTTGGTCCAAATGCCCCTCAGGTTTTTGAGGGTTGATTTCTATGTCTGGTCTCTCTTTAATTATGTTTTCCCTACACACTCTTGCTGGAAAAAAAAAATCAGTGAAAACTAAAGAGATTATGGCCTACTTGGATTCATAGATGTTAGGATCACAAGGGACCTCAATAGATCATTGAGTCCGACCCCTGCATAGGCAGGAAAGAGTGCTGGGTTTGGATGACCCCAGCCAGATGCCCATCCAACCTCCTCTTGCATTTCTCCTTGTTAAATCACATCCTATTGTTTTCTGCCCATTTGTCCAACATGTCCAGGTCTGCCTGCAGTTGTTCCCTGCCCTCCAGTGTGTCCACTTCTCCCCACAGTTTTGCATCATCTGCAAACTCGGACAGAGTACACTTCACTCCCTCGTCCAAGTCACTGATGAAGACATTGAAGAGTATCAGTCCAAGGACCGAGCCCTGCGGGACCCTGCTGCCCACGTCCTTCCAGGTTGACACCGACCCATCACTACCGCTCTCTGGGTACGACCCTCGAGCCAATTTGCCACCCACCGGACTGTGTAATCATCCAAGTCACAGCCCCCTAACTTGTTCACCAGTATGGGGTGGGATACCGTATCGAAGGCCTTCCTGAAGTCTACATAAACGATATCTACCCCTACTCCTGTGTCCAGGTGTTTTGTAACCAGGTCATAAAAAGAGACTAGATTAGTCAGGCATGATCTACCCACTACAAACCCGTGCTGGTTTCCCCTCAGCATAATTTTTCCTGCTGGGCTATCACATATATGAGCCTTAATAATCTTTTCAAAGACTTTGCCAAGGATGGAGGTGAGACTGGCCTATAGTTGCCTGGATCCTCCTTCCTCCCCTTCTTGAAAATAGGGACCACATTTCCCAGTCCTCCAGGACCGGTCCCATGCCCACGAGTGCTCAAATATTCTTGCCAGTGGCTGTGCAATGATATCGGCCAGTGCCTTCAGCACCTTCGCATGGAGCTCGTCCGGGCTTGCCGACTTAAACGCATCCAGTCCTGCTGAGTGACTCTGCACCATCTCAGGGTCAATGCTTGGTAGTGTGGCGCCCTGCTGTTGCCTCTCTGCCATGTGAGACTTGTCTTGCCCCTCCTTTAGGAAGACTGAGGCAAAGAACTCATTGAGGGGTTTTTGCATTTAAAACTGAAGGGAGAATTTCTAGCAGTTCAGAGGCTTATGCAAACTTCCATAACTTCTCTAGGTCTACTGAGATATGCCTTGTAATGTTGGAAATAATTATGTAAAAAAAACAAAACAACTCCCTCCGGAGGCCAAACAGCAGATGCAAAAACTTCATTGCTCTTCTGGGGGCCTGTGTGTCATCTGGTAGGACCAATGACATATTTGGGGGGTCACTATAATGAATCCAGAAATAATACAAGGGTTGGAATATATTGCTGGGATGAAAGAGTGCTGATCACCTGGTTACCAAAGCATTTGACAAATCTCCCCATAGGTAACTTCAGGCTGAATTATTCCATAAAGTGGCTTATTACTGCTACTACTGCTACTTATTATAGTGCTTAAAGAGCCCTAATCCTGAACCAACACCCCACTACACCAGGCACTGTAACAAGAGACAACCCCAGCCCCAAGGAACTTGCATGGAGGACGCTGGTTTTTATCCCAGCAATCCCCTTATTCACAGCGCTGGACTAAGGAGCTAAGGGCAGGCAGTGGGAACGGTCTCAGGACAGGAAGCAAAGCCAGGAGATTTGGTTCATGTTTGCATGGGGGAAAAAAAATCATCACTGAAAAATTCATAGAAGTGAACTGAAGTTGCTGACTCTTCGGCTGGCTGCGGAGGGAGAAGAATGCAAAGAATCACAGGGCACTGCTTCTAAATCCACACCTTCGAAAGCATTGCCTTATTGGTTGCCGAAGGGGCTGATGCAAGTATATAAAGGTAGTCTCTGGACATATGGACCTTTCAACTGCTTTAAAGGGGTAGGGAGGGTTGAGGTTGCAATTTTTTTTTCTATTAATACTACTAGATGAGCATGAAAATATGAAAATTACGGGTTTTTTAACTCAAATCCAAGATGAGGTTCCTCCCACCATTCAACGTGGAAGCACCTTGTGCTTTTGGATTCGCACTTTTGATTTGAGAACAAAGTTGGGGGGAAAGGAGTAGCTGGGCGGCTGCTGCAGCGCCAACTGCAGCGCCACCATGGGCTTGGAGCTGGAACCACCGTTGCTGCCCCCACCCCTCCGTCCCCTAGCCCCTGCTCCCCCCACCTCTGCCCCACCATTGCTGCTTACCCTCCATTGCAACTCCAGCTCTGGCCCAGCAACAGCAGCAGTGGTGGCAGCTCTCCAGCCCCCACTTTGGCTGCAACCCAGGGCCACAATGGGAGCTGCTGCCTCCATAACTGTTGCTGCCTGCCTGGGCAAGGGCCAGAGCACCCACATGCTCTGTACCCCAGGCTGAGGCAGGGCTGGAACTTGAGCTGGAACCGTGATGGAGGCTAAGAGGTGGTGGGAGAGCAGGCAGCAGGGTTGCTAAGCAGGATGGAGGATGGAGGGTAAGAGGTGGGAGAGCAGGCAGCAAGGGTGCTAAGCAGGATGGAGGATGGAGGGTAAGAGGTGGGGGCAGCAGGCAGCAGGGGTGCTAAGCAGGGTGGAGGACGGAGGGTAAGAGGTGGGAGAGCAGGCAGCAGGGGTGCTAAGCAGGATGGAGGATGGAGGGTAAGAGGTGGGGGGAGCAAGCAGCAGGGGTGCTAAGCAGGGTGGAGGATGGAGGGTAAGAGGTGGGGGGAGCA
>NW_017728949.1:57935664-57941484 GCF_001723895.1 Crocodylus porosus | reverse complement strand
TAGCAGAAGGCAATGAGCAGGAAGTTGAGGGCACAGGCACCACAGCGGGGGCTGGCAGGAGCTGGAGGGCATGTAGACGCCATGAGGGGAAAGTAATGGGGTGGGAATTGGGGGCAGGGGCAACAGGCAAGGGCAGGGGTCAAGTCACTTGAGTCTGCTACCTGGCCCCTTGCTGTGGTTTGCCCTGCTGCAGCTCTGGGGGGACAAATTTAAGACAACCCCCAATAGTTAGATTCTACCCATGGAACATTATAATGCATTTAAACACAGTGTACCAGAATGGTATTATCTGATCACTGCCGTATCTGTCCTTAGATGACATGTACACTAAGGATTCAGCCATGTGACGGCAACTTCAGTCAGCCCCCAACACAGTTCATCTCGTGCCAGAGATGGGACCGTTCCAGGTTCAACGGCTGAAGCTGCGGTGTTTAAAATAGTTTTGAAAAAAAAGTTCCAGCTTAGGTTTTATGTGGCGAGTACCTTATGCCCTATGTCACTCAGTGCTAAAACACCTTTCCCCCCTGCCAAAAAAAACAAACAGTTTTGCAGTGGCTAGAGGTGTGGATACATATCCACCGAGGCAAGAGGGGGTAGACTCAAGATCTCATTTCACATGACCTGCTTCAAACCAAAAAGGTTGCTGGAGGTGAAATCTGTTATTTTGGCAACCTTTCTAAAGTTGAGCTCTGGGAACAGCACTATCTGGGGAGATGGGATTCCTTGCTATACCGCAGCATTCCCGGGGGCTTGGGGCATGTCACCACTTCTTGCTGTGACAAAACTTCCCCATCTGTAAAATGATGATAATACTGCTTTAACTCACAGGGGATATTTCTAAGATTTTATTCACTAATATTTGCAAAAGGCTTTGAGATCCTGCAAAAGGAATTTGTGTAAAAGTGAAAAGTATTATCACTCTGAACCCAGCCGAGATAAGAGAGACAGTTTGAGTGCCATTTTACAGGGCTGTATAAAATACATCATGGCCATTATCACTAACCTAAGGAAATAGACTTTTTAGAGTACTAAGAAGCATGGGATATCTGTAGTAGCCTATAAAAATAACAACCAAAGTGGATTTCATCCACCCAGTTTACAAGCCTGCAGATGTCTACTAAGGCTTGGTACATGTCTGGCTGCATGGGTGAGTAGTACATATTAATTCTTGTTCCATTTGTGTAAAGTTAACAAAACATTATCTTGGTTGGGTAAGATAACAATATTACGATGCTTGTTGAATCAATTCTCTTGTACTAGTACTACTTCTAATACTGTGAGACTGGTTTTTTGTCACAGGGTCTCAGAGTGCTTGGCAAAAAATGGATCTGAATTACTTGCATTTTCTTGTATATAACATGCCCCAAGGAAGATATGCGTCTTGATTTTGAAAGTTGGAATGAAGCGGGGGAAAAAGATCTTTCCTTGAAATACTGGATAGCACTAGCCGTAGTAAGTAACTGAGCCAGTGGAAAAGAGAGCGTCCACAGCTAGAAAGCCCTGCCGTGGTCATTGTGCTGCCCTGGTTTGTGCAGCACTACTTTCACTGTGTGTTGTAGGCAAGAAAGCAGTATTTTTCTCACCTTACAGATATGGAAACAGAAGCATACGACTTTGCTTAAGGTCACACAGCTCCTCACTGGTGTTCAGGAATAGCATCTAAACCTGATGACTTCACAACCTCTTCTCCAACTATTGGGCTAAGTACAGACAGTCAGAAAGCCTGGGGCTGAATCGGTTCAGTCTTTGCAGGTTAGTTTAAACTGCACAGATTAAATTGCAACAGAAGAGAACAGACATTTACCTTTGATTCAGAAAATGCAGCCATATACCTGCAGTAGCTCAGGCCAGAAGCCAGGGGGCATTTGAGCACGGCTGTCTGGTGGTGCGTTCTCTTCCTCTTCCTGTTGCCCCCGAGGTCTCTGGGATCCACAGTCCAGAATCACTTCAGCAGGACTCTGCAGGGTTGCTCATCACTTCCTCTTCCTGCTTCCAGGTGCCCTTGGGATTTGTAGTCCACACTTGCAGCCAGCAGTAAGTTTGAGCAGGTGAAGGGGTGTTTAACCCTCCTCCCTGGCCCCAGACCCCAGCCAGGGTTTGCTTGGAGGGGGCATTCCCCCTCCTGCAGACTGGGCTAAATCCCCAGCTGGCTTGCCTCCTCCACCCTTGTCAGCCAGCCATCACTGCTCCAGCTAGGGAGCAGAGGGGTGGGACCAGCCCTGGTCTCTGGACCAGACAGCACAGCCCAGCCCAGGGCTGAAAAGCATGCAGTGATGCCAAGGGCCTATGATTTAACTTGAACCAGAATGGGGTATGGGCATAGGCAACTGATAGGGGGGCATGGCAGGGGCATGTGCCCTCCCTGATAGGACTGTCCCTGCTGCCAACGCCACCAGCAGCTTCTGCAGATCCTTGCCAGCCCCATCCCCACTGCCGATGCCACCAGAGGCTTCTGCAAGTCTCCACCAGCCCTGTCCCTGCCACCAATGCCACCAGCGGCTTCTGCGGGTGCTCGCCAGCCCCGTCCCCACCACTGACACCACTGGCAGCTTCTGCAAGTGTCCCCCAGACTCAGGAGGCACCAGTTGCCCATGGGTCTGGAACAGAAGTTTCATAATCTGGTTTCATCCAAATCAGTTCAGTCTGATACTACATTCAACCAGGTTTATCTTAAACCAGTTTCAGCCATTTTCAAACTGGTTTATGTGCACTGAGGTTCTGTTCTGTTACAGGGTTAAACTAGCTTCTGATCACTTAAACCGGTTTGTGCATAACATCTAGCCCCAGACATCTCAGCCACCTGTCTTCAGCACAGTACGTCTAACATCAATCAAAAACACTGAAACAGTTTAAGGCAATCACGACCTTTTGCAAAAATCTTGTTGGTCTAATAAAAGAGATCATCTCTGCTGTGAGTCCTGATTGCCTTTTCCTTTAGACCAATACAGCTACAACCTGGATACCTGAAACAGTTTACACACTAACACCTTGGTTTTTTTGCTGACAGGATAACATCCTGAACACTATATGGACCAAGAATTTGTGCTGGAGAAAAGTGCTTTGCTATTGACTATGACAAGGGAGAGTTGGCCAAGTTATAGCTCTTTTCAGTATGGGCTGTGGTAATATGGGTCAGGGAGATAATATTCTTACGTCTTTGCTCCAGAACTTTTCCCAGGTTGATATTAGAGGATAATACTATGAGGATGCTGTGACATTAGGCCAGTAAGGTCTCACCTTCTCTCTTTAGCAGCTGCCACAGGGCAAATCAAACTTCTCCTGGTGTTTCCTGGCCAAGGAGATGGGAATGACTTGGATAACTCACAGGACTTCTTTCCGTACAGATACTCATTTGCAAAGTGGTGTAGAAACTAGTGGTAAACACTGAGTTGCTTTTTCATCTTCTTGTCCTCAACGTGCACAGGTAGTCCTATGAGCAATAGGATTTGGGGCAATCGGGATCAGAGTTTACATCTTGCCAGTTTATAATGACAGGACTTCCTCAACTCTGAACGTGCTGTCTCCTAACGTTAACCAAAACCACCTTAAAATAACAGCTCTCTCTTGCCTTGTCACCTGGTTTGCTGCAGGAGAAAACCAAGAGAACAAGAGGTTTCCTTTTAGTCCACTGAGGTAGAGCTTTTCAATATTCACATCCTTGACACTGATATGCTCTTAAATAACTACAGCATCTGCACATTTATTGTCCCCGTGGGTCATCACCTGGATCAGGGGATTTCAGGATTTTTGCTTGAGCATTAAGAAATTTTTTGGCAAATATGCACTGTAACATTTTTCTAATCTAATGATAATTTGATGTGCTAGAAACCCATTGAGTGGGAATATGGTTAAAATGTGAGGAAACAATACCATGCTAGGATCAATGTCATCTGTGAAAAGTATTCTAAATACCGGTGTGGATTCATTATGGATAGCCAAACGCAGTGTGCTGCAAATAATCCGAAGCAATAAGCAAACTTCAGAGGGGGAAAGCAAATTAAAATGAATATTAAGATTCATCTGGAATCTACACATGCAGCATTTAAATCAATCAATCAATCAAAAATGCAGGACCAGCCCAGATATCTGCAAAGATATCATCAGTGCAAAACTCAGGGTTCAAGAGCCTCAGTGTTTTAATAGGCTTGATGTGAAGCAAAAATCAATCCTCAGTGGTAGATGTTCACCCTAAATATGCTGGTACAGGAAGGTGAGTGTCTGGGGTGGGGGGGTAGATACTTCCTGCTTTGCAGTGGAGAATTTCTGCACATTGTGGAAGGGCACAAACCCCTCTTATGCTGGACATCTGCACAAAAGACGCTTCCAAGCCGACTTTAAACATGGGAAATACCAGACTTCTGAAACCTGCAGGGAGGACATTTCTGAAATTGCCTCAAATCCTTAAGAGCAATCCAACTCAAACCCTTTATAGTGCAAGAAATCTGTTTCTAGCAAGGATTTTAGGGTTGTCACTATGCTGTACAACTCAACAACACTCATATTCTCAGGTCCATATACTGCAAAAAATAAAAGTCCCTACCACCTGAGCAAAAGGAAAATCTTCATTAGCTGTTGGCAGGATATGGTCTATGACCTACAGTTCAGCAGTCCTGGTTCAGTGCAACAGAACCACTGTGTGCCAGCAAGGCACGTATGCTAACCTGTTTTTAATGACATTAACTCTGCTAGTCTCTGAAGCACCGTAGGTGAGCTAAGCAGGACGTGCCGAATAAGTCTAGTCTTGCTGATCAGTCAGGAATAACCATAAATCTCAGAGATATGTCAAAGCTGATGCCGAAAAGACACACCGAGTAGAAAAAGACACCAATCAATTTTTTGCACACCTAAGATCTAGTATCAGGTCACCAGCATATGCCACATGCAATCGTTTAAGTGATACAATTAACCGATGTCATT
Source organism: Crocodylus porosus (assembly GCF_001723895.1). Classification (NCBI taxonomy): domain Eukaryota; kingdom Metazoa; phylum Chordata; order Crocodylia; family Crocodylidae; genus Crocodylus; species Crocodylus porosus. Next base: position 57,936,567 of record NW_017728949.1, on the reverse strand, counting down.
AGTGCCGTCTGTGTTTGTGTGCTCTCTGTTCCTTTATCCGATTTGCGCAACGCACACATTGTAGGCACAGTATAAATAAAGCCGCCACAATTTTACAGGGTGATAAAACAGTACGCTCACAAACAAGTAAAAAAAATCCCCAGAATAGCTCAAAGACAATTCCTCTTTCACTGAGTTAAATGCTAGTTCTGTGAAGGGAAAAAAGTATGTTTAGTGCAAGAGTGAGTCCTTGAAAAGAAAACAGTCTCACAACCCACAAACCCAAGCAAATAAAAAGACAAATTGTTCACGGAGATAAAAGAAAAAACAAAGAGGAACCTTTTTAACAATGATTTTTTTCATTCTTTATAATCTAGTATCAGTATCAAGGGCTGAATAGGGAGGACCTGTGAGTGGCACCTGCATGGGCCGGCCGTGAAGGTCACATACCATCCTACGAATCTCTCCCCGCCCCTTGTATTAGAGATACAATATGTTACATTCCTTCCTTTGTGCTGACATGAAGCGACTTCAAGTCCATGTCCAAGTCTAAACAGTCAAGAGCTGTAACCCAATCCTAACGTGTGACTTTTGCAACTCAACTGACAATGGGAACCCGAGATCACTGACCTTCTCAACCTCCTACATACCACTGCAGCGTCTTCCTTCGCCTCTGCCACTTCCCTTTCCCCCTAGCAAGGTCAGCTCTATCAGACTGGTGCTGACCTGTCGGGCGCCCGGCACAACCCATGCCTGGATCGTTTGGGTTTTTTCCAAACAATTTTATTACAGGCATCTCTGAGGCCGGAGCAGCAGAATGGATTCCTTTCACCAGACTGAATCGTGTAAAACTCTTGCAAAGCTTTCTGATGAACTGCTGCCAGGAGGTAGTAACTGGCTTTTTTTTTTTTTTTTTTTTTTTAG
>NW_017728949.1:57929363-57935513 GCF_001723895.1 Crocodylus porosus | reverse complement strand
ACCCTTTTGACTCTTCAAAAAAAAATGTGACCCTGCAGTATGGAGAATATTCTAATTACTGACATGCACAAAGTTTATTAGTGTCTTGATTATAGTACTTTAATGATTTGAGGAGCGGAGATGTTAGGAAGATCCTGATGGTTCTGGGAGGCCTACAGCTTAGAAGATGTGGATCTGTTCCCTAGCTTGACTACAGACTTTCTTTGGACAGGTCATTTAGGGAAGTATTTTTAGAAAGGCTCAAGTGACTCAGGTGCTTTTAGTATCCAGGTTGTCAGGTGCTTTTGAGAATTCAACTTCTAATCCTTCCAGGCCTTAGTTCCCCATCAGTGGTTTAAGGAAACCAATACTTCCTTTCTCTCATCCCTGTGTCGGTTTAGCTCGCAAACTCTTTACTACTGAGCTGCTCTCTTATTAGGTGTACGCCACCTGCTTAGCACAACTAGGTTTCCAGAGCAGCTGGATAATGAGGTGACACCTCGAATATCATATACGGTAACCTGTACTGGATGGTATAAGAACTACTCAGTCTTAATGTGAATGACCGGTGTGCAAGCATCAGGGAAATACTCTAGGTCAACAACAGTAGGACCCCCAAAAGGCACATAGGGCATGAGCAGTTCAGCAATGACTCTAAAACCCTAGAGACATTGAGAGAGAAAGAGATCTTTCCTACATACATTTTGTTAGGCACCCTATGTCCCACGTATTTCAGCATCTCCACTCAAATTTATAAGGACTGTTGCAGACTCCACAGGGCAAGGGTATATACAATTATGCAAGGCTATCCCCTTTTAATTACATGCAATATATACATGCAGTGATTTAGCTGACCTCCTGAGGTCCCTTCCAACCCTAATTTTCTACGATTATACACAGTGTATTTTATACAAGGAAAAACAATGGTCAAGGGAGCACATTTAATGTTTGTGTGCTTTTCCACTACAGGTTTCCCTCGCTTTATGTGTTCCTGGAAAACGGGACATAACTCGAATCCATACAAAGGGAACCCGCTTTACAATGTAACAAATAGGGATACGTTCCAAGGCCTCGACTGCACTGACCCCCTCGACTGTACCGATGTGGCGCTGTGCCACTCCTGGGGCAACTGCAGCTCCAGCAGTATGGGCACCAGCTGGCCTGAGCGGCGGGCACCGCTCCCAGGTGGCTTCATGGCTCGCAGCTCCCAGGGCACCACGCTCCCGGGACCAGCCTGGGCCAGGCTGCAAGGGCAGCGCACCAGCCTGGCCTAGGCACCACCACCTGGCTCAGCACCCCCCAGATGACTTTTTCTTCCTTCACCTACGGCATCACTCCAACAATGCACCACACCAGGCAGCTGCCTGTGGGCTTCCACCACACCAATCACATAAGAGTGAATTCACCTGGCATATATAACCATTTCTTGGTATAAAAAGGGTCATCGCATAAGAGTGAATTCACACATACAAAACCCCCATACAGTGAGGGAAACTTGTCAATAGAAATACTTGCATAATGTTTTCATGAGTATAAGAATCCAGTATGAAGGAATACTCCTTTGTGACCTGAAAAATTATTTTATAGTGCTTTTAGACATAGCCAGGAATTTACCAGGAAAGTAACTGCTTCTTTGATGGCTACATGCCATGTACAGCTAGTGTAGCTTGACTCTCCTATATATACAGGAGAGTTGAGTCGTTAAATGTACTCCCTTGATCACTGTTTTTTCTTGTACACATTCTGTATAGTCATAGAAAATTAGGGTTGTAAAGGAAACCTCAAAAGGTCATCTAAATCACTGCATATATCTGGAGAGTCAAGCTACACTAGTTATACATGACATGTAGCCACCTGATTGTGTCTAGAATCTTAATATGATGCCTCTTGCATCAAGTAGAAAAAATGGACTTTGGAAGGGAAAAAATTGGAGCTAGCTATCCCTGAAGAAGTTGCTGGAAACAGTAGTGTGGGGTGGGAACATGTAGTTGGGCTGCGTTTCAGAAGAGGAACAGTCAACCATCCTGCATACATACATTATTGTCTATACTGTACCAAGCTATTCCCAAGGATCTAAAAACCTAAGGCTGACCTAAAAGTGCTTGGAAAAAATTGCCAAAGGAATAAATTTTTTCTGACAACTAGCACTCTGAGAACTTTTTACCTCAAATATGACTGAGGGACAGACAAATTGTTACAACTGCACAATGGAATTCGGTCCCGTATGCATTAGTAAGATGATGCCGGCAACTACCTTGACAGCTCCATTATCCGCAAGGAGCAGACACCTTGTTAGAATTATCCACAAGAAGCTGACATCAAGGGCTCTTCTAGTGAGCAGATTTGCACATCGAATGAACTCAGTTGTTTGTAAAAATTCGAAAGCCTTTTAGATGAATATATAGATGTGACGGTTTCAAAGGCACACAGAAAAAACATTTCTTCCATGATAAAGACCTCTATAATTGGAATGACATTAATTGGAAAAAACAGCCCAAGTAGCAAAGCCTCCTTGTAACTCCTCCATGGACGGCAGGGCTAGGATTCAGAGAGAATTTGGCAAATTGGAGAACTGAACCAAAAGAAATCTCATGCAGTTCAACAAGGACAAGTGCAAAGGCCTGCACTTATGAGGAAACAATCCCCTGCACCAGTACAGGCTGGGGGCTGACTGGTTGGGCAGCAGCTCTGCAGAAAGCAGTAGCAACGTGTAGGGAGTACAATGAGGTGCACATGCACCCCCTGAGAGTGCTGGTGCACCCCCTGACAGGCTGCGCTCCCTGCTTAGGAGTACCAATGTCCCTGATGTGAGAGCCGGCTGGGGAGTGGGAGTGTTGCAGCCACTTCTCAGCCGGCATGATTGGCCACGGGGGGGCATCCCCTCCCCACCCCGCCAGTTGGCAAGATTGGCCACAGGGGACACCTCCTCCCTGTCGCTGACTGGTCGCTGGGGGGGCACATGCCCCTCCTGACTAAGGTAGCACCATTTGCTCATGACAGAAAAGGACCTGGGGGTGAGAATGGACAATAAGCTGAATAGGAGCCAACAGTGTGCCCTGGTTGCCAAGAAGGCTAATGACTTCCTGGGCTGCATTGGTAGAAGAGTTGCCAGCAGATCAAGGGATGTGATTATTCCCCGCTACTCAGCACTGGTGAGGCCACATCTGGAGTAGTATGTCCAAGTTTTGGGCCCCCCACTGCAGAAAGGACATGGATACATTGAAGAGAGCCTAGCGGAGGGCAATTAAAATGGTTGGGGGGCTGGAGGACACGACTTATGAGGAGAGGCTGAGGGAACTGGGCTTATTTCATCTGGAAAAGAGAAGACCAGGCGGGATTTAATAGCAACCTTCAGCTCCCTGCAGGATGGTTGCAAAGAGGATGGAGCTGGTTCTCAGTGGGGGCAGATGACAGAATACAGGGCAATGGGCTCAAGTTGCAGCAAGGGAGGTTTAGGTTAGATATAAGGAAAACTTCCTCACTAGGAAGGTAGTAAAACACTGGAACAGGTTACCCAGAGAGGTGGTGGAGTCTCCATCCTTTGAGGTTTTGAAGACCCAGCTGGGCAAAGCCATGGCTGGGATGATCTAGTTGAGGCTGGTCCTTCTTGGAGCAGGGGGGTTGACTAGTCGTGACCTCCTGAGGTCCCTTCCACACTCATTTTCTATGATTATAACTGCAGGAGACCTTGAAGTCTCTTTACCTTGGTAGCACCGATGCTGCAGCAAAGGATACTAAAGAAAACCCTATGGGTAGGGGGTCTACTGAACTGGAGGAGGCGAGTTTCCTAGGCAGATCCCAGGGCCAGCCACTGTTTTCACACTCTGAGTGCAGTGGGGCCCTCCCACACCACTGATTGGCTCAGGGGCTCTGGCAGTCCCAACCCTGCCTGCAGTTTGTTAGATAGCCCAAAAACTGTTGCATAATTACCCTGATTAATCCACATATTATTGTGGATATATTATTGTGGCAGGCAGCTGGGAGGCTGTACTGGGGTCCATGGAGCCCTGGCCCAGCTCATTACCAGCGGCAGGTTTACATGTGCAACAAGCCAGGCTGGGGCTTTGCAGACACTGGTGCTGCCTCCCATCTGCCTGCCCCAGCCCACCCAGGACCCCTCCAGCTGCCTGGAGCCTCCCTGCCTCCTGCTGTGAGGAGCTCACTTCCCATTTCGCCCTTTCTACCATGCTCTAAGACTGCAGGGCTTCCCACATTATTCTCTGCTTTCCAGTAAGTTTTCTGGTAATGGGGGGGGGGGGTTGGGGTTTTTTTGGGGGGGTTGCAGTGAACCAATGCTTTTTGCAGACCCCACTCAATTTCACATTTTCTGCAAAAACTGTACAATTCGGTAGGTCCCTACCTATGAGCAGTACAGAAGCCAAAAGGACAGCTGGATCTGTGGTCCAGCTACCAACTCTCTACACTTCACAGAAAAACTGGTGTTTACAAGAGACCATGTCTCCTTAAATCTGTATATGAAACTACTGCAGCAAGAAGCAGCATTTTAAGATTGTAACTAGAACTATCTGCATTATCTAATTGCCTGCACACAACTGAATAGATGAACTATATATTCCTAGCTACTATATACACCCATATATATGTGTGTGTGTGTATATACATGTATATTTGTGTGTGTGTGTGTATTTATAGTAACTACATAATGTTACCGTTCCAAGAAAAATACAGCATCGACAGGAAACCTTGAGAGGTTTCTGCTGATGATCTTCAATACCCTGATTCCACTGCAATTATACACAAGTGTCATTCAGTGCCTCAGAACATTTTAAGGAACATTTTATACAACCATCGTATCAAAATCCCAAATACTAATATCCAATTAACAGGCAGGTGATTTTTCAAATGAAGTATATCACACATGTGGTGCCAGAATGCCTTATGCCATACTGACATGCTGTTGTCAAATATTGTATCAAGACAATTTGGGCATTTTTGAAAAATGACTGTACTAAATCTATTTTAATATTCAAATTTAATCTACATGAAATTAATATGAAATGGTAGTTGTAATAGATGGTTTTTAGATACCAACATCTCTCCCTATTATTAAATAGGAAATAATTATGGGATCTCTGTGGTAGTTGTTGACCACATACCTTTTATTATCAAGCATGAACATCATCCAGTGTTATGCTTTTCAATAAATTGAAAAATAAAGGCTAGAGAATAAAATAAAGACATAAATTAGCCTTTTAAAGACATTTAATGTTCTCAAAATAATTCTGATTTAACATCCTCAGCAAAGATAGCAAATATCAACATCTCACCTGAAGAAACATTTTAAAGTATATTTATCATCTCTAAAATGCTTTCTGGTGGCATATATTGTTAGCTTGCCCTTCTAAAGAACTGTATGTAAGAAATTCCTGGCATGCAGTAGATTACACAATATTGCCATCAAACATGGTCTGTTTTTACAGGAAGAGGTGGAAACTGAAATCTTAGACCCAAGGGAACAAATCTTTGATTTGACTTGACCCAGTCAGAGGAAGCCAAAAACATGAGGAGAGCAGAATATTTGAGATAAGGACGATTAAGGAAATAAGACATATAACATACACATACTGTCCTGGTAGGATGAGAAATATTTGTTGTGAAATAGCATGCACAAAGGCATATTAGAGAATCTTTACCTTGATTGACCTCTGATTTTGCATAGTAACTTTGGGTTGCTCTCAATTTTCTTTGGGCTGTCTCTTTATTCAAAAAGTTGAAATGTCACATGGCAAGTAAATGCATTACATTTGGAACAGAATCTCATTTAATTAAAAAATGGGCAAGTTTACTCCTGGTACAAACTGCATATTAAAGCTTTACCTTTTAAATACGAGTAAAGACCGATCAACAAGAATGAAAAAAATTCCAGTGATTTTAGCCCCAAGTATCTTAACATTAATTCTTCTGAAACATTTGTAACTTGTGAATCAACAGTTTTGTCCATTTGTGCATGTACAGCCTTAGGACCATAGGAAAGTAGGGCTGGAAGGGACCTCATGAGCAGGAACCTACTGAAATCACAATTTCATGGAAATTGCAAAATTGGACAATTCCTGCAAAATCTGCAGGGGAAGGTGGGGGAGGAACTAACTTACTAAAAATAAAATTGCTGGCTCCCCAGTGGGAGCCAATACTCCTCATGGCCACTGCAGC
>NW_017728949.1:57917712-57929093 GCF_001723895.1 Crocodylus porosus | reverse complement strand
TTCTTTAGGTAGCCTGTTCCCATTCTTGGCCACCCTAGGTGAAGTCTCGTCGGTACTGAATAAAGCAGAAGAATCATTTCCCTTGATTTGCAAGAGACGCTGCTGTTAATACAAGTCAGTATCCTGTTGGCTCCTTTTTAATTATTTAGGTTTTTTTCCCCAACAGGAGTGCACTGTTGGCTTTTTTTCAGCTTCTGGTGCATGCTGAGTCCCAGATCCTTCTCTACAGGACTGGAGCCCAGGCAGTCACTCCCTCCCAAGTGCAGGACCTTGATGAATTTCACCAAATTGATTTCAGACCATTTCTCCAGTTTATTCAAGTCATTCTGGATCCCAGCCCTGCCCTCCAAAGCGTTGGAAACTCCACCCAACGTGCTGTCATCTCCTAATATGTGAAATGTTCCCTAAATTCCTTCATCTAGATCATTAATGAAGCTGTTAAACAATACAAGTCCCACAACAGATTGCTGGGGAACCCTTCTTAATACTTCCTCCCAACTAGACATTGAGCTATTGATCAAAAATCCATTCAGTTTTGTACCCACCTTACAGTACTTGCAACTTGTCTGTATTTCCTTAGCTTATTAATGAGAATAATAATAAGCCGGGGGCATGAGGAAGGGTGGGGGACAGTATCAAAAGTCTTGCTAAAGTTAAAGTATATCACATCCTCTGCTCTCCCCCATCCACTGAGCCTGTCATCTTATCATAGAGGGAAATCAGGTTGGTCAGACATGACTTGCTCTTTGTAAATCCATGCAGCTGGTCCTGATCACCTTGTTCTCCACATGGTGCATCACAATAGATTCCTTCAGGATCTGCTGCATGATCTTTCCAGGTATTGATATCAGGATTAACTGGATCCTTCTTCTTGCCTTTTGTTAAGGATAGGCACTATATTTTCCCTTTTCAAATCATCTGGGACCTCACCTGACCTCCACAAGTTCTCAAAGTTGATAACTAATGGCTCGGAAAAGAGCTCAGCCAATTCCTTCAGTAACCTAACCCAAGGGTGTCAAAGATGTGCCCTGTGGACCCCTATCATCCGGCCCACAATGCTGCCTGCGGGCAAACATCATCTTAGCACTGCACCCCCCCCCAGCAAAAATAAAAGTCGATAACTATCTTTGTATGAGATCAAGTAGATCTAAACTGGTTGCAAACAAATTTAAACTGGGTGCAAGAAACCTTCCAACTATCATAGCAGAAAAATCATGGCAGAAGCACACTGTGTAGTGGCTCCTTTAATCTTGCTGTTTTTGCCACATGCCTCCCTCGCCCCCCAGCAACTGGTGGAGGGGCCCCATTGGTCTCACCACTCACTGGTTTTAAATAGGCTGTGGTTTTTGCCTCCTGGCCAATAAGCAGCAAGTGGTGGGGCCACGTGGTCCCCTCCACCAATCAGCAGCAGGTGGTGGGAGAGGAGGGGGCACAGACAAAAAAACAAGACTAAAGGAGCCACTGTGCAGCACACTTCCACTGTGATTTAAGTAGGTGTCTATCAATAAGTTTATGGAAAATACAGTATGATAGCAGAAGAAGGTTTTTGGTGTAGTAATACAATGGTGTGACATGTATATTGTAGATTTGATCTATTTAGTATCTCCATGAAGAGGTGGAAGAGAAACTTCATCTTTGTACAGGAGGTATCCGGAATCTTATGCTTTGAATTTCTGCAGGTCAAATCCCATCTTCATCCCCATAAGGAAAATATTATTCCCTTTTGGAGTGTTTTTTTGTCTTCCACTGCTAGAGGTTGGCGTTTGGCTGGAGGGCACTGATGCTGAAAATCTCTGGGTCTTGTTCATACATTTGGGGTGAAAATCACCTAATTTGGGGACAGAAAAGAAGTTTTCCTCAGAATCAACAAGAACCACTAGATTTTCTTACCTTCTTTTGTAGCATGGGACACTTCCTCTTCATCTGAGTATATTTGATCCTAGCTGATTTCCTGCCACAGCAAAGATGGGGCATTGGCCATATTCTTGTGCTTCCTGTTCTTTACCTGCAGCAGCCTGTTGGGTTTTGCATAGGGTGCCTTGTAGCTGTGGTACGAGAGTCAGGAAGGGTTATCTATAGACATAAGGATTTATTCTCAGTGCACAAATCAAAACCTATCTTTTTTCAAGCAAAACAAAATACTCATCGGTGAGATACAAACACATTCTTAACTGCCCTCTTCAGTTCCCTGAAACTGCTCTCACTGAGTTTCATTTTTGATTATCATGTAGTTCAAACCCCCCCCCCTGCCGCCCAGCCCCCAGGGCTATCCTTTTGGAACACAAGATGGGAAATGACCTCCTGGGGTCTTCAAGTCCAAGTCTCCTGCTACTGCATGCAACCAAATCACAGGAACATATCATGCCTTCCACACACTGATCAAGGTCTGTCCTTGAAATTTGGATTTTTGCCCCCAAATTCTTCTTTGGAAGCCATTCCAGAACTTCACACCTCTGATAGTTGGACCCTTCTTTTGATTTCAGTCCAAATTTATTCATAGCAAGCTTAGACCCATTTGTTTTTGTGCCAACATTGTCTTTTGGCTTCAGTTATTCTGTACCCCCTCAGGAGTTTACCCCTTTAATGAAGTGGTAGAGTGCACCCCCTTCTCTAGCCTTCATTTTGCTAAGCTAAAGAAGCCAAATTCTTTTCACTTCCTCTCATAACACTTCTAGGCATTACTCTAATCAACATAGTAGCCCTTTTAGCCAACTGTTCCCATTTGAATTCATTTCTTTTGAACAACTGTGACCAGAACAGACCATGGTATTCTAGATATAGTGTCATCAGTGCCTGCTACAATTAATACTTGCTTATCAATTATGGAAATACCCCACCTGATATATTCCATAATTGCATTTGCCTTTTCATAGCTGTATCACATTGTTTGCTCACAGTTTTCTGTTACCTATTACTTCCAAGGTCTTTTTTCCTCCTCAGCTGTTTCCAGTTGATGACCCCCAACTACAGCAGAAATTCTTATTATGAATCCAAGTGCATGGCTTTGCACTTTGTACTATTACATTTTATTCAACTTTTGCTACTTTAATCCCCAAGATTTTCATTAATGTTCTGGATTCAGGAGTCAGCTGTGAACTGGACAAGTTCGCGGATGATACCAAATTCTGGGGGAGGGCGGTCACACCGCAGGACAGGCTGGGGATACAGGCCAACTTGGACACACTCTCAAGGTGGGCCGACCAAATCCTGATGGCCTTCAGTGCAGAAAAGCGGAAGGTGCTGCACCTCGGTAGGAAGAACCCCCAGCACACTTACAGGCTTGGCAGTGCTACACTCGCTAGCACCATAAGCGAAAGGGACTTGGGGGTCTTGATAGACCACGAGATGAATATAAGCCACTAGTATGATGCGGTGGTGGGCAAAACTAACCAAACTCTGGCATGCATCCACCAATGCATCTCAAGCAAGACCACGGAAGGCATCCTCCCACTTTACTCAGCCCTGGTGAGACCACAGCTGGAGTCCATGTACTCTTCAGTCATACAGAACCACGTCCAACTTTGTGAATTGGTTTAAAATCTTTGCTCCCAGACTTGCAATATCATGCACAGGTTCCTTCAGAGATCCAGAATGGACATTTTCAGGGTCCCCTGGTGTAACTACATCACATTTTTTGAGTCTTGCTTCCAACTCAGATGTGATATATTCCACTATTTTTCCTTCACTCCATTAGCATTCCTTCATCTTTAATCTATCTTGAAACTCCAGATCAGCCATACTTCTTTCCTTGTTCCATTTTTATTCATATGGCTAAAGACAGCATATGGCTGTCTTAATATTTTTTGCAAGATCTAACTCTTCTTGAGTTTTGCCATTCTCACTTTATTCATTCACCCCCTGATCTCTACAATATAGATTTCTGTGCTTGTCTGACTTTTTTTATTCCCCCTTTTAGGTCCTCTGCTTATTCCTTTCTCTCATTCTTCTTGCTCATTCCTACCCTCTGTGTATGTTGTTGGCCTGGATGCCTGACAATCGGTTCCCAAAACAGATCCTATACTCCCAACTCACCACTGGTCACTGCTTTAGAGGTAAGCAAAAAAAGAGGTGCAAGGACATTTCAAAGGCCAATCTGAAGAAATGCAATATTAACATAAATGCCTGGGAGACTTGATCACTGCACCATCCCCAATGGCGCTGTGATGTACAACCAGGCATCAGTCATTGTGTACAAACTTATCTCACTATGAAGTCAGAGAGAGAGAGATGAAGGAAAAGATCCAACATCACCAGGATCTACTCCTTCCTGCGAGAATATATAACCACTCAGCCCTAGTGTGAACACAATTATACTGATATCAACATACTTATAGCAGCATAGCTTATTCAAATGGGAAGGGGTACACGTATACGGCTCCTTTATACTGATCAGTGTCCAGAAAAGCTATAGCCCAGTATGAGAGAAATCACATCCCTAGCAGACAGCCATACAAGAAGAGTATGTTGACCAGGCTTAAGACAGCCAAATGACCTCTAATGTCCTCTTTGCTTTTCTTTCACATTTTCCCTGCATAAAATTGAAAAAAAACCACCCCTCTAATACATGACCACAACTTTATTTGTGCAATATGAAGCAGAGGGCACATAAGTGCATCGAACAGATAAATCCAACCAAGTTAGGTAACAGGATAGAAAACTGGATTGCAAAACAAGTAAGAATTTTTATTGGGGAGAACAGGGATAGAGAAGTTTGAAACTAGAAAATGTATCCGGTGTTTTAAATAAAGCCTGAGATAATTAGGCAGCAAGTTCCCATAGCTGTTCGGTGGAAAAGCTGATAAGGATGTGCACAAGGACACCGTATTTCAAATAGGTACCCCAGTGATTTTCAGTAGCATTAGGAACACAATTCTTCCAATTCCCTTCTTAAGTTTCAGCATGAGCAGAAAAACATCTTCTCTTTTTTTCTTGTGCAGTGATGAGTAATAGCCAAGAAATAAAGCCTATGGTTTTATGCTTTCTTGGGCTAACTTAAATATTCCCGTCCACTCTCTGCCAAAAACTCTGTGACAGAGTTGGTTTCTGAGTCTAAATATACCCTTAGGTCACTAAGAATGCTACCTATTCTTTATGAAGAGGGGAAGGATTTCAGTTTAGTACAAACAGTAATTTAGCTACAAAAAGAAATTATTTTTCAGTGCCAAAACTCCTTTTAAAAAGCTTCTTAAATGTAAAGGGTTGCAGAATGGCATTCCTGGGAGCAATGAAAAGGAAATCATCAAGGGGTACACAGTGCTGTATTTAACGGGATATTTCCAGTTCTTGACTCAGTGCTATCGCTAGTTAAAATTCATGACCAGGCTAGTCCTCACATAAACCTTTTGTGATCTCCACCACCTTTTGCTTCAATATTTATGTTACAACAGATTTCTCTGTTTCCTTAACCTTTGCAGCTCATCTTACACTACAAAAATAACCAAGTCCTTTTTATTTTCTGTATCACAAAGAGCAACATCAGAATCCAGTTACTGTTGTTCAGGTTGAGGGACAACATTAGATACCAAGGAGATGCTCATAGGTACAAATAGTGGTTAGAAACCTACCTCTCATTGAAAACCACTGGGAGTCAGGCCCCCAACAGTCATTTGTACCTTTGAATCTCTCCCCTTTGGCTAGTAAGGGCATGTACACATGTACTAACTTTCTGACAGTTAAGCCAGCTTAACTTTTTTAAAGCCATTTAACTGTCAGAACATGCACACACTGCAGAGTCGGCTTAAATGAGGTGCAAGGTAACACACCTCTGACATGTATTATGTTGAGCCTCAATAGTTAAGTCAACTAAGCCCACAAGCTGGCTGCCACCATGTCAAGGAGTTGTATATGTGCATGCTCCAACATGGCTTCACTTAAGTCTGCTTAGTTAAATCGCTTTATTTGAAGTCAGCTTTATATGTGTGCACACACCCTAAATTTATAAATTCAAAAATCACAGGGCCAACTCTCAGCTTACTAATAGTGCACCCACTGCTAGGCTTGTTAGCTCTCCAGCTTGATGGCATCATTTGAATTCTGATTATATTCTGTCTGCAAGTCTACCACTAAAAGTCTATTATTGGATCTTCCCAATAATAACTACATGTTATATATCTAGATTTACTGGGACGCACACAGATGTTATCGTCACTTAACATTAGGTGGTGGCAGGCCCTTTCATGGCCAAGCCAATAGAGAAAGTTGCATAAGAAGCTTCATATATCCCATCCTATGTGGCTGTATAATCACGCATCCCTGAACCATATGTACCTCAGAAGATGGCAGAAAGGTTAACAATACTTACTCTCTCTCACTACATGATGGCTCAGTAAATGAGTTTGGTACAAGTGACAACTTGTTTCATGGATTGAACAAATTGCTTGTTGCCCCTGTGGACAGAAGCAACATAGAAAGTGCTTGTCCAATGCACAATACCCCCACTACTACCATATCCTCCCCTCTCCTCACATCTAATCTTGGCATATGTGATGGAGAAGTTGCAACTTGAGGCATTATGCTTGTCAAGTCTGCCCACTGAACAAACCTACTTGCTGTTCAATAGCTGCTCATCCAGACATGAATTCATAACCCAGAGAAGCCTAGTATAATCCATTATACAACAATAATAAAAAGAATAGTACCCCAGCCTTTTCACCTCAAAGCACCTTACAAAGCAGATGAGGATCATTATATCCATTTATCAGATGAAGAAACTGGTGCACCAGGTGGGGTATGGTCTGTCCAAAGTCACCCAGGTCTCCCGAGTCCTGGTCCAGCATGCAACACTGCCTTTAACAATTATTCAGTTTACCTGGTCTTTCAGCACTGCTGTACACATCACGTCTATGTTCTTGGTCTAGGAAACCGCATTCTTAAACACTGGTGGAAATAAATATCAGCAACGTGCAACAAACCTAAAAGCATGACGTCCCTAATGAGAGCGGCTAAAAAACTGCCCGTTGATAGTTAACGTTAAGCAACTGCCAAGGGAAAAATACATATGTATCCTTGCCTTGTCTATTGATAGGAGCCTAAGGTCACACAGCAAGTTATCATTGTTCACTTTAATCTCTGGCTTTTCATCTCAATGCCTGGATTTATAAATCAATGCGAGAAGCAAAGCAAATAACTGGAACAGCCAGGAGTTCCTTCAGAAAACCATCAGGTGGCCCGGCATATATTTCCTTGTGTTCAGCAGAACAACACGTCATAAAGCTGCAATGGAATTTGGACTTGCTGATCCGCCAGAGGCGGAACATGTGGAAGGCAGAAATTATTCTTTGTATGTCTTGAATACTACTTTGTTGAACAGGTGTATGCAAAGAGGCGACCATTCTTGCTCCTGAATGCTTCTTGGAATTAGGCTCCAGGCCACAGGCTTATCTAAAGTCCTTGGAATCCAATTAAAACTGCACTTGGGTCTAGACTGAATGATCTTTCCATGCCCTGCTGGTAGCGCGACTTAACAGTTCTCCATCTAGGGTCGTTAAAAAATATCTATTGCGGGTCAGAGTGCTAAATTCTGCGAGTTACATAAAGTATGCATGCGTCATGGGATGGAAAACCAATTTTTACACTCTTCAGATATTAGGCTGGACATTTTAATTTCACCATGTCTCACTGATAACCATTGCCTTGGTTCCTCTACTGTAATTACTCGCAGTGTGTGTCTCAGTTCACTAATTGCAACAGATTTCCAAAACCTCGGTGCAAATCCCCTTTTGGAGAAAGGAAGAGGCAGTGGGCAGGGTATTTGGCATCACTGCAGTCCATCAGTGGATAACTATGATCCAAAGAATTGGGCTACCACTTTTTTATTATTATTAATCTTAATTTCCACCAGAACAACTCTTCTAAATAAATGGAGATGTGGACATTACTGTTCTGCTCTCTGTAATTACGTTCCTCATGAAGTGCCCCTCTACACTATAAGCTTTGGGCAACTTTGCTCTGTTTGCCTCTGTATCCACTGATATTGCAATCTTGATCAGCTCTCACTAGTTTAATTGGGCACCAACCATCAATGAATGCTCAGGTGCTGAAGGGAATTGTGACTAAGATTCGGTAGGGGACGCGTCCCTAAGTCAGAGCTGTACCAATTGCTCAGCAGCTTGCCAGGGGCATTGTGTTGCTGCCTTCCAGGTGCAATGCACCATTCAAAGCCCTGATCACTCACGTTCTTTAAAGATTGCGTCTTTTCTTTTTGTAACAATAGGCATCCCAGAAAACTCCAGCTTGGCGAACTTCTTGCCTGAATCCCATTGAAGATCAAGTGTCCTTCACTTATGCTACTAAGCAAACAGCTATGTTGGCATACTGCATGCAGCACTCGCCACCTTTTACTTCAGAGGTGCCCGCTGGCCTGTCATTTGTACATGTAATTTGGATAGCGGTTTGTAAAACAGTTTGGTTAACGCATCTAGCACTTCATCCGAAGATCTGATCTATAGCCGTTAAGTACTTGAGCCTCGTAGCATACCTCTGAGGCATGAAATATTGTAACCCCTTTACAGACACACAAGGTAATCGAGGGGATGTTAAACAACTTGCTCGGGGGTACGCGATCCGGTGTCAGAGCTGGAACAAGGATCCAAGGGAGCTCTGCTTCACAGCCATGATGTAATTGCTACAGCATCAAGCCTCTGTGTGAATAACCCCATGTTGTTAACTCTTAGGTGAAGCAGAATCTGACCTTTAATGTACATTAACCATTTAAGTGAAAAATAGAAGAGCTGCCATAAATGAAAACTTTTGAAATCAGGCACTGTCTTTTTGCTTTGTATTTGCACAGCACCTAACCCAATGGAGTCCCAGCCTGCGACTGGGGTTCTTAGCCACTAGTACAATAAGGGTGATAGATAACAAAGAAAATTATTGATATTCATTTACCACACTGGCAAAGCTGCAAACAAGTTCTGGAAATAACTCAATATTAGCGTCACTAAAACATTGGCATCTCAGCATAGCGTTGCACAGTCTATACACCTTCAGACTTAACACAAAGACATTTTTAAAACTATTTTACTGAGTGTTTTAATCATTGTTTCAGTATGCTTCTTTTGCAGCTCTCCACTTGTAAAACTGAATCACTTAATTGTCCATATGGTGAACATGCAGGGGGAGGGGAAGACTTTTCAGAAACCTCTATCATTTTTTTAAAATAAAAACAAAGCAACTCTTCCACCTGTTATAACACCATGATTTTAAGTTCAGTTCTTTCAGGACTACAAGGCAGGGCTGCATTTCCCAGAAAGCATCCCATGATAAAAATCTCTAAAACCTTGGCCTGGGGATTTGAGGAGGGATCAGACCGAGCCACCAGTTTCAGTCCTGAATATTGCCCACATGAAACTTCAAACCACCATAATTCAGGAAAACAAGACTTCATCTCTCCCTTTCACAGAAGCATAGAAAATGAGGGTGGAAAGGGAGCTTAGGAGGTCACATCTAGCTGAACCCCCTGCTCCAAGCAGGCCCAGCCCCAGCTACATCATCCCAGCCAAGGCTTTGTCAAGCTGGGTCTTCAAAACCTCCAGGGATGGAAAATCTGTAACCCTCAGTGTTTTACTACCTTCCTGGTGAGAAAGTTTTTTCCTAACATCTAACCTAAACTCCCCTTGCTGCAGCCTGAGCCCATTGCTCCTTGTCCTGCCATCTGCCCCCATTGAGAACAGTCCAGCTCCACCCTCTTTGCAACCCCCTGCAGGGAGGTGAAGGCTGCTGTTAAATATGTGCCCCCACCCTTCCCCACACCAGACAAAATAAGCCCAGATCCCTCAGCCCCTCCTCACAGCCCCCAAACCATTTTCACTGCCCTCTGCTGAGCCCTCTCCAATGTTTCCACATCCTTTCTGTAGTGGGGGCCCAAGACTGGACACAGGACTCCAGATGTGGCCTCACCAGTGCTGAATAGAGGGGAAGAATCACTCCCTCAATCTGCTGGGAACACACCTACTAATGCAGCCCAGGATGCCATTAGACTCCTCCACAGCAATGACACGCTGCTGGCTCCTATTCAGTTTATTGTCCCCTGTCCCCCCCCAGGTCCTTTTCTGCAGAGCTGCTGCCCAGCCAGTCACCCCCCGCCTGTCCTGGTGCATGGGTTGTTCTGTCCTAAGTGCAGGACTTTGCACTTGTCCTTGCTGAACCTCAGGAGATTTCTTTTGGCCCAATCCTCCAATTTGTCGAGGTCACTCTGAACCCTAGCCCTACCCTCCAGTGCATCTGCTACTCCCCTCAGCTTGGTGTCATCTGCAACTTGCTGAGGGTGCACTCCCCATCCCATCTTCCAGGTCGTTGATGAAGATACTGAAGAAAACCAGCCCCCAAGCCAACCTCTGGGGTGCTGTACTTGATACTGGCTGCCAATTAGGCATCAAACCATTGATTATTACCCTTTGAGCCTGACTATCCAGCCAGTTTTCCATCCACCTTATATTCATCCAAGCCATACTTCCTCAGCTTGCTTGCAAGAATGTTGTGGAGACAGTATACAAACCTTCCTACAGTCAAGGTGTATCAAGCCCACTGCTCTTCCTGCCTCCACAGAGACAGCCAACGCGTCACAGAAGGTCAGGCACGACTTGTCCTTCGGGAATCCATGCTGACTGTCCCTAAGCACCAGGGATCCAGGTTTTCTGCTCGCAATGGAAAAATGCACTAAAACCCGGATTTTCTTATTTTACAGAGAAAAACCCAGATTTCGTCCTTTAAAAGGAGAAAAATGTGGGAAATGGGTCTCCCCTGGCAGGCTGGCAGAGTTCCAGCCTGCAAGGGGCTGGGGGGGGCATGAGAAGGGCGGTCAGGCAGGGGGTGCCATGCGCGTGTGCGCACGTACATACACACATGGTCGCCAAGCATCCCGGTGAGATGCTCCCGCAGGTAAATCCGGCTGGGGGAGTGGGGATTGAGGCCCCCACAGTGACGGAGAGAGGGAGGGAGTGCAACCCCCATTTGTGCACGGGGCAAGTGTGCGCTGCCTGCTGTGGGCTTGGGCTCCCTGCCCTGCTGCCCTCCCAGTGGGGGAGACCCATCATGCAGCACTGCAAGCCCCTCACTGCCATGGCAAGGTGCCCCCTGCCTGCACAGCAGCAGCAAGGGGCACAACTTGGTGCTGCCACCCTAACTGCTGCTGGGTGGGCAGGAGGTGCTTTGCCACAGCGGTGCAAGCATTGAACTTCCCTGCCCCACTCTGCTTTGCCATGCCGGGTCTTGCCCACTGAGCTGCGGAGACCCCAGGGGCAGGCTAGCAGGGATCCTGCATCCCCTGATGGGCCCCGTGGGGGAGAGGGAGCCAGACTCTGCACTCAGCTCTGCTGCAGCGGTTGCCACCTCCCTGGCAGCTGCAGGCGAGCCGGGGGGCGAGTGAGGGGCAGCAGCAGGGG
>NW_017728949.1:57905492-57917332 GCF_001723895.1 Crocodylus porosus | reverse complement strand
ACACACACACACACACACACACACACACACAGAGTGGTGTTTCATTTTATCATAGAAAAATATGGGTTCTGAGGGGTTTGAATCAGAGAATTTAACATTTTTAAACGTAGAAAACCAGGATCCCTGCTAATCACCTTCTCCAAGTGTTTAGAAATGGATTCCTTGAGGACTTGTTCCATGATTTTTCCAAGGACTGAAACGAGGTTGACCGCTCTATAGTTCCCTGGATCCTCTTTCTTCGAGATGGGCACTACATTTCCCCTTTTCCAATCATCTGGGACCTTTCCCTATCACCACAAGTTTTCAAAGATAATGGCCAGTGGCCTGCAATTAGCACCCTCGGGTGCATCGCATCTGGCCTCAAGATCTTGTACACATCCAGCTTTCGTAAATCATCTTTAACCTGTTCTTTCACCACTGTTGGCCACCTACCTCCTCCCCAAACTGTGCTGCCAGCTGCAGTTGTCTGAAAGCTGACCTTGCCTGGGAAGACTGAGGTAAGACAGGAATGAAATCCTTCAGTCTTTTCCGCATCATCTGTCACTAGGTCGCCTCCCCCATTCAGTAAGGGGACCCACACTTCCCCTGATCTTCCTCTTGTTGCTGACATACTTGTAGAAACCCTTCTTGTTCCCCTTCACATCCCTTGCAAGCTGCAACTCCAGCTGTGCTTTGGCCTTCCTGACTTCATCCCTGCATGCCCGAGCAATGCTCTTATACTCCTCCCTAGTCATTTGTCCAAGTTTCCACTTCTTTAAGCTTCCTTTTTGTGTTTTAGCTCACTGAAGTGTTCCCTGTTAAGCCAAGCTGGTCTTCTGCCATACTTATTAGTCTTCCTGCACATTAGGATGGTTCAGGTCAAGAAGACCAGTTGGCCTCTCCAACACCTGCACCAGGAAATTGTCCCCACCACTCTACAAAAATGTCCTGGATTGCCTGTACACTGTTGTCTTGGCATCCCAGAAGATGTCAGGGGGATCAAAGTCACCCAGGAGGACCAGGGCCCGTGATCAGGAAACTCCTGTTATTTGAGAACAGCCTCATATACCTCCTCCTCCTAGTCTAGTGGTCTGTAGCACCCATGACATCACCTTTGTTGCTCTCCCCTCTGACCCTAACCCAAAAGTCTTTTAACAGGCCTGTCTCCAGTGTCATACTGGAGCTCTGGGCAACCATACAGCTTTTTTATATGAAGTACAACTCCTCCTCTTCTGCCCTGCCTGTCCTTCCTGAACAGTTTGTACCCATCCATGACAGTGCTCCAGTCGTGCAAGCTCCCACCAAGTCTCTGTTATTACGATCACATCATAGTTCTGCGACTATACAAGGGCTTCCCATTCCTCCTGCTTGTTCCCCAGGCTCTGTGTGTTGGAGCAAACAGGTACCCAGGAGATGAAATTATCTGGAGTTGCAGACACATGGCCCATACACCAGTGCAAAGTTTCTCCAACTTTTTTGAGGGGCAACAATACCCCGGAGAAGAGCAACTTGCACCATAAATTATGTATCTGCTCCACATTTACACTGACATAACAGCAGATTACATGCAAATGCTTTGTGTATGCATACCCTCCCTTTACAGTAGAAGCTTCTTGATTCTACTCAGGTTTGGGATGGTAAAAGTATTTGGGGGAGAAATATTTCATCATAGAGGGTGCGGCCTGGATAGCCAAAGGAGCACAAAAATGCATGTTATCACCAAGTCAGATAATCACCATGTGGCAGATAAAGACATAGGCTCACATATAATGCAATGCATTGAGCTCACCTGTCTGCCATAGCCTCTGTCACCCATGTTCATGCTTCTGGAATAAAAATAGAAGTGCATTATGGTATAAAAATTATAACAATGGAGTAATACAATAGGAAAAAGCCAGAGAATTTAATTTTTTTAAAGAAGGTGTTTCATAGTTTCTAGGGTCGGAAGGGACCTGAGCAGATCATCGAGTCTGACCCCCTGCCATGGCAGGAAAGAGTACTGGGGTCAAATGACCCCAGCAAGTGTTAAGACCCAACTTGACAAAACCATGGCTGGGATGATGTTGTTGGGGCTGGTCCTGCTTTGAGCAGGGGCTTGGACTAGATGCAACCTCCTGAGGTCCCTTCAACCCTCATTTTCTATGATTCTGTGTCTTGCTTCCAGAGGTCCAAGCTTCACGCGCTCCTGATGTGTGTTCATTGAAAAGCACAGCAAGAGAAACGCTAAGGTACATAGAGAGCTGCAGGTTCCAGAGAGGAGAGGCCAGATCTGACTGAATTTACACTCCTGAAACTTCACTGGAGCGCAGACAGCACCGATGTAAATGAGGAAAGAATGCGACCCATTCAACCCTTCTTGTTTGCTTGTTTTGAGGCATCTGTTTGCATGCACAGTTCAGTGCATTTAAATGTTTAAGGCATGCATACTCCTAAACTACTGCCGTACTCACCTTGTGACTTAGGTGGATAACTCGGGAGTTAACAACATGCATACACATACCTGCATATTTGTTTGAGTTGGTCTGCTCTATTGATGGTTGAAATCCACTTTGATTAAAAGTCACGGTAGATTAATTTTGTGTTCATCTAATGGCAAACATAGTGAAGACAACTTTTGAAAGGTGAACACAAAAAACAAAACAGGAAATGAAAAAAACCCCCAATAAGCTGCCTCCTTTGATTTCTTTAACCTTCAAATGAAATTAATTGAGATGCATTAGAAATATATACAGGCAGTCCTCAGACTTACGACACAATCGGTTCCTGAAAATCGCATCTTAAGTCGAAACATTGCAACTTAGAACCCATTTTCCCATATGAAACAATGTTATAAATGGGGGACTGGTTCCTGTTTTCACCATAAATAACCCAGAATTTTGTACTCAGTCAATTACAGATGAGTAATATAGCTGCATTAATGTATTTATATTGTCAATAGCCATCATATTGATTTGGAAGGACCTCTTTGAGGTGACTTTGCTGGACTTTTTGAAGACTTCTTGGCTGGAGTCTTGGCTGCAGATTTGTCTGGAGTCTCATCTGCTTCCTTAAAAAAAGTATCCAAGGAAGTTTGGACAGCTGTTCTCCAAGGAGATGGGCGATGCAGCAAACTTGTTCACTGGTGCCACGTCACGTCAGATCAAGCATTGTAAAGTCAAAACTGACATCAGAAAGTTGAAACAGGGTGTCAATTTATAAACGTTGTAACTCGAAACATTGTAAGCCGAGGACTGCCTGTACATAGTTAGACGGCAAACTCGATATCCCTGAAGGACAAAGTCAGTGTCATTTCCACTCCCTTATTGCAAAGATGCAGCACATCACACCCGTAAATGAGGGAGAGAGAGAAAAAACAATGATCAGGCAAGGTTCTTTGGGTAAATCTGATATTTTTTATTAGACCAATGCAAATAGCTGGAAAAATTCTTCTTTGCAAGTTTTTGGGTACAAATACCCTCTGTCAGGCTAAGTCTGTAGCCCAATGTGGCCTCAATCTATACCCTGGGAAAAAAATCTCAGCATTTTATGAAGATGGATGATAGGATTTTATTACTGAAACTCTAATTGGTGGCACCCGGATTCTGCTTAGCACAGATTTGCCTTTTAAAGTGTGGGGACTATTTTTCCTCCTTTCTATTGGGAAAGGAAACGTTTTGGTCAGTGATTGAGTACTGCAGGAAATTGCGGGAGAGGAGAAAACGGGACTTCTCACCCTTTTCCTTCCCTCACAGAGGGACCTGAGATGCTCTCGAGTTAGCTGTTGGCTCCATCACACTTAGCGGGGTGCATATCGCCATATGCTGTGCAAAGAGGAAATATAGGAAAAAAACAATTAGCCTCTGTTAATATTTGGTAAAGAACCAAAGCTTTTTTGTGGAGAAACAGAGCAAGCTATGGGTGAAAAAAATAAATTGCTTTTCAAGAACATCCATCACTTGAAGGAGCTGATTTACTTGTCCTCACGCAACCCTGCTCCTAAGGCTCCTGGGCTACATTCAAAGTGGAGTACAAGAAGCAAACGGTTTGTTTTTCAGTCCTTACTGTGATTCGTTCAGTCCAATTCACTCTCTTTTCTTTTCTCCACTTATACATACATAGGGTGCTTAAAAGGGAGCTGATTTTGAAACCAAGGAGCAACTGCGCTGACCCATATTGCTGCTCTGACATTAGTAAGCTACGTATATTAATACCACAGCATCCAGCATGGCACTAATAGTTGGATTATTAGTGGCTGAACAAGCAGGCTTAGGCAGCCTTTATTAGGCTAATGAACAGATTTTTTTTTTTCAACCAATGTCCCTAATCACCGTGCCTGCCTGCAGTAAAACTGCATGAATAACTGTTAAACCAGATACAATTAAGGTCCTCACTGGGATTAGAGCTACGGGCGGCTGTTCCCAGGCACCTAGATCCCCGTTTCCTAATTCTGGCTAATAGGAGACCTTCTGCCTGCTTTCTGCCTTAAGCCAGTAAAGGAGAAGGCAGGGGGAGAGAGAAAAGGGGGGGCTGGTGGGAAGGAGAGAGAGCGAGAGAAGCAAAAAAAAAAAAAAAAAACCTTTACAGAATATCAGATCCTCTCTCCTAACCTTTCCTTGATGAATAGAGCCGGATTGTGAATCATGCAAACCTAACATCTTTTAGAACAATGAGGCCCTTCAGTGATAATAATAGTACTAATCATCATAATAGGCAGCTCCAGCCCCTTTCTATCATGTGCAAACAGTTGGGGCAGAATATGAAATTGCTTTAGAAATAGATACTGACATTTTTTTCTTCCTTTCGCTTGCCTACTAAGAATAGCCTAATTTATTCATGCTTTTATTTGGCAACAGAAACTAGGCTGACCTGCCTCCCTTTTTATTCACACAGATAAAAGAGCTTTGGCAAAAAGGCAGAGGACACTCTCTGCATTTAAAGGTGTCTAGCATTGCTCTCCAAAGGAATGACAGAATGGTTACTGCCTCTTTCATTGGTCCTCCGCTGCTCCCTGGGCTTCATCTCTTTTTTCTCTGGCTTTCTTTGGGGCTGTTCATGCTATAAAACTAGGTTAAATCTGGGGAGGAAAAGGGGGGAAAGTAGAAAACAAAAAAAAATCAAGTATCTTCGGCATCTGGTGCAGAATACTGGGCACTCAGTAACTGCAGAGGCTCTGTGCATCTCTAGTTCTTGGAGCTCAAGCCAGCAAGGATGACTTAAAGATGATGGCGAGGAGTGGGGTTTGCAAAAGGAAGGCTGAAGGTAAACCCCTGCTCTTCTCTTTCCATACTAGTGTCGTAACTCAAAAAAAGTGAGTCCTTAAATAAAAAAAAAGACACCATCCATAAGGCACGGCCTCACCGCATGTATCCTGCTGGCCTCCGTCAATGTTTACTCACAGCAGAGCCTTCTTAGGTAACACTGCAAAGCCAGCTATTAAACTGAACTCATTATGAACAACAGATACCAACAAAGTTCAATGCTAAATGCAAACAGAGGGATTTTTACTGCCGCACAAAAAAAAAGGTATATACAAACAAAGCAGAAAGCCAAAGTGCCTGCCTCCGGCTTCAGCTGGATGGGCAAAGAGCAGAGCTCGCTCTAATGGGGGTAAGAGGACTTTTGTCTGAGTGGGAAAAGTTCAGCCACATTCTGCTTTGACTAGTAAAGCCTCAGTCGAAATAATAATTCAAAAAAAAGAAAAAGAAAGAAGGAAAAAGAGCCCTATTCACCTGCCCTGCTGGAGCGGGGACAGAGCACAGGGGAATATTTGCTTCTGCAGAAGGCGGCAGTGGCACTCCCTGCCTGGTTCCCAGGGGCGCT
Organism: Crocodylus porosus; assembly: GCF_001723895.1. NCBI lineage: Eukaryota > Metazoa > Chordata > Crocodylia > Crocodylidae > Crocodylus > Crocodylus porosus. Next base: position 57,911,554 of record NW_017728949.1, on the reverse strand, counting down.
CACGCATGGAAGAGCCAGCTCTGCGGCCACGCTGAAAGCCATCGTTTCTTCACAACCGCTCCACCTCCCCTTACATTTCTGTTTGTGCTGGTTTTCTTACTGCTTCAGGTGTTTTTTTTTCCTCCATCACATTTTTGTTGGGGTTGTTGCTACATTTAAGGTCCTCTCGTCTCCGTTTTCTTTGCACAGCGGGGCGCAGCACATTGGCGTTAGAGCTGTGACGTAAAGCCAAACAGAGATGGGGTCAAACCAAAAGCTTCGATTTGAAGAGCCCCGGTGTTCGGGTGAGTGGGGGGAGTGGGAGCGGAAATCAAAGCTAATCTGAATCTCACCATCATTCCTCTGAATCTGTAGGGTTTGGGACAGACTTTTTAAAAACCATTTGACCCAAATCAGTTAAGTCTGATGCTATATTCAACCAGGTGTATCTTAAACCAGTTTCATTTTGAAACTGGTTTGCGTGCACTAAGCTTCTATTCTGTTACAGGTTTAAACCAGTTTTGAGATCACTTAAAGTGGTTTATGTGTCACTTCTGTCCCTAGCCTAAGTGAGCCACACCAAAACAGATATCTGTCCTCTCGTACACTATTTATTAGATGATAGGTGTCTGTAGTGTTAGTCCATTCTCCAAATTAAATGATTGGCCTTGTTCTCCCTTCTCTCCCCATACCCCCACAAAAGAAACCTAAAAAACATGAGGCCATATTCTAATCTTGTTTTTGCTAGCATCAATCTGAAATCAATGGTTTCATTTTGAATTATTCCAATGTATCTGAGAACAGAAATTTAGCTCATTGTTTTCTGAGACATTACTAAAAGGCTCAGATGAAAGCCCAAATGTTTATGCTAAATTATAGCATAAAAGGCCAAATGATTTGCAGATTGAACCTCTTCCGAACTTGTTGGCAGTTAATGATCAAACACTGCATGGCAAATGGTTTCTGCTCCATTTTAGTTCTCAGGAACCAAGTTCTTCTACAGCTGAACCCTTCAGCAGGTGAGCAACACAAACTCTCTGCCAAGACCTGCCATTTCTTTTTTCTTTCTTCCCTTCTCCCCCTCTTTCTTTTTTGGTCAAATAATTCTTTTCTTCTTTCCTTTGCCAAGGCTTTTTTTCCCCTCCCCACACCACTTTTTGATTGTCAAGACTTGATCATAGGCTTCAAAGCTAATTGCAGGAATAACTCGGCCTATCTTCTTGACCTTCATCTATTATTCTATCTGGAGACACAAGAGACAACACTAACTTTTCAGAAATGTGAGGTCTTTTTAAACATCTTTTTTGAAAAGCTTTAATATTACCTATAATCATGCCAGCCACTACTGACTTTATATTTTCTCAATCATCCTCAGGTTTTGAATTTGCTTCTATAGATGGTCAAGAAGTCCTTAATCTTGAATGCTGAATCAAGGATCTAACATTTCCCCTGATATTAAGAGCTCTTGAGATCTAGCGGTGGGGTTTTGTTTGGCCCAAGACAGAGATATGGGACTAGCACAAAGTCTGAATCTGGATATAACCACTCCCAAAGTCTCAGGTTCAGATCACAAAAGAGGTTTGGTTGCAGACAGTTATTAATTTTCTGACTTCCTCACCACACACACACACACTCTGTCTCTCATTTTATATTGCCTTTGATACAAATGTGTGCATGTACATATGGATGTACATGTGCTCATTTAGTGCTTATGTAGACAGAAGTACTGTCCTCTAGTCCAGTGCCAGATTTAGGCTTACTCTACTTAAACTACAGTTTAGGGCCTCACAGTATAAGGGGCCACTAAATAAGAAAAGAACTAGACATTTTCATTCTAGTATGACAAAAATATACATATACATGGCTTCACAGTTATTATTCATATTGAGCTCATAAATGTGTGCAGAAATAACAGTAATTCATCTTAAAATTTAATGAAAATCCATTCTCATGGATTTCATGGATTATTTTTATCATATGAGGCCTCTTAAATTGGACATAGTTTAGGGCCTCAGCATGTCATAATCCAGCACTGCTCTAGTCGCTCCTACCAAACAGAGCATAAGTATTGGTAAAGCAAGCTCTGCCAAACTACACCCATTAATATGCCATCCTCGAGCTACAGGGGTCTCCTTTAAAAAAATGCAATCTTGATTTTAAAAGTTCAAGTGATAGAAAACCCATCTGTCCCCTGAATCGACTGCTGAACTACCAGAAGGATAGCACTCACCTAGTCTGAACCTTGTTTAGTACCTGCTTTCTTGGGTTCTTGTTATGTCTTCCAGATTAGAGATTAGGAGAAAAGGTGATCAAGTCTCTTCAGAACCTCCATTTGGATAAACTAAATACATCTGGACTTCTTAGTTCTCCCACTCCAACACGTGTTTTCCAGTCCTAGAAGCATTACTGTTATGGGCAGTCCCTTAATACAAGGATGATAGTCTTCCAGAAAGTAGGGAAGTCACTGGTGAGTTTGGAGATGACTGACAAAGCTGATCCAAGATCCACCTGCTCAGCTGCAGACATGGCAAATAGTTCTGGGGGGAAGGAGGGGATCCTGGTGATGTCAGGTCACAACTCTTTCCCTTTGTCTCTCTCATCTATCTGCCTCCATAGTAAGGCAGGTTTCCACTAAATGACTGATGCCTTGCACCACTGGGGACTATTCACTGATCAAGTCTCCCAGTTAATGATGTTAATACTACATTTCTTCAGATTGGCCCCAAGTGGCTGCTTATCTTCAGGGTTCACTCTCTCTCTAGCCCCTCTTTAATAGGCCTTCTGTAGATGCTGTCTCTTGCCCCTATGATCAGGGCTCCTTCTCTCTCACAGCCCGCAGTCTCCAACCCCTGCCCACAGGCCTTCTGCAGGGCTCTCTGGCTCTAGCCCTTGCCCACTGTCTGGCAGTCTCTCTAGACTTTAAGTCCACTAAACAAGTGCACAGTGCCCTTCCCAGGTACCCACCGTGGCCTCTCTTCTTCCCTGCAGCCGCACCCACGCTCCATGGCCAAAACGCAGGCTGCAGAACCAAAACTTAAACCACTATCACCCGACCTCTTTCTCCTTTGCAACACAGCACAGGTGTTACTAGTCTTCTAATGAGCAGACTGGCGTTGTGCTGGGCTCTGCTGCCTTTAACTCTACCCGTTGTACCTGCTGTACTTTGCATCCTCCTAACACAGCTTACCTGACTAACAGGGGTTAGGAGCCCCTGGTACGAAGCTCTGCGAGCAGAAATTCTCTTTTACTATGTGTCTGAACTATGTCTAACACCCTAAAGCCCTGCTCTTAACTGGAGTTTCTTAGCTGCTGCTCCATCTCCTCATTCATCTTGCAGATATAAAAGGCAGGTGTCAAATGGCACCTGTCACCCCACATCTTGGGCTCATTCATCCAGTTCTTTTATTTCAGATATAATGATGCCATTTCAACCTCTAGGTCACTCTTGCTCACCCTCTTACCACTCTCCGTCACCACTCACTGAAAATGTTCCTATAAATAACCTCTTATTGGACTTCTTTATGTCCAAGATGTGTCTTATGTCAGATATGTCCATTTCTTTCTTCCACATTGTACCCAGCTGTGCCCATTCCAGGACTTCTTCATTATTCAGACACTCAACCTTGTTTATTTTTTAATATTTTTAGCTAATATGATACTGAGAACAACAAAGTGGTAGATGTGTCACCACTGCACGAATTATCACAAACCCATCTGTTGACACCTCTAAACGTCTTTAATACCAGTGTGGTCTTTTGTAATGTGAACGCTGTGACAGGTCTCGTGGCTACAGGGGTGGCCGTGACTCCTCATAGTGGCCCTGCCAGGCTCAGACTCTAATGTCGCTCTCCCTAGATTGCTCAATATTAAAGGTTGATTAGGGGTGGCTGCCATCAAGCCCTACTCCTAATAATTTCCCACTGGGTCTCCATCCAGCCCTCAAGCCTGATAGGTCCCCCTCAGCATCGATAGGCCCCTGTAGAACACCTGTAGCCTTAAGTGCAAATTGTGCGGCTCCTTTTCCTCCCCTACACCACTCCTCAAGCCTTGCAGATGTTATCATATTGTTGTTCACTTGTTGGGCTTTGGCCTCCTTGTCTGCCACCCCTTCCTTCTCAGATAGGCCTTCCAACCTGGTCCCGCTGCATCGGACCTGGCTTTGAGGCACTAACTCTAGTTTGTCTTTTCTGGTCCCCAGACCCCTGGCCCCTGTGTGGCTGCACCCCTCTCGGACACCAGGCCCTTGTCTCACTGTGTCCCTCTTGCCCCTGTGGCCGTAATATGGCAATGTGGCCACTCTGGGCTCAATAATTAATTGTGACTGTGCCCCTCTTGGGTGCTGGGCTCCTGGCCTCTGTGTGGCTCTGCAGCCTTGCACACTGCCCCTCTCTGGGACCAACAGTAGCTGAAGCTTTGAGCCTGTCCCTGGAAGGGCTCAAGGCAGTCCTAATGGGACCTCCATAAACCACCCCACAGTGGTCCCAACCCATATCACCGGTTTAAACAGTAACATAAACCATAAGCCCCTGGGCTACAACAGAAACACAAGCAACAGCAGAAGCAGCCTTCTGCCCCTTTAAGAGGGCAAACTTTCCTTATCTCCGAGTGAACATACCTTCCAGCCTGGGGTTATACCCTAGCCTATAGGGTCTCCTTGGGCTCCCAGACCCACTGGTCCTGCACAAAATGCCTCCTCCGGGCTCCCAGGCCCACTGGTCATGCACAAAACCCCTTTTCCGGGCTCCCAGACCCTCTGGTCCTGCACACAACCCCTCCTCCAGGCTCTTGGACCCTCTAGCTCAGCTCAGCCCTTCCCTGGGCACATGGGATCACAGAAAAGACATAAGGCAGGCACCTTATACCCTGTAGGGGTTCATATAAGGCCACTTGCCTGTAAACCCAGTCTTGCTCTGCCCAGGCAACTTGCCTCTGTTCCTAGGCCCACAGAGTTGTTTAGCTAAATCCAGGTCCCTCCAGGAGCCCTGCAGCCAGGAGCTCCTCACTTCAAGGCTGCCGGGGAGAGACTCTCTAACCAGTGCAAGCTCTGGACTTACATAGCTCCCACCTGAGCCCTCTTCAGGACAGGCGAGTTCCTTGCTAGCTCTCCCTTTTGCCACCTGCAAGCGGCCTCTCAGGCTGCTTGCTCTCTTCAAGGAGCAGGCACATCCCAGTGCCATGCTACAAACACCATGAGTGGGAATGGAATAGAGTCCATCAATGCTAAATAAAAGAATTAAGGGGTCCATCCACGTATCACCACCTTAATTCTGACTGCATCACCTGGTCGTCCTCCAGAAAGATGCAACTTGAGGTTCCAGCCAGTTTGTATTTGCAGTCTGATAGCAACATTTCAACATTACTTATGTGGTGGAGCCAGCGAGATGCCTGAGACATGACAGAGGCAATATAATACATAATATTTCAAAAGACAAGTCTGACACCATTTGCGGCAATAGGGAACTAGGTCTTCCCCCGAAATAGTGGAAGGTCCTAGCCCCCACATAATAATCCTGATAATCTTATTACGTCTTTTAAAATAGGCAAGCATCCCACTCAAAATGCATGAAAATCTAGGTAAGACGTTCATCTTAATTGCATTCATTTTCCCCAGAGGCTCACAGAAACCACTTGCCATCAACTGGTCTCTCCTGTTAGCTGCAGACAGGCAGGTTCTAAATCCTTTGAACAAGTTTTTCAAGATTCCTCAGTATTTTTATCCCCAGGTATTTAATTGCCTCTGTCTTCCTACAAAAGTTCCACCAGGAGAAAGCCTTGATACAAAGCAACCAGAAGATGTCAGGTATTTATTACTAACTCTTCCCGGTTAATTCTATAGTCTGAAAATGAGCCAAAATCTTGGATTAACACTAGAAGCGTGAGGATTGTGGTTTCAAATTTTGTTTTAAACAAAAGGACATTGTCAGTGTATAGCATTTAATGGTGCTGCAAGGACCCAATCTTGATAACCTGAATACTTGGTTGAAAGCCGGTTCACAATAGGCTATAGGACCAGTTCAAACAGGGGAACGAACAATGTCCATCTGGTCCCTCTGAGGAAGTTCAATGAGTCTGAAATTAAATTA
>NW_017728949.1:57903961-57905239 GCF_001723895.1 Crocodylus porosus | reverse complement strand
TTTTTCCATCCGCTGCCAAACTTTGGGGCAGAGTTTTCACATTAGTATTAACTATCAGTAATGTTCCTAACTGAGGGACATCCTCCCATAGGCACTCATAGCAGAGCAAGTAGCTTGCCTCCAAAGAGTTCAGAAAATGCTAATAAAGAATCAATGGAAAAATCAGCTGGGCAAAGAGCCCCATTCAGTTGTATGAGCCCTACTCAAGTCATTGGCAACCTCTGATGCTCTCACTGGGGTGTTCAAACCCTCCCACTGGGCCACAGAGAATTGGGGCATTTGCGTTTAGCAAAAATGCACTCGCAGCACTGTGTGAAGGGGCAGAATTAGTACTGTACAAAGGCTGGTAAAAAATTAAAGAATAGTTTATTTATAATTGTGGGTGCAGCACATCATTTATTATGCTTATCTCGGACTGTGGGAACAGCTGCTCTGGCCACTCTCGGCTTAAGACGGTAACACCTAAATGGTCTGCATTCCTTCTCCCCAGCTCCCATTGACAAAGTGCAAACTCTGCTTGTGGCACATGCAGTTCATGTGGTTCCTATCTGGTTCTGGTCAGTCTGTGGAGGAGCAGTTGCCAGCAGCTGCTTGCCTTTTTTTTTCCATAGACACAAAGCTAGTAATTCTGCCTCCAAAAAATGTCTTTACAGTTTTCCAAAGTCACTTGTTAGACGGGGTTGAGAGCTCACTGGTATTCAGGAAGAGGTTACATTCCTTCTTTATAAACTTCTTGAAATGGGGGTCCAAAAAAGCAATGAAGTAGAAAATCTGTCTATTTGTGTGCTGGCAGAAGTGACATTTGTCATGCAGTTGGCCGCCTGAAAGCACTCAACAGACACGCCCTGACAGAAGTGAATGTCTGTAGAGTGCTTTAAAAGTGCCTGATCACACAACAAATAAACCCTCATCTTCATGAACTTCTGTTAGTCCCTGTGGCTGATCAGAGCTGAGCTGATGCAAACCTGCCCCAGGTGCTGTCTGCAGGACGGGGAGAAAGGACGGGAGGAAGTGCTAAGCTGGAGGTTGCCCAGCCTGAGCTGGGGGTGTGGATTGAAGCTCCCCTGTCTCGCAGCTGCCCCCCAACCTCCTCCCGCTCCAGCTCAGGCTGAGCAAACCCCAGCCCTGAGGTCCATCCCCATCCTCCTCCCCGCTCCCATCCTGAAGACACCACTAGGCCTCTCAGCTGCCTTGGTTCTGAAGTTGGGGGTGGGGGGCACAATGAACAAAGTATGGGGGGGCTCCACAGGAAACATCTGTTGAATCAGGGTGGGGGCT
>NW_017728949.1:57899559-57903776 GCF_001723895.1 Crocodylus porosus | reverse complement strand
GGCCCACGGGACCCCTAAAAATTTAGAAAATTAACATTTATCTGTCCCTGGCTCCCTGTCATGTAGCCCTTGATGGCTTGCCAAAACTCAGTAAGTGGCCCTCTGCCCAGAATAATTGCCCGCCCCTGGTGTAAATGATCTTTCGGGACCTGGTTAGTTTACAGTTATGCACTACTGACTCTGTAAACTCATTAAGGTCATTATAAAGTTATTACAAGTGGGTTACCTAGGCTGCTGGCTTCTGTAGGCAGGCTTGTGCTCCCTGCAGAGCTCCTCAGATAGTCGTCTCAAGTAACGCAGTCTCTAGGACACAAACAACCCAACAAATAAAACAAATCCCCTTGTGCCCTGTCCCAGGCACTCAAGGAGCCCTCTGACTCCGACACAGCACAGCAGCCGGGCTCCCTTCTTGTAGCAAGCAGTTGTCTTCACAGTCTGTTTCCTCCTCTACGTCTTACTCTTCTGGAAGCTTTCTGAAGCTCCTAGCAGGACACTCTCCACCTGTACAAATACTCTGCAGCGAGGGTCTCTCCACAGGCCTGACTGTTCCCTCTTAAAGGGACAGACTGCCCTATTTAAGCCATCTAAAATTATGATCTCTGCAGGCTAGGGGTGCATACATCTTCAAAAGCTTAGCAAAGTATCTACAAAGTCTGAGACTGGGTCTTTCTATCATTTTGGCCCCATCTAGTGGGGCTCTAATTATGAAAAACCTATCATAAGCATCAGTAATATTATATACACTGACAGTTTTCTATGGGAAAGCACAGATGCTTCTGGATTTTGAGGCGGGGCAGCAAGACACAGCTCTACCAACTCACGTCCTTTCTCATTTCCAAGACTCTTCTGCAACAAAGTGAGTGTCCTCTAGAAAAGGCCATGATGACCTCAGCTTTCAGCCAGGTATAATCCCCCTTCATGTTCCAAGAGAATAAGTGAAGGTTCAAAGAAACAACACTGTAGGTTATAAAATGACATGTTGGAAGGAGTTTTAGAAAATAGATAGAAAAGAGTTTCTGGAACTGTGTAGATGACATAAGCTCAGTGACACTCTGGAAAGGGGACCCACTATGCCGCAAGATGTCATAGAAGTGGTTGTAATGTCAGAGTTTCAGAAAGGGGGTATTTTTGCCAAAGGTGCCATCCCTTCTATTTCAAGCAATAACTCATAGGATCATAGAAAAGTAAGACTGGAAAGGACCTCCAGAGATCATCTAATCCAACCCCCCTGCCTCAGGCAAGATCATTCCTATCCAAACCATCCCATACAAATTCATTGTCTAACCTATCAGCAAAACTACACAGTCAACCCTGATATGACCACAAGACATAACACCCTAACCTGCCACAGGCAAAGCATGTGGACCATGAAGGCCAACATTGTTAAAATGTGTTCAAGAGATCCAAGGAAGTGGGCCATGCCCTGTGCTATAGAAGAAGAGAAAAAAAAGCCACAGTCCACACCAGTCTGACCATGGTGTAAAGTTCCTTCCTGACCCCAAATACAGTGATCAGTTGGATCCTGAGTGGGGAGGCAGGACCCACTAGCCAGGAGCCTCTCTGCCAGCAGGAGCACTGGCACACCCCAGTCAAAATACTCGGCCTTGGCTGCAGCCAACACCCAATGTTTCTGAGGAAGGTGGGAGATAAAGAAGAAAAGCAGCCACTGACACAAGTAGCAGCAAAAGGGGGGGATTCCTTCCCAGCTTCACATGGCAACCAGCAGAAGACTTCAGGATCACCTCTGCCATCTCCTTCAGTACCCTGGGATGAAGTTCAGCAGACCCATCAAAAGCTCTCTGACTGTCTCTTGTTATCTCATACCACAGCTTGTCCCCTTCTTTATCCAAATAGCCCTTATTGGCCACCTGGTTGCAGCTTAATTTTTTTGTGAAAACCAAGGCAAAATAATTATTGAGTAATTCCACCTCCTTTGCATCTTCTGTTAAGAGCTGTCCTCAGCTATTTAACAGTGCACATACCGCTTCCTTGGTCTCGCTCTTATAGCCAGCGTACTAACACAGCCTCTTCTTGTTGTCCTTAACCTCCTTTGCTGTTAGGTACAGTTGATTTTTTTACTTTTGCCTTCCTGATTTTCTCCCTGCAGTTTCTTGTTATTTCCTGGTATGTTTCCTTGGTGACTTGCCCATTCTTTCATTGCTTCTATGCTTTCCTTTTAATTTGAGATATCCTATAAGCCCCTTCTGCACCCACATTTATATCCTACCATTCTTTTTGTCCTTTCATCATGTGAAATGGTTTCTTGTTGGCCTTCTGAATATTGTACCCTTTAGAAGCTTCCAGCCCTCTTGGGCATCTTTATCCTTCAGTCTGTCTTCCCATGGTACCATTGCCTATTAATTCCTGGGCCTTTCTCCACACCACCTTTTTTGCCTTTTCTTGCGCTGCAAGTGAATGACTGTTTGTACGAGCAGGTTTTCCAGATTCTTTAAAAGTCTTTCTGGTGTACTAAACTAAAATTCCTTGAATGTAATTTATTTTAGCTTGCTGGAAATTAAAGTGTCGCACCCATGGATTCATTGCATGCAAACACAAAGGCAATCAAATATGTGTAATAAGTCTCTTTGTCCACCAGATGATGCTGTGATTTTTTTTGTAGTTCACCCCTTCAAATTGCTTTGGCTTTTTTTTTTTCTTGTGTGGTTTTTGACTCCCTGCTTCCACAGCTGCATGGCAGGACATGGGCATGGAGTGAGAGGGGGGCCCTGGGCCAGGGGGCAGTGCTGGACCATCCCGCTCTCCTGTGGCACTGGCCAGGGGCCCGGCTTAATTTACTTGAAAACCTAGTGCATGTAAACACAGATGTGACGCTCCAAAACAAACAAGTTTAAATTTTATAAACCTATTTAATTTACATAGGTTTATAAAACTCATGGCTCAAAACTCGTGGTGTGTACAGGCACCCCTTGAGTCAGTTGTGAAATCCACCTTTTTGAAATCTAGTGCGTTAGTTCTGCTGACCTCCTGGTTTCCCCATCTCAGGATCATAAATTCTATTATATTGTGATTGCTTCCTCCCAAGTTTCCCATCACCTTCACAACTTCCACCAATTCTTCCCTATTGGTCAGGACAAGATCCAAGATAAACGATCCCCTAATTGCATCCTCAACTTCCTGGAACAGAAAGTTGTCGTCCATGCAAATTAGGAACTGGCTCAACATTTTATATTTGGCTGTATTGTTCTTCTAACAGATGTCCAGAAAATTGAAGTCTCTCATCATTACTATCTCATAACTTTTGGATAACTTTGTCACCCCCTTGAAGAGTGCCTCATCCACCTCTTCCTGATGTGGTGGCCTATAATAAATCCCCACCATTGTATTGGTGGCTGTATGTTTCACTTTTTACGTTCTGATCTACTATCTTCTTCCTCCAGAGAACACAAGCGTGTGTTTTTAACATACAAGGCAAGACCACCACCTATTCTTTCCTTTCTGAAACAGTGTAGCCCTCAACATTGATATTACAGTCCCAAGACTTTTCTCTCCAGGTCTCTGTGATACCAGTCAGATCATAGTTTGTTTCACAGGTTGCAACTTCCAGCCCACCTTGTTTGCTCCCATACTTCTAATCTGTATAAATACATTGGACATACTTTGCATTTCAACATACAGGCTTCTCTTTTGCATCACCTGCTTCTGTCCCATGGCTCTCTGGCTCTCTCCTAGACTTGAAATGCTTCTTCTAGTCCTGTCCCCTCTGGACTGTTTGCTCTGTTGCTGAAGGGGTTTGTTTACCATTCCCTGTGGAGCCTAGTTTAAAGCCCTCCTTACTAAGTTGGCCAGACAACACCCAAAGATGGTCTTTCCAGTTCTGGTTAGATGAATCTCGTCTCTTGATAGCAGCACTCCTCCGCAAAATATCCATACCTTGTTGGGGAATCCAAAGCCTTCATTTTGGCACACCCATCTCAGCTTGCCCAATGCGAGGATAATAGTTTCTGGACTAAGTGGAAGCATTATGAAATATAGACAGAAAGGTACCAAGTAAACCAAAACTCTGCCATAGGCCAGCAGAGAACCAACAGATAATACAGTGAAAGCAATGCCAAACTATGCAGACAGCCTGTTATCGCAAAGGAATCTAGGACTTGAGGCCACGTCAGCTAGGTCCAATCATCAAATAACCACACAAAAAAAATGCAAAAAGACAACAGTCAAAGCTAAAGTAGAATACAAAATCAGACAGTGTAGCT
>NW_017728949.1:57881357-57898724 GCF_001723895.1 Crocodylus porosus | reverse complement strand
GCAGAAACAAGTTCCCCATGTACTGCAGTAACACGGTTCAAATCTGTAACACAACAGACGTTCAGTGCACATGAACGGCTTTCAAAATGGCTGAAACCAGTTTAAGATAAATCTGGACGGACACAGTATCAGACTTTAGTGATTTAGGTTACATTGGTTTATTGAACTGATCCCAGATCACCTCCAAATTCAGGTTAACTCACAGTCCCCCAACATCCCAGGATGCTTTGCACCTCCCCTGTAAGCCCCACTTGCAGGGTGAGCGGCCTAGCCTTGGCCCAAGCTGTCTGTTCCAACTGAGCAGGGAGGCATGCTCTAGCATCCCCTACCTTCAGGGCTGGACCACTGCAGGCACGTGGCTGCATTTCCAGATTCAAAAGTGAATGTCTGTTCATTGCTTATTGGTTCAATCTATGCAGCTTAGACTGACCTGAGAAGACTGAATCGATTCAGCTTCAGGCTTTTTGACTGCCTGCTCTTAGCCCCAGTGAGCTGTATAGTCACAATTTCTGGCTTCAGAAAGTCAGCAGACACACAAAAGAAACAGCCACCAATTTATTTCTTTTTTAGCAACCTGCATGGCCTTTGGAGAGTGAAGCACAGGCTAGAGGAGGGAAAAGATGGGAGAAGTCAGCAGAAAGTCAATCTGTCAGCCCATGGCTAGAAATCTACCTGTTACGGCAGCATCTCTATAAGTAGCTCTACTGAGTTGCCACTTTACTTTTACAAGCTTGAAGACCCCTGTCCTTTTATCACCCAGCAGGAGCTATGTAAAACAACGAGGGGGTGTGTAACTACTATTTTTTTGAGCAAAGCCAGTACAGTCTCATTGTTCTCAGTGACAGATAGTTGGGTGGAGGGTGGATCTCTCCTTTTTCTATATTTCTGGGTTGAACAGGAGCTCATCGTCATTGCTGCTGGAACTGCAATCAGCACAGTGTAAGGCATGTGATTCGAGTGTGTTGCGGTGCGCAGGGAAACCTAGCATCTGAAAGGAGCGGATTGCCACAGAGCATTCAGGATCTCTGTCATGTCCTGCATCCCCCTGGATTAATCCCTTAACAATGTCTCTGTTTCAATTTAGAACAAAAGAAAAAGAAACTTTCTATTAACCCAAAGCATAGACATGTCACGGGATTCAGTGCATTTGTATGTAAAGGAGGTTGAGATCTTCCGATGGAGAGAGCTGCACAAGCACAGAGTTACGAGTAGACATTACACTCCCCAGGTTATCGGCCATTTCACCGAATCCCCAATCACGTACCTATCTTTGTGCATCTAGTAAGAACCTGAAAACCCACCAGTGGTTCATATCCCTATGGTGTGTGTTTCAGCAGATCCTGTGCGAATCCTTCAGGCAGCCTCTATTGACTTGTGCTGTGCTGATCTCCCTGGTGATTTCTACTGGAGGACCACTAACACCTTCCTCTTCTCCACCACCTTATTTCCAGCTGGAAACAACTAAATCCTTTAGTTGTGGTTGACAATAGGCATATCAAAAAGATATAAGAATATTGCAATAATTAAAAGAAAAAAAACACCCTACCTCCACCCCCAGAATAACAGTATCATTTAAAGTCTTTTTAAGTACTTGCAGGGAGGAATCCCTTAAATGCTTTTGAAACATTCAGAGATCGCCCAGCGAGAGATTGAAATCAACAGCAGCCACTCCATGGACTTTGGTGGCCTTTGGATGTGGCCCGTAAATCATAAACACGCCTGTAGCTGAAGCACACTGTGGATCACTACAAAGCAAATATATATATATTAAACTGGGGGGGGGAAAATGAACCAGGAAATAAGCTCAGGTGTAGCCTGTTTCATGGACGTCATTGCTGCTTATTTGTTTTGTATGATATAATTCACAGCAGCTTGCAATAACATTTAATAGACAAAACTAAGCCAGCCTGACATTACCCTATAGGCTATTCTTTGTGGACTGCAGAACAATCCCTGGTTACAGGTTGGTCTGCCCGGAGCAAACAGAGTGTTTGGTTTGTAGTAATAGTATGTCAGAGTTCACAGGTGAATTAGTAAAAATAACTGTGTTTACCGAGATTAATGCCAGCACCACAGTTGCAAGATGAAGTCAACTGAGCTTTCCAAAGCATTGCACGCTGCCAGGCTACCGAGTGAAAGCTCACTTAAGCAATGCAATATCAAATAGAAGCATTACCTCATCATAACTCTCATTGTCCGATAGGTGCTCCTAAGGGCAAAAAAAAGTGTTTACTACTAACTCCTGAGATCTGATTAAATATTTTGTAATGTCAAATACACCATTAGGGCTCCATGCTTTATTTGGCATGAATAAAGCATCCATTTCTGGTTCGAGTTCCCACACAATAATTAAAAAGATACCAAACACAAATAGAAATGAAATTCAAACATAAGTGAACTCGCTGAACACTGTATTGTAAGCTTTTTTGGGTGGGGGAACTATGCCTTTATAATCAACTGTATAGCCCCCAGTACAGTGGTGCTAGTTTGCTTTTGAAGCGCTGTCCTCTACCGTACTGTAAAGTAATGAAATGGTATGTGCTGTACGTCTATTTATAAAGAAATAGCAAAGCAATATAGCAACTAAGCAGAGGTACTAATGGCAACAAAAGGGATGCCAACCGCAAGGTATTATGTTGTGCACGAAGGGGGAAAAAAGTTTGTCTCCAGTCATAAGACTTGTTTGGGACAGAAACACATGATGTTTGATGTTTCCAACCTTCCTGGAATGAGCTCCTTGATCCATAACGACGTCCTTTGCAACCCTGAGTCATGGTGGTTTGGCGAGGGAGCTATAAAATTGGAAGTCCTTAAGCGGAGACTTCTGAGAAATGTCATCATATATGGAGATTCCCCCAGCACGGTGTGGGCATGTGTCATCCATCCAGAGGAAAGACGCAGATGCCACGAACGCGTGTGCAGTTTCCAAAAGGATATCGTGCTGTTTACACATTGCTGCCAAAGTCCACCCCCCACCAGCCCCCTATCTTGTTTCTATGCTGTGATGATTTGGTCCTTTATTCTTTCAAAAATCTCAGGACAAGCTCGCTGGTAAACAGCAAAGCTTTGGGGAGATAGAAAGCATCCTATATACAGGATACATAAGAAAATCCTCGCTCTGAATTAAGAGCAAGCTAACCAAATGGATGTTCGTTTCAAGTTTAAGTAAATGTTTGATTCTTGTTTTTTTTAATCCAGACTTCTTTTCCCTTTTATTTTCATGCTAATAACCAGCTATCTTTACACGGCACCTGACATTTACAGTATCTTGATCATTTGAGTGAAACTAAGCCAGCTTGTTCTTTGCGTCCCGCTGCTTTTGGAGCTGGTCTTTCCATTTGTTTGTGTTGAAGGCTGCATTTGTTTTCTTTCCCTGTAGTGAAAAACTAGAGTGCTGTTGATAGTAAAATTATTAGACCTTTTACCCAATAGTTGCCAATCAGCATCTGCTGGTACAAGACCTAACAATTAGGTGATTAAAAGTATGATTGACAAGCAAACAGTAAAAGGAGCCAACCCTGCTATTGCACCACTTCTGTGCAACAAATAAATCCTTTAGGCTTCTCCGGGTTTTCAGTATTCGCTGGCTTCAACAGGCCTAATTATCCCTGGCTGATGAGTATGTGAATAGCATAAGAAAACTGTAGGATTTCCGGGTTTGCGCTGTTTCTCCATCGAGTTCTCCTGACAGTAGATGCTCATATTTTGAATATGTCACTGAAATGCAGCATCGCGCGTGTTTGCAATGAACCAACATATACGAATAAAATGCTGTGACAAGTAAATCATTCCTGATCTCTGGAGCCATTGATGCAATTACAAGTGCACTCTCCAAAGCTGGCAGGCATTCTTGGCCGATCCTGCAATTTAAGGTTTGCCATCCAAGCTGGTCTGGTGTGTGCAACAAGCACTATATTACTAACAGCAAAAGACTCAGCCCTGTCCCTCCTGTCACCATGAATTTGCAAGCGACTGTACTACGCAGCCGTGGCAAAGGAACAACTGTGAACTCCCTGGGTGGCCGCTGATTGGGTACAAAGTCCACAAACAACTAAATGAGAGGCAAAACGTGATAATTTATATTTTAAATAGATCTAGATTTTCTTTTTGTCAGACATAAGCTGAATTCCTCCTGCTCTATGTCCATCTATTTTTATTATTTTCCCTTTTCAAAAGCACACCCTCTGCCTTTCGCACATGCAAACCAGGAAGAGGTGTGACATTTCTGGCATGTATTGTTCAACTCTTCATCATTTGCTAGGTGTAATTATGTTCACAGCAGTTTGCAGCGTGCTCTATACCATGTGGCTGGGCAGACAAATTAAATGCCCTCACCAGGTTTTAGATGTCTTCATCATTTTGTCTGTTAGCTTTACTAGTATTGTGCAGCTCCTATGGAAGGTATCATGCACCCACAGTGCCCCCAAAAACCCCCAGTTAATGTGTACATATGTCTGTCTGGATGGGTTTGGAAGCTCTTCCTGGGCCCGTTGTGATGGGGTTTGCTTGGGTGTTGGATTTCATAGATTGCCTCCCACCTCCACCTTGTCCCTGACTATATAGGTGCCAGCTGCTGATAACCTAGTGCCCTTAAACAACGTCCTATCAGGCCAGGAGGTAAAAGAGCTTTGGGAAATGTGGATAACTTCTGTAAAAATACACATGTGCCTATATTAACAAAAAATCTGCCAACCCTGTTTACTGAGCAATGAGAAGATGCGTCATGGTTAACACAGCACCTGCAGTCTCGGGTTTGGCACTTCACAAGCAGCTAAAGGAATGATCGCCCACCCAACTTGGTTTACAGATCAGCGATCAGGTACTTTCCAATACAGGTATGCAACAAAGTATATGCGAGTTTGTGAGAGCATCTGCCAACTGGAGAAGGCTCAATCCATTTGGAAGGAGGTGAACGGAGAAACAGTGGACCAAACGCTGTGCTGAATCAGATTGACTTCCCTGCAAACCCGCTGCTTCCAAGGGGATTACACAGAAGGCAGGGTAGGATTTGACCTGTGAGAAGTTAAAGCCAAAAACTGCAGCTCAAGTCCCTGCATTTCTTTAAGCTTTCATAGATAGGAACATTTCCTAAGTAACAAGCTATTTTTATACCATCTATTTTGAACGTCTCTATTCATGAGATCATTCTTCTTTTATTCATGTTCCTTCGGTCTGTTGTACACACCATACTTGCTGAGCTATTGTAGTTTAAAACCAGGCAAACGGTAAACACTGGTTTTCTAATAGAGCTGGACTTGAGTCGCAGGCTTCACCATTTGCAGCTAGTTTCAAACTCCAAGTTCAGAGGTGCTTTGATTCAGCCAGTCTCAAGGGCCAGATGCTACAAGATGAAGCCATTTGATGCCGCAAAGTCAAATGCTGTTGCAACCACTTTGTGCTTTGAAGGGTTGGCCACATGATTTTCAAATCTTTGGAGAAAAAAAGAAAGCGTTCTTCAATGATCCATTATTTAAAGGGCATAAATTTAATTACTTACTGTAACTAAGCTCAAGAAGGTTAGTCTTCTGACTTGGAAGAATACCAAATTTCCATGCCTGCATATAGGCACAACCACATACAGCGTGAGCTTAACAAGATTTATGGCATGGTTTATTAATTCTCTAAATTGATGCCATAAATCTGAACTGCCCCTTGCTAGTTCATTGACTAAACCATCTTTGATCTCTACAGAAAGAAGAAATATACACATCAGATTTCCTTTCTAAAGTCACTGGGCCAAACTGTGCCCTTAGATGCACCCTATGTAAATCCACTTCAGTTAACTGGTCTGCAGGAGGGAAAGGGAGGAGAGGATTTGGGTCACTATAGACGGATTACATTCACCGGAAAAGTTTGCAAATTTGTGGTGAGGTGCTTTAATGTATGCTGAGTATAGACTAGAACCTGTAATTCTTACAGCAGCTGCAAGATGGAAATGAAAGCAATACTACTGCAATTCATACACCCGGTGAAACAATTAACGTTACGTCATTTTACTTCAAATGAACTGCTACACCCTGATTAGTTTGGCTGCATTTAATGTAACCGAAGTGTTTTAATGCCAATTCAAAATGGATTATCAATTAAATAATACATTGATAATTGACTAATAAAACTGCCTTTAATCTGGTTATCCTTAACTGCAGCCGTGACTCTGTAGGTTTAAACCAACTAACTAGCTAACTGCTCATTCTACGGCTCCCTATTTTCAGGGCTTGTCCAAGCTGCTGCTGTGAAACTGTGCATATTATCATGTGTCAATGGTTGGAGTGCATATTTTTATCCTCACCCATCCAAACCCACACATTGGATTAGCTGTGGTTATGTTTTGGTAAGTTCAACTGCCAAGGTAATCAATATTTCTTCTGCTTTCTAGCAAGAATGAGTTACAGCCATTTTCTCTCACTTGATGGCAAATTTCAACAAATGCAGGCAGCAAACAGACAGTAGTGGACTGGAGAGGTGTGTATCACTGTAGGATATTTCAAGTTATATTTCAGCTGATTCAGAAATAAAGGAGGTGGGGAACACAATAATATCAATCGTTCATTTTGAAATTTGGGATCGACATTAATTGTCATGAAAGGAATAGAAGAATACATGTCAGATAGTAATCCCAGTTATACCCATGGTAATCTGGATTAACTCCAATGACCAAACATCAGAATATAACCTAATATACATCGGTTATATTTTTGTCCTATGCAAAGAGCAATGTGTGTCACAGTAACTATACTGCTCGCATGCAACTAAAAGTAATTGTTAAAGTTCAGTTTAGATTTCCTTCTCCCTTACCTCTTTTCAGTTGCTGATAACTTTCTCAAACAAATTTATTTAGACTGTTTGATCTCAAGCCAAAAGGTGACTGGTTTTTTTTCCCTAAGAGCTGAATTAGTTCCTTCGTTTCTGAGCTAAATTATTATTAACAGTGTACACCTTTCCCACACGATCAGAAAAAAAATGCTCTGATGCTGCCGGATGCAGGTAACCATTTAAACGTTAGGGCTGCCTGAAAGCACGTAAGAAAAAAATTAAACGCATCTACATTTTATTGGGTCTCAAAGGTGCCCAAAGATTTCTTCGGAAGATGAGTATGAAAAGTCAATATTAAACTGATTTTATTCCTGATTCACCAAAGAAGTTGTAGGAAAATTCTAGCGCTTCTGAACTTCTGATTTCAGTTTGCAGTTCAAGGCAGCAAGGATTTCCAAGTGGGTACGTTATGAAGAGAAATTACTGGCACTACAACCATTGCAGCATCTTCCAGATGCTTGGTCTGCAGGCATTGCATTTCTGGTGGGCATATGCCCCGCACGGATAAGATCATAATCAGCCAAGGACATAATAGGCATGGAAGCTGCAACTGCTCTTGAGTTCCTTTGCCAAAGATAATCTACACTCACAAGGCCGCTACAAAAACCAGGCAAGACAGGCAGGCCAAGGAATGTATGTGGATAATGCATCTCAAAAGATCGTAGTTACTTACAGTAGATGCACATATGTTAAATAAAGGTCAAGGGAAACAACATCAATGTAAAGAACAATTGTTTCCCCTTCAAATGACTGTCCTTGTGTCTTGTGAAAACCACATAAGCAATAACTCAGAACTGTGAGGTGGGTGCCTGGAGCTAAAACAATTGCTGCAGGAATACTCTGTTGAAGCAGAAGTCAAACCTGGAGGCCCTTGTAGTGCAAAGTAAAGGCATCAAATGATAGTTATTTTTCAGATCTCCCTAACTGGGACATTTTGTAGTGAAACTGCAGAGTCTTTTAGGCTAGGGATAGATGTTACATATGGACCAGTTTAGGTAATCAGAAACTGCTTTAAACCTGTAGTAGAACAGAAGTTCAGCGCCCATAAACCAGTTTGAAAATGGCTGAAACTGGTTTGAGATAAACCTGGCTGAATGCAGTACGAGATTTAACTGACTGCGGTCAAACTGGTTTATGGAACTAGTGTCCCAGACCCCTTCTTGGTTTAAGTTGGATCAGAGTCCTCCAGCATCCCAGCATGCCCTGCAGTGCTGGGCTGGGCTGTCTGTTCCAGCAGGGCAGTGTTGGCCCCACCCCTCTCCTCCCTAGCTGGAAAACTATCGCTGCTCCAGCTGGCTGATAAAGGAGTGGGAGTGGGAAGCCCTGCTCTGGAGTGCTGCCCAGTCTGCCTAGAAGAGGGGCAGTAGCCCTTGCCAGGCGCCCCCCACACCCCTCACCCCTTTGGGAGCAGGGGTGGGGCCAGACCCCAGTAGCCTGAGGGGAAGTGGGGGTTTAATTCGGGCTGTGGTGCTCCATCACCTCCCCCCACCACCGCCCACACCCCTGGCCCGCAACAGCCTGCCCTGAGTGGCCAGCACCACCGCGAGCAGGTGACAGGGGCTGCCTGCCAGGGTAAGTTTGCTCAGTTGGCTCCAGGAAAGGGAGAGATGCAGGGAACCACACTGCAGCTGCAGACCACCAGCAAACCACAGTCCCTGCATGGGGCTGGAGGCAGGAGTTGGAGGGCACCGACCCCCACCCCCTGGGGCTGCCCCAGTCTGGGCTGAGCTGCTGCAGCGGGAGGCAACAGTGAGTTGGACTCTGTAGCTAGCCTCAATTCCCCCCACCACCCCTGCAGCCAGGTCACCTCCCCCCCATCCCTCCCCACAGCTGGCTGGCCACTCCTCGGAGGGACTCAGCCCAGGGCGGTGTCAGTGCTGGTGCCCCAGCCACTGCTGCCTGCAATGGGGTTATTAAACCCCCACGTCCCCTCAGGCTACTGGTATCTGGCCACCGCGGCCCTGAGTGCATGGCAATGGGTGCATGAGCGGAGCCCATGGGTGCCCATGCCACACCCCACTACAATGAGGTTGCCTCACTTCCTCTCAGACTACCGGGGTTTGGCCCCAGGCCCACTCATGCTGCCAGCCACTGAGTGAGCTGGGGGGTGGGGGCTGCTCCCCCCCCCCACTCCAGGCACACCCTGGCTGGGCTCCCTGCAGGCCAGGGTGGGGGGTTAAACCCCTCCACCAATCATACTCAGGCCTACCCGGGTCTAGCCACACCCCTTCCTCCTGCTTAGTTTTACTCCAGCCAAGAGCTCACTCCAGCACCCCTTGGCTTCTGGCCTGAGCCACTGCAGGTAACCGCCTGCATTTCTGGACTCAAACGTGAATGTCTGTTCACTTGCCAAGTTGATTCAATCCACCCAGGTTAAACTAACCTGCAAAGATTGAATCAATTCAGACACTGGCTTGTTGAATGTCTGTCCCTAGCCCGAAGGTTAGTGAGGTGGATCATAATTTGCTCAGGTAGATTCAAGTTTGTTACTGTGTAACAAGTCTGATACACCCCCGACCCGTGTCCTGATGAGCGTGGAAGTGCAGTATGCAGCACCAGAGACCTTTCTGCAGCACCACACGCTGCTGCTACCTTGCAACGTGGGAGGCGGGGTGTTGACCCCAGGAAATCCTTAACAACCCAGTCCTTAAAAAAGCAGGGCAGCACATGTAGTAGAAGTAAATGCCCCCGAAACTGGAGCCTGGGTGACCAGAGCCACACTCCAGCTGGCAGCCAGGTTGCCAGCTGCAGGAGCACCAAGGCTGCAGCTTCCCAAGGCCCTCGGGATCCCAGGTAAGGGTGTTGGCCCCAGCCTCCTCTACCCCACCCAGGGTAACCTGCCACATGGTACAGGCATTTCCCACAAGGTGTACTGCTGCTTCTTGTCCCCGTGGAAACAAACATCCATGCTCATGTAGACATGGCCCCAGAGACATCCATCTGCTGGCCTGACCTGTTATGTCACAGGTCTGCTGCTTGCCTGGATCCCAGACTTCAGATGTCATGGAAGGATTACTGAGACTCATCTGACTCTCTGACCCAATGCTGCTCATCCTTGTGGGCATGAATGATACTGCCAGGGATGACCTTGAAGAAATCAACAGTGCTGGCAAAGATAAAGGGAAGAGGGTCTCAAATAGTGTTCTCCTTGATCCTTCCAGTCAAGAGGAAGGGCCCAAGCAAGAGCAGATGCATCTTGCAGATGAATGCACAGCTGTGCAGATGGTGTTGCCAGCAGGGCTTTGGCTTCTTTGACTATGATACGTTGTTCCAAGGAAAAGGACTGCTAGAAAGAGATGGGAGCCACCTGACAAGGAGAGAGAGGAGTGGAGTGTCCCAAGGGTCAGTCCTGGGGCAGGTTTCCACAGAATCAGAGAAAATGTTCAATATCTTCATCAGCAAGATGGAGAATGGGATGGAGTGCACCCTCAGCAAGTTTGCAGATGACACCAAGATGGGGGGAGAAGTAGGTCCACTGGACAGAACGGCCACTCAGTGACGGTTGAAATAGTCATCGAATCATAGAAAATGAGGGTTGGGAGGGAACTTAGAGCGTCATCTAGTCCAACCTCTTGCTCAAAGCAGAACCATTCCCAGCTAGATCATCAGTCAAGACTTTATCTACCCAGATCTTAAAAACCTCCAAGGATGGAGAGTTTACAATCTCTCTGGGTAACTTGTTCAAGTGCTTCACCACCCTCCTAGTGAGAAAGTTCTCCTAATATCGACCCTAAACTTCCCTTGCTGCAACTCAAGCCCAACTTGTTCTGCCATCTGTCTCCACTGAGGACAGGCCAGCTCCATCCTCTTTGCAACCCCCCTGCAGAGAGTTGAAGGCTGCTATTCAATCCCCTCTTAGTCTTCTCTTCTCGAGACTAAACAAACCTCAGAAGTCATGTTTCCGAGCCCCCAAACCATTTTCATTGCCCTCTTCTGGACTCTCTCCAAGTTTTCCACATGCTTTTTGTAGTGGGGAGCCCAACACAGGACTTTAGATGTGGCTTCACCAGTGCTAAGTCGATGGCAATGAACACTTCCCTTGCTGCTGGCAGTGCTCCTACTAATGCAACCCAGGATGCTGTTAGCCTTCTTAGCAACAAGGGCACACTGCTGGCTCCAGAGTTTGAATTACACACCAACTTGTGGGAGACTAAGCAGTTCAGGTGGCGGTGGCAGCTCCTTCTAGGTTTTGGCTGCCACTGCTGCTTGATCTGCTTAATCTCTTATGGGGTGGGGGGCTGTTGTCTCTTATGGGGAGGTTCAGCCCCCCTGAACTCCCCTGTAATTCGAACCCTGGTTTGCTCATATTCAGCTTATTGTCCACAGTAACTGCAGGTGCTTATTGAACCTCATAAGATTTCTTTTGGTCCAATCCTCCAATTTGCTGTGGTCTCTCTGAATCCTAGCCCTACTCTCCAGTGTATCTACTACTGCCCCAGCTTGGTGTCATCTGCAAACTCGCTGAGGGTGCACTCTTGTCTATTTTCCAGGTCTTTGATGAAGATATTGAAGAAAACCAACCCCCGAACTGACACCCAGGGTACTCCACTTGATACCAGCTGCCAACTAGACATCAAACCATTGATTACTACCCTCTGAGCCCAATGATCCAAAAAATTTTCTATCCACCTTACAGACCATTCATCCAACCTGTACTTTCTTAGCTTGCTTGCAAGAATGTTGTGGGAGACCATATCAAAAGCCTTGCTAAAGTTAAGGTATATCATGTCTGCTGCTGTTCCCGTATCCACAGACCAGGTCATTTCATCATAGAAGGTAATCAGGTTGGTCAGGCATGATTTGGCCTTGGTGAATCCATGTTGCCTGTTCCTAATCACCTTCTCCTCCAAGTGCTTAGACATGGGTTCTTTGGAGGACCTGCTGCATTATATTTTCTAGGGACCAAGGTGAGGTGGACCTGCCTGTAGTTCCTTGGATCGTCCGTGTTCCCTTTCTTAAAGATAGACACTATATTTGACCTTTTCCACTCATCCAGGACTTCTCTTGATTTCAACAAATGTTCAAAGACAGTGGCCAGTGGCTTTGCAATCACATCAGTCAACTCCCTCGGCACCCTCATGTGCATCATCTCTGACCCCATGGACTTGCACACATCCAGCTTTTCTAAATCATCCCTGTTCTTATACCACTCTTGGCTGCTTACCTCCTCCCCAGACTGGTGCCCAGTGCAGTTGTCTGAGAGTTGACCTTTCCTGTGAAGACTGAAGTGAAAAAGGCATTGAATACTACAGCTTTTTCTGCATCTTCTGTCACTTGGTTGCCTCCCCCATTCAGTAAGGGACCCACATTTTCCCTGATCCTCCTCTTGTTACTGACATACTTGTAGAAACCCTTCTTGTTACCCTTCACCTCCCTTGCTACCTTCCAGTTGCACTTCCTGATTTCATCCCTGTACACCCAAACAATACTCGCATACTCCTCATTAGTTGTTTATCCAAGTTTCCGCTTCTTGTAAGCTTACTTTTTGCGTTGTATAGCTCACTGAAGTGTCCTCTGTTAAACCAAACTGGTCTTCTTCTATACTTGCTAGTCTTCCTGCGCATTAGGATGGTTCATTTATGGATCCTCAGTAAGGTTGTTTTAAAGCACAGCCAGTTCTCCTGGGCTCCTTTCCCCCTCAGACTGGCCTCCCAGGGGATCCTGCCCATAAGCTCCCTGAGTCAGTCAAAGTCTGCTTTTCTGAAGTCTACAGTCCAGACTCTGGTGAATTTTCCTTAAAGCCCTCCTCACTGGGTTAGTCTGCAGAGATCCTCTTCCCTTTCTTCGTCAGGTGGCTCCTATCTCTTCCTAGCCGTCCTTCTTTTTGGAACAACCTCCCATGGTTGAAGAAATCAAAGACCTGCTAGCAAGACCATCTATGCAGCCATGCACAGATCTGCAAGATGCATCTATTCCTGCCCAGGCCCAACCCCTAGAGCAGGAGGATCAAGGAGAACACCTTGTGAGTCCCCATCCCCTTCACCCTTGCACTCAGAGCCCTGTAGTCACTTTTGATCTGCCCAGGGTCACCCCTGACAGTATTATGGGTCGCCACATGGATGAACAGCATGGGGTAGTAGTCAGAGAGCCAGATGAGTCTTAGTAATCTTTCCATGACATCTTGGATCCAGGCTCTGAGCAAGAAGCAAACCTCCCAAGACAACAGGTCAGGACGGCAGATGGATGCCTCTGTCCCCTGCAGAAGAGAGTCTCCAACCACCACCACCCATGGCTTCCTTTTGGTGGTGGTGGTGGTCTCAGTCCTTCCAACCTTGGGGAGACCTGGCCTGGCCTCTTCCATCAATGGAAGGTGCTTTTCCTCCTCTGTTGTTAGGGTTCCATATCTGTTCATCAGGGAAACCGCTGCAGGTGGAGATGAAGATTTCTGCTTGCTGCCAGAGGTCACAAGCTTCCAGCTGCCCTCTTCCTGAGAGTCCATGTCCTCTTCCTTCTCTAGTGCTGCCTCTGGCAGTCCTTCCTCCGTACTCCTGGAGGTCTCCTTCAGCATCAAATTGATGAAGTCCTCATGGTGGAGGATGATTCGGAGTCCTCATGACCTCCTTCTGTAGCTCTCTTGCCAGCAGGCACCACTCACTCCCCTACCTGGCTGTCAATGGAAGAAACCTGCAGTCTTCACAACACTAAACCAGGACCTGGGTCAAACCTCAATGGTGAGCAGGCCTGCCTGGACAGACGTCTGACAGGTGTAAGCAGAAGAACTGGCAGCAGCAGTGACTTTGGCTTTGCAATGTTCTCCAGCCATTTCTCTTGGTCTCTTAATCCACCGTCTATCTCTTCCTCCCCTCTTTACAAGCAGACCTTCCCTAAGAAACTCTTCTGTAAGCTAACTTGTTCACTGCTCCTTCGTCCCGAACAGTTCCCCTTTTCCCTGCTTCCTATCACCAAGCTTACAGTGAAGAAAAGCAAGAGAGAGTTTCCAGCCAAACTCCCTAGCTCTAAGGTAAGACATCTCAACACTGGAATAAACAGCCTGAAAATGAATCTAAGGATGACTTTATTGAGCGGCTAGAGGTCTTGAATGAAATTCAAGAAAGAAGCAAATCGCGAGAAAACTTTTCTGCCCTGGAATTTCATAGGCACTTCTTCCATGCCTGCAAGTCACAGAAAAGAGTGCCCTTCCTTTTATGAGCAAGACTTAGAGAGACATTGGGAAGAGAAAGGAGGAAGGGGAGGGATTGGAAATGAATAAAGTACACATTGGCCAGTATTATGGAGATATATTAGTTTGAGGTTATCCAGTTTCAGGTGTTATAGGGGAAGTTAGAACCTGACATTCTGGATGTCTTGGCCTACTGGTGAATCTACTGATTAAAGGTGTTTGGTGATGAAGGAAGAGGCAAAAAGGTTCATTCTCACGGACAACTCTTATCCATAGTGAACATTTCACAGGTTCATTCTCATGGACAACTCTTATCCATAGCGGCTGAAGGACAGACTGTCTCTACTTCTCATAGTTCAAAGGCTTATATTTTCTCTTACTGGGAACCAGGGAATACATAGCCAGGAAACACAAGATAGCCCTTAATTCAGTCTTTCTGTCTACACCATATAGGGGGGTTTCAGTCTGCTCTGCATACCTTGGTAATGGAAACTCCAAAATTGTATGGAATAAAATGTCACATGCTCACATCTTCAGTGTACTACTCACTGAATAGGTCAATGACTTGAAGAATAAACTAATTACTCTAACTACAGCAAAGGACATCAGTACATAAACTAGCTACCATGAGCACGCTGAAGGAGATAGATGCACAGGTGGTTTTCTCTTCTGTCCTACCAGTGAGTAGACGTGGAAGATGGCATGCGACGTGCATCACAGAGACCAACTGACGGCTTCAGGAATGGTGTCTTGAGGTGGGCTTTGGTTTCCTCGACAACGACCCGCACATCATGACAAGAGACATGCTCGGATGGGATGGGCTCCACCCTTCCCCTAAAGGTAAGCATGTGTTTTCTTCTAGGTTGGCAGATCTCCTCTGGTGGGCTTTAAACTAGGCTTGTTGGGGGAAGGGGAAGACGAGGGCAGAGGAAGCCTTGGACTGCCAAACCAAGCAACACCCACAAGTACAGCCCAGCCTGGACTGACGAGCGGACATATACACAGGTAAGCAACAGAGGCCAGGGTAATGCTGTGATTAGGGGGCCAGTGCGCACATCCACAGGAGCCCTCAAATGCCTCTACACAAGCACTCGTAGTATGGGAAACAAGCAGAAGGAACTTACCCTCCTGCTAGCTGACACCAGCCCAGACATAGTGGAGCTCACTGAAACGTGGTGAGACCCAAGGCATGACTGGGCAGTGAATGTCAAGAGCTATAGGCTGTACAGGAGGGATAGGACAGGGAGGAAAGGCAGGGGTGTGATGCTCTACATTAAGGAGGAATACACATCCTCATCAGGATGAACACCTTGCTGGGGTCGTTTGACCCCAGTACTCTTTCCTGCCATGGCAGGGGGTCAGACTAGATGATCTACTCAGGTCCCTTCTGACCCTAGAAACTATGAAACTAGGTACCACAGAGTCAGAGGAGGGGCACACTGAAGTGCCCTGGGTTAGAATACAAAGCAGTCGAGGGGAAAAAGATTTAATGGTGGGGGTCTACTACAGACCACCCAACCAAGGGGAAGAGCTAGACCAGGAATTCTTAAGTGAGCTGACGGAGGTAGTAAGGTCAAAGGACGTGGTCATCATGGGAGACCTGAATTTTCCAGACATCTGCTGGGAAGAGCAGTCAGCCAGGTCTGACCGCTCATGTAGGTCCCTAGCCAAGATACAGGACCTCCATCTAACCCAGGAGGTGCACAGCCCTCCCGGGGGGAGACACCTTGTTGGACCTGGTGCTGGCCACGGGTGACAACCTGGTGCGGGGGCTCGACCACCTGGGCGACAGCGATCATCGCCTGCTGGAATTCACCATCTAGCGCAAGGTGGCAAAGGCCTGCAGCAAGGCAGCAGCCCTAGATTTCAGGAGGGCGGACGTCAATGAGCTAAGGAGAACAGTCGGGGAAGCACTGAGGTCTTGGAGGGGAGGGGAGCCGGGTGTCCAGGAAAAGTGGTTGCTCCTTAAGGAGACGATCCTCCAAGCCCAAAGGGAGATAATCCCAACACAGACCAAAGGGAGCAGGAGGGCACAAAAGCCCCCATGGATCACCAAAAGCATCCGGGAACGTCTCCTAGCTAAAAGGGAGGCGCACATCCAATGGAAGGGAGGGGCCATCACCAAGGAGGATTATACTGCGGTTGCTCGGGGATGCAGGGGGGTAGTCAGGAAGGCCATGGCAGAGATGGGACAGGGACTAGCAACCCCGATCAAGGACAACAAGAAGTCCTTTTTTAAATACATAGGGGGCAAAAAGAAGGTTCTAGGTAATATGGGGCCCCTGCAGGACACACTAGGAAATTTGGTCGTCACACCAGATGACAAAGCCAACATATTGAACAATTTCTTTGCCTCCATTTTCCTGGGCAGGGGCCAGAACAGCCACCCCCCCTCTGGGCCCCTCTTGGACCCCAGGGGAGGCACACACAGGCCAAGGGTTAGTGAGGAACTAGTTAGGGAAGTTCTGGAGGGACTGGATGTATTTAAATCAGATGGTCCGGACGATCTCCACCCCCGAGTGATGAGGGAATTAGCTGAGGTCATTGTGGGACCCCTGGCACGGCTGTACGAGCATTCGTGGTGCTCTGGTGTGGTGCCAGAGGACTGGAAGGGCCATTGTGGTTCCCATCTTCAAAAAGGGGAGGAAGGAGGACCTGGGAAACTCTAAGCCAGTTAGTCTTACCTTGATCCTGGGCAAGCTTTTTGAGAGAATTATCGTGGTGCATGTCCACGAGGGGCCAGCAGGGGAGATTATGCTTAGGGACAACCATCACGGGTTCATTCGAGTCAGGTCCTGTCAAACCAACCTGGTGGCCTTCTACGACCAGGTCACCAAATCCTTAGACACAGGGATAGCAGTGGACATCGTCTTCCTTGATTTTTGGAAGGCCTTCGACACTGTCTCTCACCCCGTTCTCATTAAAAAACTGGGGGCTGTGGTGTCGACACCTACACAAGCAAATGGGTCACCAACTGGCCGGAGGGCTGCACCCAGAGAGTGGTGGTGGACGGGTCATCTTGGACCTGGAGGGATGTGGGCAGTGGGGTCCCCCAGGGCTTGGTCCTGGGGCCCGCACTGTTCAACATCTTCATCAGTGACCTGGAGGAGGGGATAAAAAGCACCTGTTCAAATTTGCTGATGGGACTAAGATGTGGGGGGATGTGGGCACGCTAGAAGGGAGGAATAGGCTGCAATTGGACCTAGACAGGTTACAGGGCTGGGCAGATGAGAATAGGATGGGATTCAACACAGACAAGTGCAAGGTGATGCACCTGGGGAGGAAGAACCAGCAACGTACCTACAGGCTGTGGAACTCCCTTCTCGTCAGTGCAGAGGCAGAAAAGGATCTTGGAGTCATCACTGATGCCAAGATGAACGTGGGCCGGCAGTGTGGGGACGCGGTCAGGAAGGCCAACCGCACCTTGTCCTGCA
>NW_017728949.1:57850381-57881346 GCF_001723895.1 Crocodylus porosus | reverse complement strand
GCTGACTTCCTGCCCCTTGGGCAGGGGGCTGGACTCGATGATCTCCCGAGGTCCCTTCCAGCCCTGATGTCTATGAAATCTATGAAGTCAGCTGGGTTCAAATAACATGCTGCCTCTTTGGGCACGTGTGGGGATGCAAAAAAAAATAATAAAAGCACTCATGGCAAAAACCAAAATCAGCACCTATATCTCTTCCACAACCACATTAAAAAATAGCATCTGTATGCTACTGCCCGCCTACCGACTTTTCCTAGCATCCATTCTGCCTTTCTTATCATCTCTTCCCCCATCCAGAGCTTACGCAGGTGACATCGTGTTTGTGTGATTACAGTTACTGATTACAGAATCAGTACAATTTAAACTACGTAATCAGTTCTCCAATTTTTTTCAGCCTAACATAACACTCAGCTTGCACCTTACCCCACAATGTTAGTGTGATATTTTTATAGTGGGGCGGTATAGTGGGGGTATACTTATAGGACTCAGGAGTATGTAAAAGGTTAGAGGACAATGTATTACTTACATAATTTTAGGGCGCCTATACACATGCAGCGAAGCTGCTCTCATGCGTTGTAATTACAGCACATCAGAGCAGACTTGATTAATCAAGTCTGCTGGAGCGTGGTAATCACCAGCAGACGCCAGCATCTCGTGTATCAGGGTCCCCTCACTGAAAAATGGCAGTGGGGGCATTTTAACTAAATCTCGTCTAATAAGTTTTAGTTAAAGCGCCCCCCGCCACTGTTTTTCAGTGCCGGGATGCTGATACGTGAGACACTCCCAGCTCTCAGAGCTGCTCTAATTAAAGCATTCCCACTCCTCACTCTCAGAGCACTTGTATAAACACCCTTAGAGTCTGATCTAAAAGCCACTGAAGTTGATGGAAAGCTTGGATTCACTTCAATGTCCTTTGGACCAGGGGCTTAATGAGCACTGGTCTGAAATTATCCATAAAGGACTAAGAGGTTTGAGATCTACTGAAAAAAAAAATTTGATCAGAGACACTATGTAGAAGCAAACTATTCTGATTGCAATAGCACAGAATTAAAACGTGCCTGAATCACACTACACATAGCGTAAGGACTGTCACTACTTAGGTGTTTGTACTGTGCCCAGAACTGTCAGCACTTGAACAGAAAAATAATCATAATTTGCCTGCTGCCCAAAGCTCCTTTTATCACTATCTGCTACATTTTCAGCTGTCGCAACAGTTACATGATTTTTTTTTTCCCTCTTGAACGGTTTCACGCTTGTAGCTTTTGCATAAACAAACCGGCATACACTGAAATGTAGCAAGTGCAATTTGGTGAGAGCCCCGAATGCAAAATGGTTAGCAGAAACAGGCTGATTGGGGTAGAAAAGCAGCAACTGAAATCTTGCCATATCTCCAAGGCCTTCCTAGAGTCGAGCTAATGCACAGAGCAAAGAGAAGAAATAGTTTCATTTTAAATCTGCACGAGGGATTTCTGCTCTTGAGCTCTGCTGCCCAAATGATGCTATTGTCCATGCTGTTCAATATGTCTTTGTATTTCTGAATAGCAAATGAATTCACCGTGTGATGAAATGAATGTGAATTATTGCTGAGAATTAGGCAAAAAGTGATCAACTGAAGATGCAGGATTCCTATTCATTCACGAGGCCCATCTATTTAGCTATAAAGAAAGGGAGACAAGGGTATAGCAACAGTGTCTGAGTTTTCTGGCTGCATTCTCCCTATTTGGGATCACAAGCTACCTAGATAAGAAGCAACTGTGGTTGAAAAAGTATTTCCAACAGTAGACCCTTTCACCCACCCCATCCCATCCCAAACAGTCACTAGCAACCTTTGATAATGGAAGCAGGGATGTGTCCTTATTTAACAGCCCCCTGACATTTGTAGGGTCTGTTGTCTCTCTGGCATGCTGTGTAAGAACAAGCTGTGTACTTGTGTTACATGAAGATTAGTTAGGGCATATCAGTGTTTTCACATTGACGGGACTAGGGGAGGATGATGAATTTGTGTATGCCGACCTGCAGGATGATTAAAAAACACAGGCTGCTGTGCCAGAATTGATTATTTGAAGATTGTATGGCAATAGAAACCACAAAAGAGACTATGACAAAAGGAGTGACACAGATAGGGCACTCAGGAGTAAGCAAAAGGTTAAAGGAGAATGTATTACTTACGTAATTTTAGAGTCTGGTCTAAAGGCATAACCTTGCCATGTCTGAAGCTGGGCTAATACCCGGGGTCAAGGTGAAGAACCGGTTTCATTTTAAACCTGCACAACTGCTGTCTGCTGTTGAGCAAAGTAAAACTTCCATTCAGTTCAACAGGCTTGGGATCAGGTAATTAATGAGAGCCGGTCAAAGTGCATTTATAAGGACCCCAGGGGTTTTAAATCTACATTAAAAGATAATTGGTGAGAGAGGCTATGCAGAAGCAAACTATCCTGATTAACATACCAAAAAGTATAGTCTTTATGAAATCCAATTCTACTTCCTTTGGAGGCAGTGAGAGTTTTGCCATTGACTTCAGTGGGAGTCAAACGGGGCCCTAGAGGGAGATGTGATGCTGGAAAATGGAAATGTGCAGTGACAAGCAGTTTAGTCCTAGGGCCAGTGCACTCAGAGGGTACCGTGTATGCCGAGGCAGCTTGAGCATAATGCAAGTCTGTCCCTAGAAAGTAGAATGAAGTTAAAACAGATCATGATTTGTTAAGATAAACCAAGGCCCCAGAAAGTCTTGCTTACGTCAAAGCAATTACATTCAAACTGAGCTTTTGCCAACAGCAGATTTTGCTAACTTCTGTGTGAACATGATACAAAGAGGGTGAATAGTTGAAGCAAGGAGACGTCATTACATAATGCTCGGGTCTGTCAATCACCAAAGGATTTCAACCTACATTTCTAATGTTCTTTAGAGAAGAGGCAACGAGAGCAGCTGCTGCAGCTAAGTCACTGAGCATAACAATTCGATGGCGATCAGACCTGATCATCAGTTGGGTCAAAAAGAAACTCAACTGCCTCTACGGTTTTACTAGCACACTATTACAGTGCAGCAGGTCTATGAAGGTGGGATTCAGAAGCACCGGTTACTTGCTCCTGGAGAAAGGGTACAGGGCCAGATGGACTAGCTGAAGGGCCAGAAGAAAAAGGCAGCGCTTCAGCCTCATGGGAAGAGGATTAAGAAGAAATCCCTAAGCCCCCATCTTGATGATGCTGTTTCCAGCTGGTAACGAGGAGAAGCCAACCTGATCTTGCAACTGCTGTTCCCCAGTGGGAGGGAAGAGATGACCTTTCAAAGCTCATCATCTCTCGCAGATGTCAGCTAGAGAGGAAACCAGCCCTGTCATCATTCCCAGGGTGAAGAATAGGATAGACAGGTAGATACTGTACAAATCTTGATTTATACAGGTACAAATATAGGCAGCAGCTCATGAAAATGGATTGGTCGATTTACTGCAAAATAACGTGAGATGATTACCAAAAGTTTCTTCCCCTTTGCGAAGAAACTGTACCCTGGGTGAAAAAGTTCCCAGATCTATTGCCAGGCTGTTGATTAGGTAAACTCAGAGGCTGAAAACAGGTCAACAATTCAATGGATGGCAAAGGTTGAAAGAGAGGTTTGAATAGTACATGGAGGTTCATAGAAGCCAACCAAACATCAAATTGCCAAAAACGTGGTCTGTTGTTTTAACAGCGGCAGCAGCAGGACCGCAGGATATATACACCGCCACCCACGTATCCCAGGAGGGAAATGATGACGAGCAGAAAGAGCACGCTTCAGAACTCATTTGAAACTTGAAAATCGGGTTGTTGTTCTTCCTGTTGTAGGACAGCAATAACCTATTGATGCATCAGTACTAAAAGGTGCATCAGTTCTTTCCAAAGGGTTTAGATCTACCAAACAGAAATCTAAGAGGAAAAACTCATCATGGAAACAGCTGTGCTATCCAAAAAAGACAGCAACAGGAGAACGAAGGCAAGTCAAATTAAAGCTCAGAAGCCAGATTTCAGGACTGTCTGCACCACAGCGAAATAAATGAGGACAAAGTTTACAGAAAAGAGAGAGATAAGGAAGGGACAATATGCCAATAACGAATAAAGCCAACAATGATTATGGAAAATGTCCAGCACCAGTAGAAACCCTAACAAGCTTGATGACAAATGTATGCAAAAAAAACCTCAACAAAACTAGGTGAGAGAGAGAAACACTGTAAGGTTTTCCTTACACTACAAAAAGGGGAAGAAACAAAAGTAGAAATCCAAAACTGTATTGTTTAAAGTTCGAGAAGTCAAATGTATCAGTAAAACCTTATGAGTGGGTAACAAATTTTGCTCTTTGGACAGTGTGGATTCTCACAGAGATGCTAAAGGAAAACATAACGGCAAAATAAGATGGTGGTATTATGAGGAAGTCACCCTACGTAGCCTTATCCAAGCAAGATGGTTGGTTTAAAACAAGAAAGCCTACAACCAAAGAGAATCGAAGGAAGTATCCTGATAGCAGTCCTAAAACTTGAACTGGACATTAGTTGCCATGCAAAATAATGTATTCACATAAAAGAGATATTTTCTCCCCATACATGAAATGAGAATAAGGGAAAACACAGGCGCCCATCATGTGCCATAAGCCTAACAAGAGAAGCTCGAGTAGCTTGACCCATGATAGCAGCTGATGCCACCCATAGAACAGAAAAGTCTATATGTGGGCCCATTCCCTAGGAACTGTAGGGGGAAAGGGGGAGCAGACTCAGGCTGTAGGTCCCAGAGGGTAGAATAAGATGTTCAATAAAAAACAAAAATGCTTTCTCTCGACGACAAGCAGCAAGACACTGGGCATGTCTACACAAGACACTTTACTGTCCACCAGACTAATTTATTGCACAGTAAGTGTTACTGTCCACATGTGTGCAGCAATTAGGGATCAGTAGACTAATGTACAGGGCTGCTGGACAGTCCCATCAGATGCAAGTGGTATCTGGCAGTGTAGTCAATGACTGCACTCAAATGCGTACGCCAACAGTGATGTTGGGATTAGTTTACTCTGGCTCAAATTGAGCCAGAGTATATTCAATCACATTAGCTGCACATGTAGATGCACCCACTGAGATGGAAGACAAACTCCTGAGTACATCAGATATGATGGCAAGGTTTTTGTCAGAACTACCTCACAGATAGAAAATGCCAAGCTTTGAATCTTTTAATGCATAATTTGGCAGATGCTGCTTCCAAGGTATATTTGACAGTAAAATATGTCTCAAATAATAGAATCATATAAAATTATGGTTGGAAGGGACCTCAGGAGGTCACATCTAGTCCAACCCTCTGCTCAAAGCAGGACCAGCCCCAACTAGATCATCTCAGCCAAGGCTTTGTCTAGCCAGGTCTTAAAAACCTCCAAGGATGGAGAGTCCACCACCTCTCTGGGTAACCTGTTCCAGGGCTTTACTACCCTTCTCATCCAACCTCAATGTCCCTTGCTGCAATTTGAGCCCATTGCTCCTTGTCCTGTCATCTGCGCCCGCTGAGAACAGTCCAGCTCCATCCTCCTTGGAAACATCCTGCAGGTACCTGAAGGTTGCTATTCAATCCCCGCTCCGTCTTCTCTTCTCCAGACTCGCTAAGCCCAGTCCCCTCATCGTCTCTTCACAAGTCCTGTGCCCCAGCCCCCAAACCATTTGTGTTGCCCTCTGCTGGACTGTCTCCAGTTTGTTCACGTCCTTGCTGTAATGGGGGACCCAAAACTGGACACAGGACTCCAGATGTGGCCTCACCCATGCTGAATAACTGGGAATAAACAGTTCCCTCGATCGGCTGGCAGCGCTCCTACTAATGTAGCCCATGATGCTGTTAGCTTTCTCAGCAACAAGGCCACACTGCTGGCTCCTATTCAGCTTGTTGTCCACTGTCACCCCCAAGTGACTTGGTCAGGAAATTTAGAAAGAAAAAGAGCAAGGATACTTTAAAGTACGTTTAACGTTGCCACAAACTCCTGTCCTGCAGCTTTCTGTGGCTGACCGACAGACAGGAAAGGGTCTAGAAGTCCCTGATACAGTCACCATGGAGGTTCATAGCAGCAATGATTCCTTATATTTTATTTTTTATCTTAAAATGTTAGTTTTATATGGTAAGGCATTCTGACCCAGGTAAGATATAAACCATGCTTCAACTCCCCACTCTACTTTTTCATTTTTCTACCTAGGGAAGGCCTGGAAGCTCCCCACAGCAGTGCACATGCTTGCATAAAGGGGTCCCCCAAAACTGAGGATGATATAGGGAGGCAAGAGAGAAAAAACAAGGGGAAAAAAGATAGGTATGTCTAGAAACCTGCAGTCTCTTGAGAAGAAGGATGATTTAGTCTAGTAATTAGGGGGCAGCCTGGCTTTCGGGAGACCTAAATTCAAATTTCTTCTTTGCCACTGGCTTCCTGTGTGACATTGGTCAAGTCATTTAGTATCCGAGTCATAAAGGCATAGGTGACTAATGAGGAGCTGTAGTTTTGGTTCACAGCCTGAGTCTTTCAATTGCTCATGTGTAAATGGGATACTAGGACTTCCCTCCAAGGGACGCTGAGAATGTAAATGTGTGCCCCTCTTACAAACATGAGAAAGCCAGGCGGACATACGCAGGAAGGGAGCTGCCATGTGTTCCTGTATACAGACGCTCACAAAACTACATCCAGCTCCATAAACCTGTCGAACACTTTAGGATGTCATGATTTAAAACTTGCAAAACGAAAAATATCCTCGGAAGTGGAGGAGGTTGTGTTTGCTGTGGCCAGGGCAGCTCGCATGTTCTCAGAGAAGCAGTGAATCATCAGGGAGGGATTTCTGCATTGGTCAGTCACTGGGAGTTACAGTAGAGCTGTGAATCAGGAACCCTGCATACTGAATGGCAAAGATGTTTTAATTTCAGTATAACTGATTGGATTCATGCTATTGTCATTCAGGGGAAACGCTGTCACTTTTTCAATAATGGAACAACGCCACCGTTTAGCTCTAAATAATTCACATTTGTCCTCATAGCTGGTTGCCACCGAATACACCCATTCGAAGCAGATCTTTAAGCATAAACCAACACCTTTCCTTATCCATTTCTTGATGTAGCCCAGCTACAATTGTTTTAATATGATTTAAGACAAATTCCATATTGCTTCTACACTTACGGGTCCTTTTCCAGATTTGTGTGCGCACCACAATAAACTCATTTCTAAAACTATTTGCCCATAAAGCTTATTCAAGTATTAAAAAAAAAAATAATCACACTTGTGTAGCAGTCCTCCTGATAATTATAGTCTACATAGGCACGAGCAGCTAGACACAGCAGTGAAAAGGCCTTTCAGGTCACACCGGCTGAGACGGGGGGGGATTGGACAAAGTCCCGAGGCTTCAAAACAAACTGAAATGCCCAATCCTACAATTGCCCAACTGGTGTCTGCCAAACGTATTTGGTGTACAAATGTCAGTCAACCAATGCCTGCAATAAATATGACTATTGAGACTCGGCGAGTTCACAAAAGTTGTCCTGAGTCTCTTTCAACTAGCACCCGAGTCATTACATCCGCGACTCGAGGATTAGGTTGCTGGGGCAGTTACTTTGCTTGAACTTCGGTGGACTCAAAAAGATTCTTGACTTTATATTTGCCACTGGAATTAAAAAAACTCCAAAAAAGACTGGGATTTGTTCGTTTCTTGTTTAAAGGGAAAAGACTTGCTGCATACATGAACTGATCTGGCTTCAAAGGGTAAGTTGCCATTTTTCATTCCCTTTATAAATGGGTAGAACAAGTGCTAGCAGATGCCCTCTCATTTATACCTACGAAATAGAAAAACGGGAATTTCTAAACACAGTTTGCTCATTTGAATGCTATATGTTCCAGGGATGCTAAAACTTTTATTTTTAGATAAGATGAATTAAAATGATTGATGCACCTCAGGGAAGTTTAGTAAAAAAGAAAAGTTAATTTAGTTTGCCTAAAATAAATGTTGCATCCACAATCTGGACCTAAATGGCATAACCCTTCAATCTAAGCCTAGTAAAAGAGTTCAGTGAGTAATTCAACTGTATAAAGATTTTTCTTAGGTATTGGCTCAATACAAAATAACTTGGGCTCCATCTGTTTCTTTGTTCAAGGATTTCTACCCCCCCTAGCCACCCAAAGTACCAAAGTATTTCTTGTCTGCTGTGGTTTTCGAGAGTATTTGCAAAAGCTGATGCCACCCAGACCATCACACAAGTTTACTTTTCAGCTTAGTGTGGTTATTCATGATAAATAATTTTAAGCAAATAAAGAAGCATTTGCTACCATGGGCGAAATGTCAAGAATAGAAAAAACAAACTGTAGGAAGTCAAGGAAAAGAATGGTTTTCTTTCCCCCTACCCTGCTCCCCTCCAGCCAAATACCCACAAGTGCAATGTGAATATTTTTTGTTATGTCAGTGCTTCTTAGTAGTTACTGTATGTGCATAGCAGGGTGCATCTAGACTCCTGGCAGCCCCAGGCGAACTTTTAGTATTGGGCCTCCCCTTTGCCAGAAATAAGGATTTTTTTTTATTGCAAAAGTCTTTATCACATCTGTGGTATCGATGGCTTTAAATAGTTCATTCTCAGTTGATAATATTGCCAGTCCCATATATGTGCAATATTCAAACTTTTTTTTTTTGCAATTGTAATTTTTTCTGGCCCACTTTCTGTCCAGGCCCCAGATGGCCACCCGGTTCGCCATCCCTGTGTCCAGGTCTGGTGAGTAGCATCGTTCATACTGTCCTACAATCTCCCATAGTTTCCAGTAGGAAAAAAAATTACTTCTTTTAACTTGCAACACTCGATTTCTCCTTAAGCAAATGATCGGTGATGGTCTGCATACACTCATCCAGTGAAAGGGGGCAGGCGAGATAGCATTTCTCTTGAGAAACTCTTCCACCCCTGTGTTTCTATAGCTCTGCAAGCAGCTCTGCGACATCTATATAGAGACTTTCCAAATCCTAGGTTTTAAAATTAAAGGCCACCACAGCCAGTGGTCGCTTTAAAATGTTTGCAAAGTTATCAATAAGATCACAGGATAAAAAAATAAAATAAAATACGCTATTTTATTTATCAACGTGTACCAAAGGAACTGATGCAGCAGACTACAACAAGAGATACATGGTCTGCTGTTGGGCCGTGACTGAGTGGATAGCTCCATGCCAGTCTTTGCTGCTCCCAAAGCACAAAGAATATATAGGTTTGAAAATCGTTGGCTTGAGGGATTTCTAGTTGTATATAAAAGTGATCCATTGCCAATGAGCATTCATACTTATACAAAATATATTCCATAAAACCACTAGTGATTTATAGCTGCCTAGATTAATCATTGCGGGAAGTATCCGAATCATAAATGTAGAGCAAAGCCACTGCTACCAGGAACCTACTGGTTAGCTCTTGTTTTCATTTGCCATTTTTTCTTCTAGCACGCTGTCCTTTTGGGCAGAAACTCTGAGCCGCCTTCTCTCCAAGAGGACCATGTCATTTTTAAAATATCATAGACTAGAAAGACCCAATTGCATAATTGAGAAATTATTCTCAAAGTACAAAAAGTATTTTCTGTCCTTTCTGTATTTGTGAAACGCAGTCAGGATAGTTCCATCTGTCTATACTAGAAAAAAGATTTGAATTCATTGCTACCTAAAATGATCCCAGGGAAAATAAAAATGCATTTTTAACTTTTTATCTGCTTTCCCTGATCAAGACGATAGCAAAACATTAGAAAGGTCCCTCCCGTTCATTTTCCACAGCCAGTCTTTCATGGTACTACCCAGAGCAGACATAAGAGAAGAAAAAAGTCCCTAAACTGTGTAGCTTAGAAAGTTTTCATATATTGTAAAACTAAATGAAGTCACCAAAGCAATGCCCTTAAAAGTAAGCAGAACATAGAGTCATTTAAATGTTTTCCCCTAGATGGCTGGGTTAAGCTCTGTTAAAATTAATCCCTTTTCATGCTGGCAGGTGTAACAAAGAAAACCTTTTTGTAAGTAGAGCAAAAAGGGCCTTTTCCCCCTCTCAAAGGCAGGCAGCTTGATACTTCCATGGAGAAAATGGTAGAAGTGATTAACAATTTAGAGTTCCCCTTTCTAGGCTTTTGTTATAAAAAACTATATATACAGGCCAATTTCTGGAGCCCTAAAATATCTGATAAGAGGTTGTTCACTGAGTTCAGTGTAAGACATTTGGGAAAGCCATAAATGAGTTGTTAAAAAAATACACGCAGGATTGCTTTGATACGGGCAAGTGAATTCAGAACTGAGGATGCAGGGCTGTGATTGCAGCCGAGATAAATTATATTCATTTACTGAATATTTGAAACTAGTCTGAATGAAGTACTAGCAATAACTTTCAGAGGAAAGTTTTTTCTTGGATAAAATAATCTCATTCTAAGTCGAGTGCCTACAAGAGAGGAAAGTCATGGTTAGTTCACGATGGAAGTTATGGCCCCTATTCAGGAGTTTTTAAAAATCATACTATCCTAGGGTTGGGAGGGCCTCAAGGGCTCGCTCCAGTGCAAATACAGAATTTGCTCCTCTTGAGCCATCTCCAGACTGATACCTAACCAGCCTTGTCCCAATAACACCATGAAGGAGATCCCACGACTTCCACAAGCAAGAGGCGCACGTCCTCTTGGATCTGTCCGTCTTCTTAAACAGGTGGCAGAATAAAATTGTAATAACTGGTAATGCCAAAACCATTTGTCCGTCACGCTGGCCAACTAAAAGCAAAAGCAAACATCTCTCTTCTCCCTTATTTGCAAAACCAACACTTGCAATACAGCTCCCTGATGCCCTTTCTTCTCTGCTTGCTTAAGAGTTCTTCTCCTGCTTCAGTTTACTTTAACTACTGTTTCTTAGCTACCTCTGCGGCGTACATTAATGATCCACGGTATACATATCGTTTAAATACCTCTCCTGTTCTAATGGCTGGCACAGAGATTAACAATCTTTTTTGGCTGGTGAAAACTAAAGGTGTTTAATAGTCTCATAATCGATGTGGAGGGGACAAGTTAAATGACAAGGATAGAAAACTCAGAGAGAGATCACAAAAGTCAAATTTTGACAGGTTTCAGGATAGAGCAAGCATAATCCCTCGGTCCTCAGAAAGATACCAGACACGCTGCAAAAACAACTTTAGGAATTAATCCCTGTGAAGTCTCTTTGGAGGACTGTGACATGGCATTAATTTATAAATACACGTGCATACAAAGCAGATCACGCACATTTACCCTTAAGTTACAGACTGCTATAGCCCCCCTTAGGTTACACACTGTTCTCTGTGGGCACATCCCCGCATGAAATTAGCCTGGCTGAATAAACTCTGGCACTGTTCATGCTGGAGTTTATTGCTCCTTGGTGCAGCATTTTCAGGTAGCCGGGGTGAAGTACCCCACTCCTCCTGGCCGGCAGGGGACTCTGGGGGACAGCCTGCCAGCCCGGGGCTACCCCAACCTGGGTCACCGTACTGCAGAGGGGCTGGCTGGGTCACCAGGATGTTTTAGTGCTGCCCCTATACTGAAGTGCCCTCGTGCCCCAGCCTGCCCCATCAACATCTACACGTGTGTCATGGCAAAGTAAACAACTCCACTGTAAAATAGTACTTGTATTGAGCAGTATTAACCTATTCCAGAGTTACTTAATTTACTCCAGCCCAATAGCTCCTGTAGACAGATGTTCTACTGCAGAGCTAATTAAGCAACTCCGCAGTAAGCATCTCATGTAGATACACCCTGTATATCCTTAACTTTGACAAATAATACATGATGGAAGGAAGAATGTCACTGCCCAATTGCATTCAGGTGTCTTGAAATCAGGACTGGTGAAAAAAAGTTCACGGTTTTGGATGAACTATCCACTGTCTTCAAAATTTACCCTTTACACAAAGTTGCAAAATGATAACACGAGAGTGAAAAATAGTTTTAAAATTGGTTAGGAATGAAAAAAAGCTACTTAAAAAAACCCATATCTTCACCAAAAAACCCATATTGTCTTCTCAAATACACCCATTGCCCCATCCCTTTGTAAGTACACTAGTCTGTCCCCAGCAGATTATAATGCAGGCCTACTGACATTTCTAAGGCCAGGAACTAGGTACAGGTATTTGTCCAAGTTTTTATTCCATGTTCATTACTGAATATATTATCATTCATACATTTGTGTGTGTACACACACATATATACACGCACATACATACATGTATACATATACATATGTATGTATGTATGTGTGTGTGTGTGTAATGTATATAAGTCCGTATATATATACAGACATATATATATATGGACTTAACTCTTTCAGAGAGAGAGAAGTTAAGTCCATTTCCATGCATTTAACTAAAATGAAACATTTCAAATGATATACTGTACTGTAAATGTAACAAATATGTCCTTGTAGCTTTAAACTCTGTTTCACCAACATTTTAAAAATTCAGTGGACTTCAATATCCGTATAAAACACATACAATCTAGTGGTCTACCTGTTTGCTTTTTCAAACAAGTTTGGCAGTTTTAGAAACTCATCTGTAAATATTTGATGGCAGATGAAAATTTGGCAGATGAGTATGTCACCCAGAAGCAATCTCTCTTTTTATAATCTAACATACTTCAGTTTAGTCTGGCGAGTTTTCAGTACCCCTGTGGATCCTGGTTCACAAATGGTCTCATGAATTTCCACCCTTCCGTTCCACCACCTAAAGGCCTATCTTCCCACTAGCCCTTGAAAATTCAACTTAAAACTCACAAGGAGATATCTTATCCTTTTCCCTTATCTCTCAACAAGCCCTTGGACTCACTGATTTTCTTTACTGTCATTGGGTCCTTTATCTTTAGGAGCTCAAGCTCTCAACCCTAAGTATCTTAAAATCATGAGCCTTTTTTCCTAAATGGTTATGAGATCATTTTAAGTGTCAAGACCTTTAAAACTAATAATACCTTCGGGGGGTTTCATTTACTTCCAGGTTTTTGAAACGTTCAGAAGCACTCAGGTTAAATCTTCAACTTTTTCTCCACCACCACGAGCCTAGAAACTTCTTTTTTTTTGTCAAGGTAAACCACAATTCAGTAAATGCAGTGAAACTCGTGGGATGAAGCTTTAGAAAAAACCCATCAAACACCATAGACTTGCCGTGAAATCCCCAAACCTGGTAACAATGCCACTGTTATACTACTACTTGTTTTAGAGGAAGGATATCCCTAAAGCACATGCTCAAAGAATGAATTATTTTCATCCCCCGACTGCAGCGGCGGGGAAAGCAGCGGCGGGGGAGAAGGCAGTGGGGAGGCAATAGGGGAGCAGGCGGTGGGGAAGTAATAGGGGAGCAGGCGGTGGGGGAGTCAAGAAGCTTGACCCCCTGCCCCTTGCGCTGTGCTCCTTGTCCTCCCCGTCACTTGCTCCCCCTGCTGCCAGCACCTGCCCTCTTTGCCCCACTGCTATTTGCCCCCTCCTGTCTGCATACCTTGGTCTGACCCCCAAGCTGGCCCTCCTTGCTGCCTGTCCCCACTACCATCTCTGCCTCCCCACATCACCACCTCCGCTGTATCCAGAGCCGCTGTTGCCACCACCGCTACTACTGGGCCAGGCTGGGGCAAGAGTAAACACGCGCTCCATGCCCCAGGCATTTTAAATAGGGGGAAAAGCTAATCTTGGCTTCAAGTAAATACAGTGCATTTATAGCGAAAAGGTACCGACATCACGACAACCGGCTCCACTCCTTTTCCTCTCTTGCTGAATTAAGTTTGCATGCTCACAAATTAAGGTCTATAGAGGCTTTACCCAGGTATGCTCTTCTCCGGCATGGTTATGCATACCCTGGTACATCCTCAGGATCCGCAGTGCCTTAGGCAGATGGTCAGGCTCCCTGGATCACTTGAGGAGCAGGCTCTCTGACAAGTACTTGATTACCCTCCTAAATGATGCTGAGCCATACAGCATACGCAAGTTCAATGACAGGCAATACGGGATTTATTACTACAATATTTATAAAAGATAAAGGAAAATATAAAATGATACTACAGCCATCTAAAGTGGCTCTTTCCTGTACATCTATAATTATTGAAATACAAAAGATGAAGACTGGAAAGACAACTCATTTTTACAGATAACGTATAGTATTATAAGCATGCCATTTTGCTTCGTTTGAAACGTATCTCCAATGCTGAAACATGCGGCCTGGCAGCAACTTGCCTCCAGAAACAGTGGAGCACGTGCAAATTTCTGCCTCTATCAATGGGAATTCAAGTATATATTAAAGCAAAAGATTCAGGATTATCATAACGTCTCTGATTAGTCGCAGCTCAATTACTTCTCCTGTGCAGTAACTGTTGGCAAATGCTGACTTTAACGATGATCAATCAAAAGTTCTTCCTTAGGAGGAACGCGTGCTGTGTGTTAATAAAATATCCACTGAAGTTTATGGATGCATTTTCCCTGATACCTGCATTGCCTAAAAAACAGCAAAACTGCTCAACAAGCTCCATTACTCAAAAGCCTAGCCCAAGTATAACAGTGGAGTTTAGACGTCTACTTGTAGTCTTCAGATTAGAAGAGCTAAAGTGTAAATTTTTCCTGTTAATACCAAACATTTGACAGAAAAGTAGCTGCTTGCAACTGAGATATGTCATATAAGCACAGGGTATCCTTTATTTCCTTTATTTGACGTATTACATCCTACAGGCTTTTTCCCCTATTAAGTCGTATTTCCAGGCAGGCCAGTTTTGAAGATGGAGGTTTCTGACCAGCAGAAAAGCTGCTTTAGCAGCGCAGGAAATGTAATCTGTATGGCTGACACGAAAGTGTTATGAGATGCGAGCCGCAGAGCTTTTGAAAGGTTGTGTCTGAGCTCCAGCAACCTGCCTTCATTGGTAGGCTTTGTGAGCTAATATCCTCTTAGCCTAATTTAAAATCATTAATTAAAATGAAGCTGAAACTGCTGTGCAATGTAATAAGGATAATAGGTCCCCATCCCAAAAATATGTAAATAAGATTTCTTGAGAGACGTCACCGTATTAGATCTGACTCCACTTTTATCACATCACGTAATTGACTTACTCTATAACATGATCCTATTTGGCAGCGGGTATTTATATTCCTCACACATGTGCAGATTACCAATACGTTTTAAACACGCGGTTGAATCTTTAAAATCTGCTAGTATGAAAACAAGTAATAGTCAATTTAAAAAAAAAAAAGTTTTGGAGGACAAAATTAGAGATGCATCCTTTTATTTCTCTGACCTCGAAATATATTCGACCATCGCATCACAGGATTTGGCAGCACTTCCTGTTGAAATCAGCGAGGAAAACTGAATGGTACAACCCGAACTACTGCATGCAATTTAGGAAGTCCCTGATCTGAGCCAACCACCTCCTACAATACAGATTTTATGAGAGGGAATTCTTTCTCTCTGCTAAGTCTAGGACATGGAGGAGAATATAAGATTTCGATTAAATCTCTGCTAATTTTTAGTGGATGTACAAAATAGTTAAACTCCCTAATTACATTATAACTCCAACCTTAAACAATAAAATCAAATCCTGTAATAATCTATCCACAGTGTCCGACAGCTGGCCCGTCTGATCCTTGCAGTCTGCTTACAAATTGGTATTAGTGGCACTAATAAAGCTGATTAATGTTGTGACTAGAGACCCACTAACCTGACATTGCCAGCTGGGCTTACAAAGGCT
This sequence comes from Crocodylus porosus, assembly GCF_001723895.1. NCBI lineage: Eukaryota > Metazoa > Chordata > Crocodylia > Crocodylidae > Crocodylus > Crocodylus porosus. Next base: position 57,865,658 of record NW_017728949.1, on the reverse strand, counting down.
GTCAATCTACGTGGCAGCTGTTGAACTACTACTGCCGTAGTCTTTAATTTACATTTCAGCAACTCCCATACCGTAATGCATTTTAATAGGCAGGAATAAAAAGCTCCAGTGACGTGCAGGAATGTCACAGGATATCGATGTGCATGCGTTTTAAAAGTAACGGTTATCAAAAGACTAGTCTATAATGCCATATTCTTGCCTTAGTTACATTGCATTCAACCTGTAGCGACTTATAGTAAGCAGACTTAATCTGATTTACGCAGGCCTAACTGAAAGCAGAATTAAGTCCAGTCTACCTAGAACAGTTGTGACACCTTATTAATAATTTAAAGCGAAGTAATAAAGAGAAAAACTATCAAGAAGCTAAATTCATCTCAACAGTATTTTCCCCACTGGTGGCTTGTGTGAAAGGACTCCAGTGGGTCTAAACTAGCGTGAAACATGTTGGCATCACAAAAAGGCCGATGCAGTTGGTACCCTTTTCCGACAGTCTTTCTAGTGATACTATGACATATGGGAGATCTGATAACTGAACTACATTTTCTCTCTCAGCAATGGTACTTGTAGGGGAGGGCTGGTGTGCCAGTCGCATTCCCACTGCCTATGCCAGAACTACTGGGTGTGCAAACAGATTTTTGGCTTTTAGGATTCTCAATCCAGCATCATCCCTAAATATTTAGCAATGATCCACTTGCAGCTTAAATGCAAAGAATGACATTGATGCCACATCAACAGTAGCATCCAATATTAGACTGAGAGTGGGAAGAGCTGCAAACAGAAAAGAGTCCAGCTGTAGTTACATGAGTTATTTTATATATTTGTAGCTTTTTGCTTTCCCTTTAGAAAGCTTAATACAGTGCTGCATAGGTTATTAAATCCACGCTGCAAATACATTGGATGTGCAGTGCATCTAGGTCAGTATTCCCAAGGAGTTTTTCCTTTTGAATCTCCTTTTCATAACCAGGTTTGTCTTTATTAAATGCATGGGACTTATCCTGGAGTGCTCCACTACCCCCTTCCCTTCCACATTTTTGGACAGTCAAATAATGCCACTTTAAAAAGTCTTGACAATGGGGAGCAAAGTGAAGAAGAAAGGAATACGTACAGAGAGCAAGAGTGCAACCCAATGGCTTCTTCTAGTGCCAATTAAATATTTGTAAGTGGGCTGAAAAATGTAAGACTGCCCCAGAGATGGCACTGAATAGCAACATCTTAAAAAGGGTTTGGCTATAAACAAAATCTGGCCTCCCCATTGCAGTATCAGCAAAAAGAGCGGGTTTGATCCTTCTAACACTCCTTTGTGGGAGGTGAGCTTTATCCCTACAACCCCCATGATGGTTATAGAAGTGACATGCCTAATAGATAGGAAGCCTGTTGTGTTGTGAATTCAACCCGAGTCCCCCCAATCACAGTTCAGTTTTCTCTCCATGTAGTAGTCCTTCATACTGTCACTCTGATATACTCAGATCTGGGGGAAAAAAGATAAAGGGGTAGACAAATGGGGAGGTGAGAACAGCAGGCAATAGCAGCTATCTACAGAGAATAAATCATACAGGTGCTTTGAGTTTTGCATGATTCTCCTTGATTACCTCCTCTGATTTGCATGTCTTTGGTTGCAAGCCAGTCCCTTGAACTTTGGCACAGGCACCCCATTGATAAGATACATGATAAATCTTTCCAACTCCGAAGTGTGTGGAGTGGGATGGTTATGCAATGTTTGGAAACTGCTTTGCAGTGGAAAAATGACATCCTTGGACGTTACTGTTGCCACAGCACTAGTCAAATCTTATACTGTTTGCCCTTGTTTGTGCCTTTAAGCCCTTTGGGGAAGGGATCTGTCATATGCTTGACCCTGGCCTCTTATTGTCCGGGACTATTCACACTGTTCTACCATATGAAAGGCTGTTTTTAAGATGCAAGCAAGGGAAAGGCATTTTCCAAAATATAACTGAAGAGCAAAATAATAAGCCAGATCATTTCTGAGGTTTGCATCGGGCACGTCGTGGAGCTTCTCACCGATTCGCACTCAGATGACATGATGTCAGAGCCCATGGTTTCTTTGGGATTGTGCCAACAAGGGAATCCTGCACATTTGCAACTGCATGCTCTCAAACATACCTACCGTCTTATCCAATGTTCACTCTCTCTCTAAATTTCTTTGCCAATGACTTCAGGCAATAATATTGCAGATCTTAAATTTCCACTCACAAACTGTCTCCTGGAACGTACAGAAGGATGACACACCCATTTCTCGCAAATCTTCTCAACTGAAAACTGAATATTTTGGGAGAACTGTATCTCTTCTGGGCTGGGGTTGTAGCTATGCCAAATTCCCCTCGAGGCTTGTAAGTCATCACTGTTAACTATCCTGGGTTCACTCAATTTAACGGTTTCCATGTGCTAGGATCAGGGCGGGGGGGTGGGAAACAGGGGAGCATTTTTGCTTAGAAGTGTCACTTTTTTGCCTTTGAGTTTTTCTGACCAGTTGCCCCCGAACCCCAGAATTTCTGTAGCAAAAAACATTAGCAATAAAATCCATATTGCTGAAAATCAGTAACTTCCTATTTTATGCTTGAAAGTCTTTTTTAAAAGGACTGTGTCAATCAGCCTCCTACAATGTGCCTAACAAGTTTGAACTCAGTCTTCAGTCATTTTCTTGCATCAGCAGTGAAAGCGAAGAATCCTGCCTTACTGAGCCGACCTATATTTCCCCATTCACTTAACTATCCAGCGTTCACATACCCTTTTTCTCTAGAAAAAGTCCCTCTGCGATAAGTAGTCTTTATGACTTTCTAAACTGATTGGGGTCAAATAAAGTCATATTCCGCCAGCAGAAGTTCATGGCTGGATCTTCCTGTTAGCGTGGAAGGGAGTCCGATTCATGGTCATGTTGAAATCAAATACATTTTCATGAAGGTGGGAGTATTATATAAATATTTGAAATTATTGGTATGGTAGAGTGCATGGAAAAAGACAGGCTCCTGCACAGCTGCTGCTAAATTATAGATCTCTTATGCAATGAATTCATTTACTTCCATCTTTTGAAAAATTAAAAAAACAAGGTCCTCTGTCTAAAACATTTTGTCAGCTTTTTGCAGGTGTCCTTTCTATGATTCCCAGCCTTCATACATTAGGTATATAGCAGTTCACTGATTTGATACAGAGCTGGGGAAGAGATAGATGGTACAAGGTGAACAGGTGAATTTCTTCCCCTTGTCATCTTGAATCTACCTCTCCTCCACTCATGAACCTGGGCACAATAAAAATAGCTTGCACTGCCAACATCTTGAACCGTGATAATCAGAGTCTCAAATTTATGTGGCAGAGGTCCTCATGCTTAGCTCCACTGTAGTTAGCTGCCACAGAAATCGTCTGTTTTCATCCTTACCTTTCCTTATGCCCAGAAATAAAAAGAAAAAGAAAAAACCCTTTTTTTTTTCTCTGCAAACATATCGCTTGTAAATCTTGTGTGAGATTTGTTGAGCTGTGGAAAAATCAAGTCAGATGAAATAGGGTAACTTCCACTGTCCAGGTCATTCCTAAAAAGGCCCAACAAAGTGCTGGAAAAAATCTGTTGACATGTTTTAATATAGTTCCCATTAATCAGCTATCCCATTCCTTTTGCCTGCAGATAAATAATGATTATAAGACACTCTATTTATTGCAGGTGCCTCCGTTGTTAGAGAGCAGGATATGCTGGGGTACTCCTTCTATTAGTTACTGAAAATGAGCTTTCCATATTATTAGTAGGGTGCACTAGCCATTGACTCTTGGTCCTCGAGGACCTGCTGTTATGTCATGGGGGAAGGCTCACTTGCTAACTCTGACTACAACCAATACACCTGTTAACTTAGACTTTTCAATTGCCATTAAAGCAAATTATGAGTTATAACATTTTAGTGAACCATGCATCTCAAAGCTTGTGCATTAGCATAAAGCATGCAGATGGGGAAGGCCATATAATTATATTATGTGTGTGGTGGTATAAGGATTTTTGGGGGGTTTACACATTACTTGTAAATGGCGAAGCCATGAGTGCATTGTGAAGCTGACCCCAAACAGATGTTAGATTTTGTTCGTGCTGCCAGATTTTGTTCATGTTGCACTTACAGAAAATTCATATCAGAAACTTGTAGGTTTTCTTTTTTTATATTTCTAAGTAACTACAACCACAGCCCAAAAAATGGAAAATAGGTTTAAATGGATGTTTAAAGCCTCAAAATTATCATTAAAATTCTCTCTATAAATCATATTGTTTCTCCTGCCTATTGTTTTAACCCGCCCACCCAGCCTTTGAGATAGGAATGTCCTAAGCCTTGTGTTAGAAACCACTCGATACAGATTTGCAAGATGTCAGACCTTAAAAACAGGTCTGGATATTTCCTATCCTCATTAATGGATATTATTTTTATGACAAGTTCTTTTTCTTTCAGCTAGCCCGTCAGCCAGTCCCAAAGCCACACTGATGGTTGGGGTGCCTTTGATGTAGCAATAACTTTCCTCCATTCTTCCTGGTCTTCTGCAATCCTTCTATAATCAGTCCATTTTAATCCTGTCCAATCATCGATGTTGGTGGTCCAGCTCATCCTAGGTCTTTGTCCTCTTCTGTGGCTATTCACACCACCCTGTGGGAAGGTATTGGTAAGGCTGCTGGCCCTTCTTGTTACATGTCCAAACCACTGCATCTTTCTTCTTCTTATGATTTTGAGTAAGGGTCTGTTCGTATTTGCCAACTTCTTGTCCAATTTAATCTTTCACAGAGTCATTTGTTCTGTGTGCAGTATAGGGTATGCATAGATGTCTTCTAAAACACTGCATTTCAAAGGTCTCAGTTCACTTTTCCAGTGCCCTAGTGAGTGTCCAGACCTCACAGCCATAAAAAGATGTCGAAATAACAACAGCACGTAGTAGATGGAGTTTCATTTTCATTGTGATGCTGCTGCTAGTCCAGATTTCCTTCAGCTTTGCTAGTTATCCAAAGGTGATGGCTATTCTTGTTTTTACTTCTTTTCCTGCCATGACATCTTCTGTGATGCTTGCTCCAAGATATTTAAAGTGTGTTACCTTTTCTAGCTTCTTATTCCCAATTTTTACTGATGTGTTATCATTGCTACTGGTTGAAGTTCTCATTACTTTTTTCTTCTCTGCACTCGTTTCCATTTCGTATCTCTTTGTAGTCTTATGCAGCCTTTCTGATATGTCGTTAAGCTGCATCATACTTTCATCAAACTTCATCATCATTTCATAGACTTTAAAAAAGCTTTTGATGGGGTGTAGGGAAAAGCACTGTGGCTGACAATGAAGCAGCATAACATCAGTCCCTCAATGATAAGTCTTATAGAAGAACTGTACAACAATACAAGTAGTGGAGTCCTTCTTGACAACAACACTGTGCAGTGGTTTGCAACATCAGTAGGAGTATGCCAAGGGTGTCTTCTCTCACCATGCTTAATTAATTTATACCTGGAACAAATCATGTCAGATGCTGTAGAGAGCTTCACTAGAACAGTGACAGTTAGAGGATGAGAAATTAACAATCTTTGTTTTGCTAATGACATTGATCTAATAGCTAAAACTGCAGAAGAGCTTAACAAAATAACAGAAGGGCTGAACGGGTGCCTGTATACACCGTGGGTTTTAATCCTCATTAAATTAAACAGGTTTATAAAATTTAAACATTTATTTTGGAGCATCACATCTGTGTTTACACGCACTTTGTTTTCAAACAAATTAAGCCGGGTCCCTGGCCCTGCAGGAGAGAAGGATGATCTAGCGCTACCCCCCTGGCCTGGCCTGGGGCTCCCCACCCACCCTGTGCCCATGCCATGCCATGCCATGCAGCTGTGGAAGCAGGGAGCTGGCAAACCACACAAGAAAAGAAAAAAAGTGGAAGCAATTCGAAAGCAAAAACAATTCGATGGGGTAAACTACAAAAGAGTTGCAACACCATCAGGTAGACAAAAACACTCATTACACATCTTTGAGTGCCTTTCTGTTTGCATGCAATGAATCCATGGATGCAACACTTGAGTTCCCAATGAGCCAAACTAAACTACATCTGAGAAGTTTTAATTTAATGCACAAGAAAGACTTTTAAAGCATTGGGAAATCCCGCTTGTGCAAACAGACGCTCAGTTACAGCACATGAAACGGCAAAAATCGGGGCGTGTTCATGAGCCCCATAAGGCTATAAAGAGATCTTTTTCTTTTAAAAAAAAAAGAAAAGAAAAACAGAACAAACCCAGAATCTGAAAAATACTTTCAGTTTTATAGTATGAAGAGAAAGTCTAGAGAAAGTCAAAGTGCAAGTGATTGTCACAGTTGTAAATTGAATGCCCTATGTTACATGGCAGGAAAAATAAAGAAATGAAATATGTGACTATCATAGAAGACTGCAAATTCCTATGAGCCTAGTAGAGCACATACAGCATAATATAATATCTGTCAATTATCACCATTTGCTCAAGGCAGTTTTCAAGCACCCACAGCCATAGTACTATACTGTCTCAGATATATTCATTTAGCAACAAACTGAATTTGCTGAAGATACAGGACCAGATTTTTCCTGCTTATGAACAAGGGGAAAACGAGGGCAGGGAGGTAACAGAAAATGACTATGTAGTACTGTCTAGGGTCAAGGTACCAGTGAGTAACAATGCAGGCAGAGGCATGGTAGATTATGCTGGGATACAGCCTTGTCTCTTCCTTCTTCAGCTGCAATGGCTGGCAGTACGTGACCAGCACAAAGGGTAAAGCCACAACTTAGTTTATATACAGCGTTTTACAGCTTTATGACCTGGCGCTATTTTCCAGTCTTTTTTTAAACAAAATCCTGTGTCACAGGTCTTGAACTTCAAGTCATGAGACCTGTAACTTTCATTACAATGCGATGGGAAGCACACTGAAATGACAAAGCTGGGGATAGTTAAACTTTTCTGAAGCTTAACACAAGGTCGCAATATGGAAAAGTGCAATCTTAGTGACTGACTGAGGTATGATTTATTTTACCCTTGAAAATTGCAAATTTCAGGAATTTTTAACTGTACTAATTGTGCCCATGTTTTGCCCATAAATTTAGGGCACAGAATAAGTAACATTCCTAGCCAAAAGAAAAATAACTGACATCAGTATCTGATAGCAATCTTCATGGTTTGAGTTATTTTTGGAGTAAAGTCTTTTACAGGCACTGTATTTTCTTTGTTCCCCCCCGCCCCCGTCTTCACGGCTGTTTCTATACATATCTCACAGTCCTGATCTAAATCTCTCTCATACAGAATAAACTGAAAGGAAAAAAATCCACCAAAAACTGGCAGAGGGCTATTAAATAAGCAAGGAATCAGGGAAAGACTGGCATAAGGCACCATTGGAGAGTGTCAAATGCGATGTGGCAGGTCTTTCTTGTGCTGCTATGTGGAATTTGCTTCAAGAGATCAGCAAGACGAAACTCCTCATACCTGAACTAATAGAGATCCATGTAAATTTGAGCTCTGATCTTATGGGGCCAGTCACTCCAGTACAGGCTCAAAAGGAGGTTTCCCTTGCTCACTTTTTGAAGTCTGTGTGAAACCAAGTCCTACAAACTAATGTCTTGATCCAGGCACATAATGCAACTCACTCTCTCGCTGTTCTACTCGCACATTCAATAAAAAGGCTCTTCCCACCCCCATCAGACATCGGTTTTATCTCCTTGCCGAAGAAGGGGGAGGGGAAAGAGCTTGTTGCTAATGACAAAGACTCCTTTCCTTCAAAAAGTTGATGATTGTCCCCCAAAACACAACTCGTGCTGGCACAAGAGTAGGGGGGCAAGAAAAGGCCGTTCAGGTCACATCTGAAGACTGCCATGCCCAGGACTGTGATGCATCATTAGGACTGGTAGGGACGCTGGCTCTCCTAAACGAAACTGCAGAGTTGTTTAAGGAGCCAAACGGTTATTTCAAGATGCCAATTAAGATTAGTGGGAGTGGAGGACCTGCAGTTTCCTAACACCATCTGGAAATGAGTTCATCTCATGATTTTCCGAGGATAAAGAATTCTCTTTTAGCCTGTTGACCTTAAGATGATTTTCTACTTATAAAATCTGAAGCAACAGCACATTGGAAAAACAGCCCCGGTTAACTCTTCCCTGACAGGTCCTTCAAACCAGCCAGTGAAACAACTGGCCACGGAGGCATACGTGATGAACGCTCAACAGCTCCTTTGATCTGGAGATCATAGTTTCCCAGGTTTCCATGAATGTGTTTGGTGCCTTCTGTGTTAGGACACATCAGAAATTTCTCTGACGTCTCTTTGCACAAGACGACGCTAAAACAAAATTGCAGACTCAAGATAGCATTGAGAAGCATCCCGTCAACCTTGGTTTGGGATGCTTAACTGAACCAAATGAAAATGACAGGTCTTGGGAGGTTCAACACATGAACACCTAAACCCACGTTTAACCATTTCTAATTTTATATAGGAACCCACCACGAGAAACTTCAAGTAAAAAAGGTCCAATGAGCAATTTTTCCCTGACTGCAAATCGAGCTAAGCAAGAAAACGTTAAAACTATTCTAACGTTCAAATGACGCCTCTCTGCATCAAGAGGAACATTAGGAATAGAAGAAATCTGTAGATTACAATGGGATTTAGGAATGTAGTGCCATTAGTAGTAAAGCTACTTAAAACCTTTTTCTTCCATTATCATGCTAACAGGAACAAACATGCAGTTATATCAAAGACAGAACAATCCAACATGAAAACATTTTGTTTCGAACAATAGTCCAGGTTATAATAGAAATGGGATGGATGCTATCCTCCTTCAGGAAAGCACATGTTCGTTACAAACCTAACCATCTGCAAAATCCACCCATAATGGCCCAGTAAAATAAACAGCTATCACTACAACTGAAGCTTTTGATAAGCTTAAGCAAATAAAATGCGAAAGTCCCTAAAAGCCTGCTTGTTGTGTTGGCTATAAAAAACAATTATCCTTAGATCATTTGTGCTGCAAAGTACGACTTCAGTAGACTTCAGATGTGCCCTTCAGTTATCTTTCCCATAAAAATAAGCATATGCACCATACTAGGACTCAGTTGGTACTCGAGTCCATTATTGGAAAAGTTTCTAGTATAGTTAAAGTGGGAAATAAAGCTTCATATAGCATGAAAAACCAATGTGTAATAAATAGGGAGTTCATAGTACAAAGTAAAAATCAAGAAGCATCTCAAATTGGGTTACGGGTCTGCCTTGTCCTTGCAGTAAATTAGCTCGGAAACTGTTAGCGCAGGTTTGATACTAGGTCGAGTACGGTCGGAAGGGCAGACTACCATTTCAAATGCACTGTTCAGTGACAGTCTGCCTGCCAGCCTGGGAGATGCGCAGAGCACTTTTCTGCATCAGGCCTTGCTCCAACTCCTAGTGAAGCATTGCCTGCAAGTGATGCTGGACAACGCCCAATCTGACTACAAGCAGGAATGTTTTAAACATCTGGTGCTATTACAGTAAAAAATGCAATAGGGTAAGCATTCGAGGCCAAAGCCTCAGCCCTTATTCTGCCTCCTTTTTGCTATTTAGGCAATCCAAAGCAACTAGAAAATCAAGCCATGGGAACAGCTCTTCCTCCCCCACACGATGATGGGCTGTGTATAGAAGAGAGAGAGTCAGAGAGGAAGCACTGCTGAGGAGAAGGGACCGAGCAGGAGTGCATAGTGGTTCAGCTGATCCTTGGCTGGCTGTCACGACCTGGGAATACTGCACATGCTGCAAGTGAAAGTAGCTTAAAGGCTGCTCTAGGATATGCCAGCGGCCAAAACCACCTCTAGCAGCCCCAGGACCAGCTAGCATAAGTTTGACTTAGAGCCATGTTCCCTGGCCCTCTCGTACAACCAAGGCTGTGATGCCTGTACTTCAAACTGAATTTTAAAACCACAAAAAGACTTATTTTAAACTCTCATAAGATAGTATCTCAGTTGAAACAGTCTTTGGAGTAAAAATATTTTTGGAAGTCACCTATTCCTGATTGTTTCCTAATGCTGCGCATAGCAGCCTTAACACTTATCTGTTAGTAAAGTACACAAAATATTATTTAAAGTATTCATAAATCATTAAGATCATTTCAGGACCCAGCAATGTTTCAGGACCCATAAAGACCTGCAAAAGTAATACTGCTTGCAAAAATACTATGATCCTATGATCCCTGCTGACTTCCTGCCCCTGGGGCAGGGGGCTGGACTCGATGATCCTTCGGGGTCCCTTCCAGCCCAAATGTCTGTGAAATCTATGAATACAATGTTGCTTTGCTAAACAACTGGAACATAATTATACATTATAATATGGAGAAATCCAGTTATGTTCAGCATCTACCAGTGGAAAAAATAATCTTGCATTAAAATTATTATTTTAAGATTTTAAAATAGACACCAATTTTAAAAAAAATCTTAAAATGGTGTCTATTTTAGAGTGCAAGGAAAAGCAAAAAGTCATGTTTTTCATAAAATTAGACATTTTTGAAAGCATGCAACAACTTCCCAAAATTTCAGTTTTGGTACAGGTAGTGGGTGCCAGCCAGGGGAGGCTCTTCTTGACTTAGTGTTCACAAACAAGGACATATTGGTTCAAAATGTAAAGGGGGGTGGTAAGTTGGGCAACAGCGATCACTAAATGATCAAGTTCAAGATCTGAAGGGGAGGAAGGAAGCAGAGCAAAGACACTGGACTTCAGACCAGCAGAGTTAACAAGATCAGGGAACTGGTGGGCAGGATCTCCTGAGAGACAAGCCTGAGCACAAAGCGTGCAGATGAGTTGGCTGTACTTTAAGCGGGCCATATTAAGGGCATAGAAATAAACTATCCTGATGCGATGGAAGAACGTGCCGTGCAACAGGAGACCAGCCTGGCTAGACAGCAACCTCTTCAATGAGATGATGCTCAAAAAGGAAGCCTCCAAGTAGCTAAAACTTGGTCATATTATTAAGAGTATTATTATATATTATATTATTATTATCAGCGTATTACACAAACATGCAGGTAGAAGACTAGAAAGGCCAAGGCATGATTTGACATGCACCTGGCAAGGGCTGGGAAATGTAATAAAAAAGGATTCTACAAGTACGTCAAAAGTAAGAGGGAGAGCAAAGAAACCACAAGTCCCTTACAGCATCCAGAAGGGATTCTGGTCACTCAGGGGCTGAAGACACAATCAAGATCTGAGGGGAGCACGCTGAGTCTGAGCATAGGAAGCCAGGTGATCAGTCGGAGAAACTGAGTCAGGGATCCAAAGAGTCTGGCAAAGCATGGGGACGGAGGTCACCGGGTCAGGTATCAAACCAGAGTCAGGTTAAGGAGCCAAAGGGTCAGACCAAGCTCGGGGTCCATGGGCAAGCCAGGTTGGGTAGCCAGAGAGTCCACCAGAGATCCAGCAGAGGCACAAGACAAGGGCAAATCAGCTGGGGTATGATGATGAATCCTGTTGCCCAGACACTTCTTCTTCTGGGTCAGGGGTTTTTATAGGAAGGGATAAAGGGTCAGCTGGCCCTGGCTGACCACTCCAGTTGCAGGGAGCAGGAGGTTGGCTACGTCCAGCTAGAGCGTCCTGACCTTCTCTGTTCACCCCAATGCTCAACTGAGGTAGCAGACCGGGATGAGCTGCCTCACCAAGCAGGTCAAGGCCCCAGAGGCTGGCAATTATGCTCAACAAGTAATCATCAGTGGTTCAATGTCTAGCTGGGAGGAAGGACCAAGGGGGGTTCTGCATGGATCTGTCCTGGGTCCACTACTGTTTCACATCAATAATAATTTAAATGATGGAATTAAGTGCACGCTTCTTAAATTTCCAGGTGGCAGCAAGTCAGGAGGGGTTGCAGACACCCTGGAAGATAAGGCTAGGATCAAAAAGAACCTGGATAAACTGAGAAAGCTGTCCAAAATCAGAAGAAATTTAACAAGGGCAAATAGAAAATCCTCCCCCTGAGAAGAAATCATTGCAAAAATACAGACTTGAGAATGACTGGCTAGCCTGCAGCACTTGAGAGAAGGACCTGGGAGACGCAGTGGACAGATGCTGAATATGAGTCCCAATGCTCTTATTGCAAAAGGCCAACAACACACTGGACTATATTAACAGGAGTATAACTTGCAAATCAAAGGAAGTGATTCTTCCACTCATTTCAACAGGTGAGGCCTCACCTGGAATACTGTGCCCAGTTTTAGGCCCCACACTTCATGAAAGATGTGGACAGACTGCAAAGAGTCCAGCATAGTGACAAAAAAAAATGATTAGTGGCCTGGAAACATGATTTATGAGGATAGGCTAAATAACTCTAAATAAGGTTTATTTAGTCCAGAGAAGAGAAGGCTGAGGTAGGATTTGATAAGTCTTCAAATATCGGAAGGTTGATTATAAAGAGGATGGAGCTTGCCTTTTTTTTCTGTGGCTATTGCGGGCAGGAATAGAAACAATGGCCTCACATTGCAGCAGAGGAAAGTTAGGATGGAGATTGGGGGGAAATGTCTAGCTATGAGGGTGGTCAAGCACTGGAGCAAACTACCTATAGAAGATGGGATAGAAGATGGGATAGACCAGCAGTTCTCAACCCTTTTAGACTCAAGACACTCCCCATTAGACGCAAAGCATCCCTTGTTAGAATCAAGGCATTGCTTGGAAAATGCAAACTCTTCATTTTCCCTTGTTTTTTGACTACAGAAAATGAATAGACCAGTTTTTCTACTGCAAAGAATTCAGAAAGGCCACATCTGGTCCAACCCCCTGCTCAAAGCAGGACCAGCCCCAACTACATCTTCCCGGCCAAGGCTTTGTCTACCCAGGTCTTCAAAACCTCCAAGGATGAAGACTCCACCACCTCTCTGGGTACACTTTTCCAGTGCCTTACTACCCCCCTAGTGAGAAAGTTTTTCCTAATATCCAACCTAAACTTCCTTGGTGCAACATGAGCCCATTGTTCCTTGTTCTGTCATCTGCCCCCACTGAGAACAGTCCAGCTCCATCCTCTTTGGACCCCGCTTCAGGCTGCTCTAAAATCTCCTCTCAGCTTTTCTTGTCCAGGCTCACTAAGCCTAGTTCCCTCAGCCTCTCTTCACAAGTCATGTGCCTCCAGGCCCCAAGCCATTCACATTGCCCTCCACTGGACTTTCCAATTTCTCCACATCCTCTCTGCAGTGGAGGGCCCAAAACTGAACAAAACTCCAGATGTGGCCTCACCAGTGCCACATGGAGGGGAATATCTAGTAGAGGGGAAGCTCAAGATTTGGAAATCTCTAGTTTTTTCTCGTGAATCATGCTTGCATGCCTAACATTGTGTGGCACCCCATGACACCCTTAAATGGATCTCAAGGCACCCCAGGGTGTCATGCAACCCTGGTTGAGAATCACTAGAATGGACAATATAAGGAAGAGGAACAATTTCAGTTGTTCCTCCCCCACCTCCCTCACATAAGGCACATCTACAAAAGACAGTTAATGCGCAGTAGGCTAATCCTACTGCACATTAGCACGTCATGGTAGAAACCGTGCTAATGCACTGATGCGCAGTAGAATTAACCTGCTGTGCATTAACCATCCCAAAAGGACTATGTGCTGTTGCTACTGCGCATTTATGTAGTGGCTTATATTAGAGGTATTAAGCTTAATGTGCAGTCGCAGCAGTGCATTAATGCATGTATCGACATGCCCATAAAGTTTTAAAGGGCCAGTATTCTGACTCTGAAGTCTAGGCCGTGTTAGATTTCAGTTGGTATTCAGATGAGCATGATGTTAAAAGGGAAATGCCTGAGTCTTTTTTCATGACACATGGAAGATACGATTATCCTGAAGCTTAGATTTGTGAGGATGGGGAATTTAGAGTTGGACCCATTCCTAATTTCAGTAAGCTCCAGGAAGCTCCAGTAGCATCTGTGGCAGGTCATGATATTATTAGCTTGAGGGCTATTACAAGGAAAATAAACCGGCTATTGATTTATGTTTTTGACACTGTCTTTATCACAAAAACAAATTCTACTTATGACATTAATGCCTATTATGACCCTGCTCCAGTCATAATACCAGATTTGTTTTAGTGTACCAGATTAACCAGATTTGGTAGATCAGATTAACTGTGTTTTCTTTGTTGTAGAGAGACTGAATTTGTCCAAACCAAAACAGATATATATATATATATGTACACACACAAATAATGAATCTTCCTTTGCAAAATAAAGAACTTAATATGCTTGTTGCTCCAGAGTCTAAAGAACTGCCTGTACCTTCACTGAACACCAAGCCTACAAACAAGGCCGGCAGACTGAGCATGGCCGTATCATACTTGCTTCACACAATTTGCAATTACCCTGGACAGAAAGCATTCGCTCTTCTTTATGAAGGGAAGGGGAGCTAGAGATCAGATGTGCTAGTGTTTATGGTCAACTTAATATATACCCACAACTACCTTAAGGAGGGATAACTATCCCACCAGACTTAGGCTACAACAATCCAACTTTCGAGAAAGCCCTGCAATCTGAAGTAGGAAGGGCTGCAACAGCAAAATTATGTAACCGCGATCAGCATTCGAGATGATCAGCAAATGAGGTCTATCCCAGGTAGACAAGTTCCGATTTTTCCCAAAGGGAAAAATGTCCTTTTTTGTTTGGAAACTGCTATTGGGGTCCATCTGCAGTTTTCTTTTGTCCAGTTTTTCCATGTTTTCCTCATGCATCATGTTTCCTACGCCTCTAATAATTTCAGTTGCTCTCCTATGGACTCTTTGCAATTTGTCAACATCTGTCTTGAAGGCAGATGCCAAAAACTGGACACACCACTCCGGAAGAGGTCTCACTAGTGCATGGAACAAAACTCACTTTCTGTAACTCGCATATAAATAGTCTTGTTAATATATCCTGGCAAGCTTCTAGCTTTTTTTTTTTTTTGGTAATATTACACCATTGACTCATATTCTGCTTGCTGTCCACTATAACCCTCTGGTCCTTTTCATTTTTGCATTTACCTTACAGTAACTTTATCTAAACCATACTTCCTTAGGTTGCTTATGAGCCTGTCTTCAGACAGTGACATGGGGAAGCTTCGCTAAATACAGTGTCTATCGCATTTACTGCTCCACCTTCATCCACAAAGCCTAACGTGAAGCTTATCATATATATATATAATGTTTACATATCTCAGATGCTCACAGGAACTGACAAGGAAGGTTAAAATGATATAAAATGAGGGTGGAAGGGAGCTCAGGAGGTCATATCTAGTCCAACACCCTGCTCCAAGCAAGACCAGCCCCAACTACATCATCTCCGACTGG
>NW_017728949.1:57847828-57850289 GCF_001723895.1 Crocodylus porosus | reverse complement strand
GAGAGAGTTTTTTTTCTAATAACCAACCTAAACCTCCCTTGCTGCAACTTGAGCCCATCGCTCCTTGTTCTGTCATCTGCCGCCACTGAGGTTGTTGCCTACAAAAGCTCGTGCCTCTCTGAACTAGCTAGGTTTGAAGGCGGCACCCTGCCTCGTCTTCTGCCCAACCTCAGACTAACACATCTATAAACACCCAATCCGTGTGCAAGTACTTAGAGGACAACAAAACAATAAGGAAAAAAAAAGGCAACCTGGAATTGCCAAGATCAAATCTTGCTTAACCTACCTGATTTCCTTTTATGATAAGGGGATGGGCTTTGTGGATGGAGACAGAGCAGTCAATATGCTATATTTTGGCTTAGCAAGGCCTCTGTCGCTCTCTCCCATGACATTCATATAAGTGAAGCTCTCAGTGTTTGACCAAGAACGTTGTCGCTACATAAACTCGCACCTGCCTAAACCAGCTAGTTTCCAGGATACCACCTCACCCCACCTTATGCTTATATATAAAATATATTTTATTTTTCCACTAAAGTTTGGAGCGTTCTGTTTTCAGATGCAAAATTTAAATGTTTCAAGAAAAATAGAAAACTTTCTTAGCCATACAAGGAAACGGATTTTCTATACCTAATAGTTAAACCTACTATAATTTACCGAAGAAGCTTAGTGGTTTTTCACAATGCAGTTAGCGTATCACACCTTCACTACTCTTTACTGAGAATCAAGAATTTATCTGCAGTGTAATACCTCATTCAAAACTCCTTGGCAGCTCAATATCTCAGCCTATGGGAACTCCCTGGTGACACAGGCTTTACCCACACAACACTTTTCCCAGTGTAGAAAGCACCCTAACATTGCAGATCCTGCTAGGCATCTAAGAATAAAACTAAAGCTGTCCTGAGACCCTAAACCTGTTTTATTCTATGCTGGGGATTAATGGGTCAGATAGCATGAGAACAGAGTCAATTTGCTTCAATCCAGGATCCGAACTAACCATAGAAATGCAGGTTTCATTGCAATCTGGAGGCATACGGTTGCCAGAACACAGTGAAAAAAATAAATAAGTACTTAAAAATCAACGTCCCGTATATGCACATGTCCAACGCTTTGAAAAGAGGGTCCATCAGGCTTCTAATTTTGGGGGTGCAAAAGCTAGTATTTAGGCAGCTAATTAATGAAGGAGGTAGCTGGCTTTGTGATATTGGATTGGGAATAGCAGATTTGGGATCAGACTACCAGCTCTGCACAGACTTTCTGAGTGATCACTTTATCTCTGTGCCTCAAAGCCGTAAACAGGGATAATACTTTCTTTCTCCCTGTCTAGCTCGTCTATTTAGATTATAATCTCTTTGGGTAGGGGCTGTCCCATACGCTCTAGGCAACATAAATGGTGATCCAATCTGCATTTGGCCTCTGGGGGCAACCGCAGTACAAATAAGAGCTGACACTAACACTTCTGACCAAATGAAATGCTGCCAAAATCAAAATGTTTCATAGAGAGAAATATCAGCTTCATCTAAGATTAATCAGAAGTAGGTTTTGGGCCCAGGACTCTAGTCACTTCTGACAAGAGACAGAGCCCTGGGGTTGGGGACTGGCCTGGGCCATGGGAGGTTGAAGTTCAAGTCCCTGCTCCAAATCCACCTTGTCTCTGAGGATTTTACATCCCAGGGAAATGACCACCACTAGGTAACTGCCTGCAAAGCCTCTCACATGCACCCCTCAACAAAATCCCCAGGGAAGATTTTGGATTCTTCTGCCCCATTTGGAATTGCCACAAATTCTGAAACTTTAAAAGTTACCAGGAACAAAATTGCCATCTTCCAGCCAGCGGTAAAGTAAACTGGGTCTTTATTTATGGAATAATCTAATCAATGCGTACCGAACTCTTAGAAAACAATGCTCAACCTAACCGCGCTTGCCAAACTGGAAAGAGTACAACTTAATATAAACAGCATGCAGTAATATTTGCACAGCCAGGGAAGCCGTCTTTGGGTCAAAGGTACTATGTACATATACTATGACATTATATTACATATACACAGATACTGGAACCTGCACTAAGAACCATTTCCATTGGGAAACCCTTGCTCTTAAGCCACCTCTTTCAGCTAAAGGTATTGCCAAATGATTTGCAGTGCAATTTGGTTGGATTTTTAAACAGTGGGGAGATCTTCATGGGTACAAATGGTAAACCTCTAATTCCCATGTTTGACTTTTTTGCCTTTGAAAGTT
The DNA here is from genome assembly GCF_001723895.1 of Crocodylus porosus. Classification (NCBI taxonomy): domain Eukaryota; kingdom Metazoa; phylum Chordata; order Crocodylia; family Crocodylidae; genus Crocodylus; species Crocodylus porosus. Next base: position 57,848,054 of record NW_017728949.1, on the reverse strand, counting down.
TTCCCTCACCCTGCTTTAAATAAGGATTGGTTTTTCCTAATGTTTTTATGAAGACTTTAAAACAAACTATATAGATATATACACGCGTATCATACACACACACACACAATGAAATCTATGTATAGAAAATATAGATGTAGAGGTGATGGTGTAAGGAGGGTAATGCAGTCCTGAACATACTGTACAAAAGCACGAATGGCAAAGAGAGCAAGGTGTTTAATATACC
>NW_017728949.1:57833079-57847723 GCF_001723895.1 Crocodylus porosus | reverse complement strand
ATTTGTCTTGTGGAAGTAGGGCCCAGCATCCCCATCTGTGCAACATCGCTTTTTCTGAAAAAGTTTCAAAGGTATGAAACTGTATTAGGCTCCATCCTCATTTCATTCGATCCGACTCTATTATCAAGCACGTGCCACTAGGAAGACCCCGAACGTATATTTTTTCGTGTTGGCCATCCATTCATGGAGGTTATGCAAATAGTCGGTGAACCATCCCTCCCTCCCCCTTCACAAATTTTAAATGACATTTTACAGTAACATGAATTTGAACAAAACAATCTTTGATTTGGAGCCCTTAAAATCTTTGTTCGATACAAACATTTAGAAATAGCATTATCATCTTGAACGCCATGCTACAGGTTGCAGGTCAGAAGGATTGTTCTTTGAATGATATGGGAGATTTACGTTTAAAGGGGATGTGTGCAGCTGTCCATCTCTGCTGCAAGGTTGTTTTTTTTTTTCAATTTATGCAGCAAATCCAATATAAAGGTTTATTGTACGGAAGGCAAAAGATCTTAATCGGGAATTAGCCTCTTGTAAGGAGGAGAAATAAGCAGCAAGCCTGCGAGAATTATTTCTAAGAGATAAGAATAGAATTGCCTAATGTGACTAATAATCTGATAAGAGCCTGTTTTATCTGATTTAACCCACGGAACCGCTGCTAATGTATAGAATTTAAAGTAATCCCCAAGGAATTCCTCTTATCATAAATGGGATTGAAGAACGATAAAGATCCATTGTTGCAGTGTTTGCTCTGGACACTTCTGTTCAAAAGAAATAAAATAACGGCAGCTTATAGAGTAATAGCTTTTGCCCGCAAATGATATTTTATCTACTGCTCCCAGTTCCAGGCAAAGTAAAAGTACATTGCTCTTTCTAGAAATGGACACTAAATTATAGCATTCTGATTTATAATTTTCGGTGATGTTTTGAATGTAACTACTGGGACGCGGACACTGGACCGTCACCTATACAACCGGTGACCATATGCTATTTCCATTTCATTTCAAATATATAGTAATGTTAGGATATATCATTATCATCTAAAATCACGGGCTCTAATCCTACCACATCCGACCTTAATCCCAATAGGTATAAGCATGTCCTAAGTAAAACTAGCCCCGTGACAGGCATAGTGGTTATTGATAGTATCCTAAAGAATCACAGCTGTATTGCACAACATTTGCAAGACTATATCACAGTGCTGCAACAACCAAAGGTAAAGCCTGGGAGAAGCGGTAGGAGTTCAGCCTCAGTAACTGAACAATGGATTTACTTGCACTCTGATGCTATATTTAGTATTCTGCAAGAATCTGTTGTACTTATCATGAGACCTTTCCCTTTAGTTTAGTCTGTAAAGTCCACAGCACTGGGCCCTATATAATGATATCTTGACAGGTTATTCATCCTTGATCATGTACTCCACACAGGGTAATCACTGGCCTAAATAACTTGGCCAAAGTAGGTCTAATGACTATTCAAATGTGTGAGACCGTGCTTGTTCTCAAGATCAAGCCTGAGTGACAGATGCACAGAAAAGCAGCCACTGAGTTATCCCAGTGGTATTTTACTTCTGTTTCATAGTTTTTAAATTTACTCTAGGTAGAAAATGACTCAAGAAATGTCTAGGTTTGAAGAGTGTTTTGTTTTTTTCCTTTTAAAGAGGTATTTGATTTGAATACAGGCCTCATGAATTTATTCTAGGGAGATTAGTCCTATGTAGGGATAAGCATAGAAAGTGTGGGACACTGACCCAGAAGTAAGGGAAGAAAAATAATAGGCTGCTGAGCTGTTACAACACACCTACATCACTAGGCTAAATAGCTATTTGGTTTGCCTGCAGTAGTTTACTTTTTTTTGTTGTTTCAGTATTGCGGGTATGCTGTTCTACTCATAAGGTCCCTGATACCCAAACACTAAAAAGTCCAGGAGGCACCAGCTAACTATACCAGAGCCCTTATGAAAGTATCTTCACAGAAAACACGATGTGTGAATCTGTTCCAATTCCTCTCTCAGTAAAACACATGAAAATTAAATAGATGAAAAGTGATTTTAAAATGACTTGGTTACCATTGTTTTCCTGACGTGGGGCCACTAAGTAGAAGTCCTGCTGTGGTAGGGGCTGTACAAACATATAGTAAGTGGCAGTCCCTACCCTGAAGAGTGCTTAATCCAATTCAGAGTGCCAAGCAAGAAATGCATGTAGCAAGCAATCAGAGAAAATTGAGGGAGGATGAGGATAATAGTGCTAAGAGCATAAGCTCTTTGGGGCTGGGACTGTCTGCTATTTTGCTTAGCCATCAGGGGTGAGGTCTTTATTGGTCCTCAAGTACGGCTGTCATAAACAGAATAATTAACAATGGGTACCATGAATCTGCTCCAAATCATTTGAATTTGTGCTGTGGGGTTTAATTATAAGATATACACACAACAGAAAAGTCCATAGCAATACTGGTGAACCCTAAGAGCATCCAGAGCTAATGCACACTGTGACCAGGTACAGATGTTACGCTTATACCTGTTTAAGTGATCAGAAACTGGTCTACGCCCAAAACCCCACAGACGTTCAGCGTGCACAGACTGGTTTAAAAATGGCAGAGCCCAGTCTAAGATAGACCTGGATTGATGTGGTATTAGACTTCAGTGATTTAGCTTGGACCAGTCCATCCAACTTGTGTATCATATCCCCTAGTGACTCAAGTTAGGTCGTGGTCTGCCAGCATCCCAGGATGCTTTGCGGCCCCTACCACCTCCCTCGTAAGGAGGCGCGCTGGAACTTGGCTCACGCTCAGCTGCTCTGGCCAAGCTCCTAGCTGGCCCTGCCCCCGGGCTCTCACAGATCCAAGTCAGCGCCGATCCCCGCCACCAGCCCTGCATCCTGCCTCTGGCCAGCTGCCAGCCATGGGGAGGGAGGCATCTGTGTCTCCAGCACCTGGGCACATGCATCTCTGGGCTGCACCCCCTCCCACCCCATCACAAAGCACCCCATGATGTACACGCAGTTCTAATGCTGAGCCCAGGAAAACCCGTATGTCGATGCAGCTCCTTAGGAACCTGGCCCTGGCACCTACTCAGAGACCCCCTTGGCTGTATGCACAGGGACAGCCCTGCAGCAGCATGGCCCTGGCGCCTACAAAGCACATCCCAGTGGCCAGAGCCAGGCACCCTGCCACCCAGGCCCCGGCATGCTGCCCCTTCCCCCTCAAGCAGGAGCCAGTGTGGTTAGCTTGCCTGTAGTGGGCCGGTGTGGCAGGGGGCAAAACACTGGGATTGGATCTGCACAGAGACAGCCCTGTGACCTCCACAGCTTGGCCACTGCCAGCAGATACGTGGGCCATGGGCACTTGGTGTGATGCAAGACTTCTTTGGCCCGCAGCTAGAGTCCCAGAATAATAGGCCAGGGGGAGTTGAGGTGGGGGTGGGAATACCGAGTGAGCATCCAAGCCAGGACAAGCAGGCAGATGCCCCTGGAAACCTCAGGGGCAGGTGAGGCATGGCCAACTATCTCCATGCTGCAGGTAGAGATGTCCAGGCCATGGCACGGGGCATTGCCAGAATCACAGGGTGTCTGCTGAAAGCCGCTGGAAAGTTTGAGGTTGCGGGGGTGCCTGACCAAGAGAGCCCCAGTCATGTGGGAGCAGGGCCCAGGCCCATATACACCTTCACACATCCTCTGCTCTTTCCATCCAACCGCCCTTCCAGCTTCCCCACCACCATGGGTCATGGATGACCCCATCCAGTCGTCATCCACTACCCAACCATGGTCACACGACTTGGACCACAGGGAGATGAAGGATCTCATCACTGTTTGGGGTGAGGAGGACATCCAGCACCAGCTTCAGCAAGGGTGCTGAAACAGGGATGCCGTTAAGTGCATGGCCCAGCAGATGCAGTTGCAATGCCACACCAGGACCAAGTGGATGAAAATGCAGCATAACCACAGCACGATGCCAACAGGTCTGGAGCCCAGAAGCAAACCATGCCCCTCTACAAGGACCTGTCCTAGTTCCTTGTCAAGGACAGGGCTGTCAAGACCCTGCACACCTATGGCACTATTGGTGGGGCCAAGGGGCACCTGCCGCTGGAACTGAACTCCCTGGACTTCTTCTTGGACACAGCTGAGAGCAGGAAGCACGGCACGCAGGAACGGGGGAACGCTCCAGCAGCATGGAAATTGAGACCCCAAACCTGGAGTCTGGGTCTCCACCATGCTGTCCGCCTTGCAAGAGCTGCCCCCACCCCTTCCTGATCCTCAACCCCGTTAACACGCATTTCCCTGCCAGAGCTGTTCTGCTCCCACTCCTCTGACACCTCGCTGCGCCTCTCCCAGCCACCCAGAGCGGCCCCCAGCCTGCCCTGCTCCCCGTGCTCCCACAGGACCCATGGTGAACCCTCCCCCTACTTCTGCTGACGACTCCGGCCACGAGCAAGGACACCGTGCAACCAGGATGTTATGGGTCATCCTCGCTCCATGCAGCAGGGACAGGGACCCAGGACAAGAGGAACCGCAGAGATGCCAGCCCTGCTCCCCTCCTCCGGCTCAGGTGGTTATCAGCCCATCTGCCCTTCTACAGGAACATCATCCGGTATTATTCACCCCTCCCCGCCAGGGCTGCAGGGCCGAGCCTACTCCTGAGAGAAGCAGAGCCTCGCTGCAGCTGGTCACAGCAGCGGTGCTGAACCAGAGCCTCCCCTCCCCATGCACTTGTGGAAAGGTCTGCAAGCAGGTAGTAAGTATTAAGATCTACGAGCAAAGTATAAGAAATAGGTACAGATCCAGGTGCTTGGCAGCACCACAGGTCTAAGTGGCAGAGAGGACGCCGAGGGCAGGGACAGGAGATAACGCTCAGTTATCTACGAGAACCGCAGTGGCAGTGCAGCAGGAGTGAGAAAAAATCCCCCTTGCAAAACAACCCCAATCCCTGCCTCCCAGTCCAAGAAAGACACAGATGTGGTGGCAGGAGTCCCACGTGGGAACCCTTATCTCAGTTGATCTGGTCCCGCTGCCAGGTTGACTCCTGCGCCATGCACCTGGAGAGGCTGGCAAGTGGCACCGCAGCACTTTCCCCTTCCCCTGCAATCTGCTCTCTGGGGACAGTCCGCGGGTGCCGGGCAGCTCCAAGTCCCACGGGGCAGACAGTCACTGTACCGATCCCTCATCCCCCTCGCACAATCGCAGCCCCATCCCAGTCCCAGACCACCACCACCTCTGAAAGCAAAGCTGCAAAACACAGGAGAGAATCCCAGAGGAGGAACTGAAGAAGCAAGGAGGAGATGCCGCAAGCCTTGGTCACCGCCGCTAGCTCTGGGCGTGCGCCGCTGACTCCCAGAGCTGTGGGACCAGCACAAGGAAAGGCTTGAGATGTGAAGGGGGTGGGACATGGTCAGGGCTGCTGAGGTGCAGGAGCTGGGGGTGAAGATGGGCACCCGCTGTCTGGAAGAGGCAACCCACGGCTGCAGACTGAAAGAGTTGCAGTGCCAGGAGAGGGAGCTTATGAACAGGGTCCTGGACCACTTTGCATACATCTGTGACACCCCTGACTGGTGCCTCCCATGGAGAGCTGGGATGCTGCCGGCTGGGAGTGGTGGGAGAGGCTGCCTCCCAGCACCGGTGGCATGCATGCCCTGCTCCAGGCACTCTTTCCAGGGGCAACAGGAAGAGTGGTCCTACCGGAGGGACCCCTGGATGCTGGCCGGGGAGGAGCACTGCCACCCCTGCTCCACATCTCCCTCATGCAGACAGTGGGTCTGGGGTCACCCCCTGCCCCGCTCCTACACAGAGAAGCCCCTGCTCTTCACTCCCGATTTCAGGGAGTAGTGCACCAAGTGCACCCTGTGCCTCCTTTTCAGGGTTTTGCATTTTTGAGGTCAGACCCTGCAGCTTTCCCCCTGACCCCACCACCTCTCCCCTCCGCGTCCTAACCACCCCTTCCAGCGTCTTTCACCTCTTTCTCACCTTGCCACCCCACAAAGGTTTGCTGTTCATTGGCAAGAGGAACCGAGCTGAGACGGGCAACGCTCGACCAGTTTTATGCCTTAAACACACAGAGCGTTTGGCAGCTGTGACTTTTTTTTAAACTAAGGAGCAACTCTTCCTTGCACTGCATCCCCCTGCACCCCAGATCCCTGGCGATGAGGTGGCACTGCTGATGACGAAAGCGGGGAGCATAGCGCCTGCTCTCTACCAGCCCAGGGAGTGGGGAGTTGCGGAAGACACAGGCATCATAGGCATTACCCAGCCAGCCAGCAAAGACGTGGGTGAAGTGGTACCAGTGGTCAGTGATGCCCTACAGGATGCTGGAAGAGTAGTCCTGGGTCTCCCTGCTTGGTGAGGTGCAGGCAGGCCAGGACACGGAGGCACGTGCAAATCATGATAGCGGGTGCTTTGCTCAGTGACTCGTCTGGAAGCCTAGGGTTGGGTGCATGGGAGGGTCTGTGGTAACACGGCAGAGGGACAGGGCATGCTTGCCTGTGCGCACCACCCAACTGGTGTGGCTCAGCCATTTAGCAGCACTCGGGAATCTCCATACTTTCATAGTTTCTAGGGTTGGAAGGGACCCGAGCAGATCAAGTCCGACCCCCTGCCATGGCAGGAAAGAGTGCTGGTGTCAGACAACCTGGGAAGCCTGTGGGCTAGGCTGGGAAGCGTGCAAGCACGCTCAACTTGCTGGCTGTGGCTAGTACAGGCAGCCTGTATCACCCCTCCACCAAAGGGCGATATCTATTCTGTTTACTCCTGATCCAACCTACGGCACTTAACATGCAAAACTTAGATCGCTTCTGCCTCAGCCTTTTTGAACATCTGTACCTGGTCTATATTTTCTTTAGATTAAAAAAGAAAAATCCAGTGTTTCACTTTCATTTTCAAACGAAGATGTATACTTGACTGACACCATATTTGTGTCAATGAACAAGGCCTAGAAATCTAAACAAATGAGACAACTGGATTCATGCAAAATTATGCATTTTACTGGAAATAATATTGTCTGTGATATACATTGGACATGCCTTTAACACGCACATTCCAGCTATTTACTTCTAAATTCGAACTTTTCCCAAGACTGAAATACAAGTGAAATTCATACTAGCTATTTACACACGTGCATAGGCTGCTCAACACGTGCAACTTTCTAATGAAATTACAGTCTATTTTTCCAAGCTTCTGGACAAAGTAAACTGGCCCCATATATCACATCAAGAATACTCTGAAGTGAAGACATAAAACCAAACGAAAGACGGTACGTTTTTCTGATGCAAGATGGCAATTAGCAGTTGTACGCTGGTTTATTAATTACCTGCATCATTATTAGGTCATAAATCCTTCACTTATTCTTAAAACACTTCCACAGCAGGTTTTGCAGTGGAGACAACAAGATGTGCTATGGAAGAAGGACTTTCAGCTTTGATGAAAGTGCATGCAGACAGTACTGAAATGGAATAGAAAAGGCAGTTAATGTATTTCCAAATCAGGCTAACCCTGAAAGACCAAAGTATGCAAGTTTAGTTATTCATATGCTTAACTGGGCCTTAAAACTTAGGTTTTACGTATTTCATACTACATAGGAAAGGCATTCAGAATTCAGATAGGATTTATTATGATGGGTTTTATTTTCCTCATTAATTCAGGTTTAACAAACCGCACTGGAAAACTCAGTCCCACATGTTAACTGCATAACAAGAAATACAAGAGAGCAGATTACATAATGTAGCAGTAATCCAGACAGGACTGACCAGTAGACTGAATATGGATTGCAAAATAAGTACCAGCTTTTAAACTCCGTATCAGCTTAGAAAGACATTATCCCCATATAATGTTATTAATGTGCAAATCTACCAACTACGGTAGGCAACAGGCTTCCTAATCAAACCCAGCACCAGGAGGAGAGCTATAATGCGTGTTTAGTATTTGCATTCGTTTTAGCCTTTATTTATTTCTTTCTTAACACAGACAGGCATAATGTCACTTGAGGATTATCTCCTGGTGGCGGAACTCATTAACCAACAAGTATACATTATTTCACACTCAGACAATAAGGTCTCTATAGCCCTTGCCTGGTAGAAGTGGAAAACACACTCGCATTCATCAGAAAGTTGTGACATAAGCCAGCTGACTCTTGAAATGAAAGAGTATTGCCAAAGGTACTTAATCTGATAATAAAAAAGTTTATTTATTACCACTGATTCAATGAATATTCATATTTTTAGATGGTGAACTTTCAAAGGAAAAACATCACAGTATATATATTTAGACTACAAGCAAAGTAGGAATATAGTTTGGTCATGTCGTAGCTCTGGCTGTGAGTGCATAATCCAAAAGTGTCGCACATTTTTCAATTTTGAATCTGTCCAGCGACAGCTGTGAAATGAGGAGTTATTGAGAACTGCATACAGGGTATTTTGAGTGGGGTTTTATACCATAACCCTCACTGCGGTATTACAGCACCTGTACTTTAGTAGCTTAGTAGTGGTTTATAACAGGAAGCTCTACTCAGTGAATTTACTCTCAAAGGTGGCAATAAAAATGGCCCTGCAGGATTCAACGTGTATTTTCTCCCAGTGCTTCCAGCACCAATCTGCTCGTGCTCTATGTAAAAAAGAAAACTGTGTTGTCTAACCATGCAAACCTGGATTCTGAGCAGTTAAAAGTCATGCTTCATATTCAGATTCATGCATCAGAGTAGGAGAGATATAGCATCACATTCTGCCTTTGTTACCATCTGTGTGTTTACCTGCATTTATAACTATTTTCATGCTTGAAGTTAGTGGTATGTATGCAAGGCTGTAGGTTGTAGCCGTGTTGGTCTAAGGACGTAGGTTCTTTGGGTAAGTCCGATATCTTTTATTAGACCAACCCAAATAGTTGGAAAAATTCTTCTTAGCAAGCTTTTGGGCATGCATGTATGCATACATGCACGTACCAGATGAGACCTCCATCAGCAGTTCTAGAGGATGTGTACGCCTGAATCTTACTCCTAATGTTTTGTGATTTTTTGCGGCACTAACCAAACTAAAAAGAAGAGAAAAGATTATTTCTACTATTTGTATTAGAGTAGCAGGTTGAGCTATCCACTGCAGACCGGGTCCCTGTTGTTTAAACAATATACAACCAAAATGCAACAAAAATGCAATCCTGCTGAATTCAACAGGACTACCGGTATAATAAAATAGCATACGCATAACTGTTTGCCAGACTGGAGGTTAAACAACTACATGCAGCTTGGAACAGATCAGTTAAACAGATACTGTTTTAGGTGATAAGTTTCCTGAGAATCAGAACTTAATAATTCATTCAAAAACAGTCTATGGCTCCCTCAATATAAAGAACAGAAGTACAAAAGTGTTTTCCCCCAGAGTACTATTTTGGGTACTTGCTTTTCATTTCCTGCCCAGTAAATGAGATGAAATACAGATATGTTAGTGAGCTTATATCTCATTTTGCCTTGATTGCTGCGTGCGTTACCTGGTCCTACAACATGTAATATATGCAGCAATCCCACCATGGCAAATGGAATAGATGACTCAATAGATTTTTTTTCCCCCTACCGTGATTATGATGTAATTCATATAAACTGAGGTTGGCTCTCTTATGACCACTATTTGCCTAATTTAAATTCATCTCAGCTGCGATTTGTGTTGGGTTACACCCTCAATGCACTGGCAAATGGTGCGATTTCTATCATACCAGCTGCAATTCTCTTTTCCTCGTGTTAAAAACATAACTCGGCATAGGATGAGGGCATACACGCTGGAGAACAGGCTTGATGATCAGCTCTCTCAGCTCATAAACATACTTTTAGCAGGAAGGTCGTGCATCAAAAATTAGGATTTACAAACTGAAAACAGCCTGGAAACCACACAGAATTTCTCAGATAAATGGAATATAGTGCTCATTTACCCAAGACTCGAATTAAATGGCAAAAATCAAGATTTGGATTCAATTGCAGTTGAGCTTTTAGAGAATTTAACATGGGGGGGGGAGGGAGCATTACAACATCATACCTGAAAAACAGAAAAGGAAGTAAGCAGTGGGGAGATGAGTGAACAAGCCCTACCTTTGACCAATGATCAGGGTCACATGGCTAATTAAAATACCTTTGTTTACACTGTGTAAGAGTCCTGCTGCTAGCCCATCTGCACCTGCAGTCTGTTCCATCAAAACTTCTTCCACAAATTGCACGCTCCCTAATAGGTATTGCTGTGCCAGTGACAATTACCTAATTAGTCAGTAGAATGTTAATGGCCATCTTACAATCCACGCTAATTATTCTACTGTTTGACAGTATATTTCCCAATGAATGAGGGACTCTGGATACTGTAATTATGTCAGAAGGAACAATTCTAACCACAATTCAGTGCTTTGGCCAACTCTAATTGGAGGGACTCCAATTATTTATTTATTTTGCTACAGGAGCCATCAGCACATGATAAGGTTTTCAATGAAAGCAGCAAATCCGTACCCTGTTTCCAAACTTGCCCATTCTGGCTAAACATAAAGGCAATTCCAGGCACAAAGTGGGATTAATGATACATATTAAGGCTATTCATTGGGTTTCCATATCATACTGGCAATTCTGGCCTTTGATTCAAATGGTGACACCCACTCAAGTATAAATAGGCAAATAGGGGGGAAAGAAAATAGAGTGCAGTAGCAGGTTTCTATGGAGGGCTTTGCTTCCAACTTTTGTTGAGAAATGGATGTTTCCATTATTCCGCTTACAGAAAAAAAAGAAGGGAAAAGTTGCTTAGGACCATATATGGCAATCTGATTGCATGATGGGCTTTCAACTGGTTACACTTGGACAATAACCTTTTGAAAACTGATCCTGGGGGTACTGAGGATACGACTGATTTAATGTCTTCAGCCTTAAAACTGCAGGTGCATCTGTTTCTAATGCACAGCACCTGGGGAGGTGATTGGTATATTTATAGTTTCCACGCTGTTCACAAGTACCTGTCAGTGGTCTGGCTTTCAAAGGATCGAAAGCTTGGACACATTCTCCCATGCCTAGAAGTTTTAGCACTTAAAAGAAAATAGTTTAAATTATGAGAACAATACCACTAAGAAAGATGCTTTGTGCGTGTCTGGATGTTTACTCTGAAAGTCACCTTTTCTATTTGGTGCAGGTGATCCTTTCAATTAAATGCTATCCAGGAACCTAACTGCTGTCAGGAAGCCACATACATTGCATCACACAGAGATACAGGGAAAGGATAGATACGAAAGTTATGCTGCACGATGGCTGAAATGTTGGCAAAATAACATTTTTTCCCCTTTCCTATTACTCTGACAAAACAAACAAACAAAAAAACCCTGTTAAAGAATTTGAGCAAAAGCTATAACCATGAGGTAATGCAATGCTGCCTGTGACTTTAAGAGGCCTGTGAGTATCAGATGAAATACAGCAACCAGAGATAATTTTTTATGTCTTTATCCGAGAAAGTTCTTGTGTTGACAGTTATGAAAAACAAAATGATTTATATTTTAGCGTTTCATTCTTCAAAGAATTCCAGATTTTTGGTAAAGCAACTCAGTGAAAAACTAGTACGAAGGCTGGATCCCCAGATGGGCCTAGGTAGCTATAGATGTAGACATATGGGCACAGGTAGAGAGAACGCATCGTTACTGTGAGCCAGAATGAAGCATGACTTGTATTAACATGCGTCCAAACTCATATTTACAATGTAGAACAGGCAAATATAAATTGCATAAAGCAACATTCAAAACCATGCGTGGAGCTTATGTCCAAGGAACGACGCATAGTAAAAACTTCTGACAAATACAAGAGTTAGACGTCTCAGGTTAACAATCGTTACTGAGAAAGTTGGCCAAACATTTCAAATCCCTCTCTAAACCTTTCCTCAAATCCCTTCTCGAGACCCATTTCTGCTGCAATGCCTATGAGAAATGACCCAGTTAATGATGAACACGTGGAAGGGCGGATGGGTATAGCTGATTCTTCCTTTATCATTTTATTACAAAAATATAACCTGTTGGACTGTATCCTCCTCTTCCCCATTTTAAATCATTTGCATTCTTAGATTGTAACCTCTTTCATTCATTTTTTTTTTATACGCTAGTACCGCACCTAACAAAATAAAGTTGTGGCCTTGGTCAGAGAATCAGGGTACTTTTGCAATTGGAATGCCAAATTATAATAGTCTCATGAATTCAATAGAAAGTTATATCCACTTAAAAGGCCAAGACCTGAAGAACTTGATGAAAGACATTTTTGTTGGAGAAGTCTGTATATTGCATTGCCTAAATTACCTCTTGCATGTATTTACCATCTCCTGAATTACTTAAATTTGAGGACGAAATCCCTCCGGGCAGTTCAGCATTGCAGTCATTGGAATTCAGAGGTTGTTCCATAGTACACGCTGAACTGCTTCGCTGGGAGGTTTGAGAAAGTCTCAGTTCCAGCAAGTGTTATAGCCAGAAAGACAAGTCCTGTAAACCTTGGAGAGAGAGAGGGGAAAAAAATAGAAACAAATTTCAGATGCAGACTAGCATTGGAGCATCTGGCACAGATGTTGTTTTTAGACTGCAAAAAAGGAATATCAATGTGCCAGTAAAGTTAATCAAGTTCTTATCAATCAAGTTAATCAACTTCTCAAAAATAACGCAATGGAAAAAGTAAAAGGGTGAAATACTGGCTCTATCAAAGTCAACTGCAAAATCCCAATTGGCTTCAGTCTGGCAAGATTTTACCCACGATTTTCCCTGCTGGGTTTGCCTGGTTACTTCTCACAGATACGATGCACACTTATCAAAACCAATAATAGTCTGAAGATTACATTTAACCAAAAACAAGTAATGGACTAAATCTTCAGCTGGAGTAAACCAGCATAAGTCTCAAGGGAGCTGCACCAGTTTAAACAAGATGAGGATCAGGCCCAGCCTGGTCAAATTACAGATGGACATTTAATTGTGGAAGTTATTCTATGGTTATTCCCTGTGTGCGTGCTTATAGTTAGGCAGCTAAATCCATATTTATGTATTTAATATCTGTTTGAGCTACCTAAGTAGTGGTTAAATAACTGAAATGGCATTCAGTTGCCTAAATATATATTGAGACACCAAATGTAATGTAACCATCTTTGGAAACTTGGCCATCATTATTTATTACATATTAAATAGTGACAGTGTACTGGGATGCATACAAAAAAACAGAAGAAATAATTTCCTGCCCTGAGGAGTTTCAGCTCTATGTTTTTAATAATCCTTTCTTAAAAGAGAATGGGAGGAAGCACCTGATGATCTGAAATAGCCTGCCTGGATAAATGGGCTTTAACAGAAATATATCACAAATATAATGAAAGCATATTCTTATTAATTAATAGCTTGTTTTTTCAAATGTGTTTAGTATCCCCTTAATTCTTTTTCTATGGCAGTCTCCCAATGGCTTTCAGGAAAGTGGAATTAAGACAGCACTTAATTTTTTTGGAAAATTCCACCCTTAAATTAAAAGACAACTCCAAAATGCATGTTGACTCAGTCACCGTTTGCATTGCTCTCATTGGAATCATTAAAGGAATATGCAAGTCTGTTAATAAATTACTCATCCTCCTAAGAACAACATGCCCCAGATTGACTTTCAGCTTACAACTATTGCTATATATTTCCCCAGACTCAGCCATTTCGACAACTACTTGGAAAGAATGTATTTCCTTAGAATCTAGACTCCCGCTGTGTATTGTATTAAACAGAAATGGGATGTTGGGCTTGATCCAGGGCAGGAAAGTACCTCCAAATAGACATGCTTTGTTGAATATCATACTGAGTCCAAAGGGATCCCTTGGTCAAGGATTCTTTCCGACAGGTAACAACAATCTCACAAAGCTTGGTGGTCTGCTCTCAAGTGAAAGCTATCCTCCTTTTAGATACCTCAAGCTGATTACTAAACTTTAGTCAAACATTTTATTGTCCTCACAGGAGTAAAACTGGCACCGCTATCTTCCGGGTACTTCTATTCATGCAAAAGGAGTACATAACTCCAGCCCTGAAGGGTTTGCTATATAGGCAGGCTAACATGTTTAAGGAAGGATGGCCTTGGGATTAAAGAGGCTTTTAACTCTTCTCCCATGCACCATCACCAGTGACAAAGGATGGATTCAGTTATATAAAGATTCCTTTAAAAATTGCCAAATAGTGCTGGCTTGAGTAAGTCAGCTGGGTAGTAGTCTGTGCCTCAGTTTTCCCAGATGTTAGCACACATGTCTGCTGGACAGTTGTTCCTTTTATAATTCATGTCCCCCTTTTTTCCCCTCTGGTGCATCTTATTCTTGGTTTATTGCCAGGGTTTAGGCAAGTATCAGAGCTCAGAAATTCAATGTGGCCAGTCTGTCTCCAACAAAGAGAAGGACAAGCTTGTGCGGGTAGCATCTCTTCACAAGGACATCATCTTTCACCTTGTTGTTACCTCTGGCTGCAATGCCACCTCCGTATCACCTCTCACAGTACTGCCACCTCTAGCCAGGATGCCAGATTGGGGTCTCCAGGCTCCAAACCCAGTCAGGGCTGAACAGGTGCTGGGTAGTGACACGTTTCACCCTTGCATCGCACTGCCAGATCAGGGTCTGTGCCTTGCCCAGCGATTGGGGTTTTAGCACTGTCACTAGACTGCAGAGATGCGTTGGTGACCGA
>NW_017728949.1:57823095-57831884 GCF_001723895.1 Crocodylus porosus | reverse complement strand
CTATGGATGCACGCCAGCGTTTTGGTCGCTTTACTAGCCGCAGCATCGCATTGCTTGTGGATCAAGTCCCCTTTGGTAATATGAGGACAATACTACCTCTCTTCCACCTTGCCTTATTTACTGAGTTTGTACAATCTTGGGGACAGAGGCTTTTCATAGTTTCTAGGGTCGGAAGGGACCTGAGCCGATCATCTAGTCTAGTTTCTTTTTCCTAAGTTTATAAAAGAACATAGCATAATGATGCCCCAGTTGGGTGATAGAAATAAGTCAGCACCACTGTAAAAGAAATAGGAATATAATGAGAGACACAGGTGGATACAAGAAATAGATACGGTGAAGTAGCGAAAAATGATTATGATTAACATAATTACCAATGTTCACAGCAGACAATCTGCCTAACCATTATCACCAGAGAGATTAATAAGATCATCAACACTAAGACAAAAGCAGGATGACATTTTTCTCAGCATTAGTTTAGGGTTCTGTGTAGAAACAGGCAAGATGTGAACCTTCCTCAAGGATCAAGATGGTTGAGTTGGGGATTTTGGTTCAAGTCCATCTATATTTCTGCACTGATTTAAGAGGACAAGCAAGATAAAGAAAGCAACTTCTCACCACCTTTCTTGAGCCTTCTGCTACAATTCAGGCCAAAGTCTTGTGAGGCTTGGAAAACTTTCTTCCAAGTTGCCCTGTTCATACTATAATGGAGAAATTGTAAAGCATCGGGTCTATTCCCAGTGTGCAATGTTCGTAGTTTTTGCAAGAGGGCATGGTGACCATTTAAAGATGGGTCCCAGTCCAACCTTCCTGGCCCAGTCGGGGGGAATTTTGGGAATTGAAATCAGGCCTGCTCGGGGAGGCAGCAACTTTACTTTTGAAAAATGGAAGACATGAAGGAAGCAGCAAGAAATGGTGGCTCTTTCAGGTCAAAGGGTTCAGGGGAGGTTTAGGCAAAAATAAGCATGAAAGGGATCCAAGCAGGTGCCAAGAAACAGGCTGTGGGAGGTCTCCTAGACTATAAAGAAAGACAGCAGTAGGAGGTGGACAAGTAGGTAGTTGCTGTGTTACTCTCAAGACGACCAGAAGGCACAAGCAACACCCTGCATCTGGTAGGTAGTTGCTGTGTTACTCTCAAGACAACCAGAAGGCACAAGCAACACCCTGCATCTGAAAAAACAAGCTGTTGTCTATGAAAGCGTAGGCCTTTGAGCCCATTAGTCTCTAAGGTACCAACCCACCCTGCTTTCAGGAGGCATGATAGGGTCCTCTGCGCCTTGGACAGCAGTGGCTCAAGGGGCAGCATGGACTGCTGTGCTGTTTTTGTGGCTCTCCTCCTCTTCCCCCAGCTCTCAGCTATGCTACTGCCTGCTTCCTGCCTTTCCTTTTAGAAGAAACTGTGCACCCTCACATGTGATATAGGCATGCAAACGTGTATGAACAAAGGGCATATACAAGTCTGAACCAAAATAAAGGCTGGGTGGGTCCAGTGGAGAGGGACTGGGCTGTTTGTCAGAAGACCTCGGTTCCCTTGTTGGCTCTGCCACTTAGCTGCTATCTTGGCTGGTGCAAATTAGCTCCCGTCTCCAGTTCTTTTCCCATCTTCTGCTTGCCTTGCATATTTAGACATTAAGCTCTTGACCTCCGTTATGTTTGCTTAATAACTAGCACAATAAGATCATCGTGTCATTCAGGGCCTGGAGGCACTAACACGGTCCAAGTAATTATCATGGGGTACGGGCACACAAACACGTTAACACGATGAATTCCAGTGTGGAAGCTACTCTCACAATAAGTGGTGAGTTACACACCTTTACCGTGCGGAAATGGAGGTTAGCCTGGGGTGGGCACATCTGCACATCAATAAATGTGCTTTTGGTAATGTGCATGAGAGTTTAGTACCTCCAGGCATTTATACACGTGACAATTAATTGAGTCTGCTCCAACATGCTGGAATTACAGCATGTCGGAGCAGACTCCCTGCTATGTATAGGTAGGCACCCTCTATTGTGAGGTACCAGAAAAAGGTGCATTAGCCTATTTTAATGTGCATTAGTGAAAGCACATGAGTTTTTTGTGACACTCTAATGCACATAAAAACAGGCTCATGCACATTAAAGCACATGTGCAGATGAGGCTAGGGACACTTAGCTTTCATCTACCATGGCATGCCGTTGGGCAGTAACTTTGGAGGAGCTGACATGCTGTAAAACCTTGCCCTCCTTTATCACAAGGTAGCTTTCTCCTGTGCTTATGCACTTCATGATGCCTAT
This sequence comes from Crocodylus porosus, assembly GCF_001723895.1. Classification (NCBI taxonomy): domain Eukaryota; kingdom Metazoa; phylum Chordata; order Crocodylia; family Crocodylidae; genus Crocodylus; species Crocodylus porosus. The sequence continues at coordinate 57,829,614 of NW_017728949.1, read as the reverse complement.
ATTTAGCTTGACTAACATGTTCCCTTAGAAAATACTTAGTACCTTTTATTTGAAAAGCTGTAAACCCCAAATTATGGCAGGTCTTTGAAATCCAGTGTGGATTTGGCATGTGGCTTTTGGTAAATTCTGTACCAGTTTGGATGAGATCAACTGTTAAAAATTTCCATTTCCATTTTCCATCTTTTTCTCCTAAGGAAAGTTGTTGCTACACTATACCAGGGTATCAGAATAATGACTGAGCATGAGCTGTCTAAGGCAGGGCCTGTGATGCATCGAAGCAGCAGCAGATGAAGTACTAGGCATAAAACAGGGTTGGGTCAAATTCCTGCCCCCAGCTAAGTACCTCCCCATCCCTGGACCCAGCATATGGGCCAGTGGTCCGTCCTCACTCCAGGGAACAGGAGCCCCCCCACCTCCTGGGCAGGGGAGAGTAATGAACCTAGTTCTCACTCAAAAATATGCCCTAAACCAGCAAAAGTATAGCAAAAATGTTCCAACTTTAACCTTACTTCATCCAAAGATAGAGCTGGGGCAATTGAGCTTGCTGTATTGCTACAGGCGGATGCACGTTTAACTGTTACAGTCCACTCCCCACCCTCCACCCCTTATTTTATGAAACTTCTGCACATGAGCGTATGTCCATGCCCTAAAACCTCAGTCTGCATCCAGCACCACCCCGTGGACGTCTCGCCATCAGCTTCAGCTGCACACGTCTAAAAGGGCTCTTTATTTTCCGCTCCCCATGTTCCCTCCCCATGTCCTTCGCTTTATTACTGCAAACAAAACCACGTTCCTGCCCATCACTGAGGCCCCATAACCTGCACATTTTCTTCAGCTCTGACCTTGCTCTTGGCCATCACGTCCCGCCTAAGTCTAAGCCTCGCAGTTCCTTTCTGCATGACATCTCCAAGACGCAGCCTTTCCTACTCAGCCACCCAGCTAAAATTCTCCTCTCCGCCTCACCATGTCTCCCGTCAATTTTTGCAACAGCCTTTTCTCTGGCCTTGACACATGCAATCTTGCCCTGCTGCTATCCATTCAGATCTCTGCTGCGGAGATCATTTTTCCTCCCCCATTGCGCTGACCGCGTCACCCCTGCTCTTTACATCCCGCGGCTGGCTCCCCCTTCACTACCCCAGCAAACATCAGCTGCCTGTCTCCACTTGCAAGGCCCTGCATGGCCTACCCCCACCTACCCATTATTTCTCAGTCTCGACCAAAATGTCAGCTCCTGACTTCGATCAGCCCATCTATCACCCACCTGTTACATTTTCAAGAAAATATCTTCATGCTTTTTCCACACGCTGTCCATCCAGGATGGCAGGATCTCTCCAAAAACACTCTGTGCCAACCTCATTATTGCCTTACAACTATCTTTTTTTTTCCCTAGATAGATGGTGCCCCCAAAACACCTAGCATCAGCTCAGCTATCGGGTTGCCTATATCACCGATGCCCAACACTTTCTCACACAATACAGGGAAATACTATCATTTCCTTTTATTCCCGTCCCCAACACGTCCTGTCTTTTTATACCAATCCGTTGTCTCCTGTCTTATACTTCAATTTTAAGCTCTCTGGGGAAGGAATAGCCTTTTTCTATGATTTTTGGAGCGTTTCACACAGTAAAGTCCTGGTCCTTGACTAAGACTCCTAGATCTGATAATACAAATAATATGTACAAAAGATCCCACCATTAAAAGACTGTTAAGTTATAAAACAAAGTATTCAAATGTGAAGAGGTGGCAGCTCCGCAGCTTTCATTCGCCCTTTTTTTGTAAATGTAAAAAACAGACTTTGATTTTACTTTTACAGTCTTTCATTTTGTCCACAGAAACCCCTCCCTTGTTCAGAGCACAAGGGAGGTGAATTAAAGGTGAGTGACCGTGAATATGGAATTTCCTAACTGAACCGCTTGACACTGCAACACAAATAATGCCCTTTTAATAGAGAGCATTTTAAGCAGGCAGTGATTTTTATGGGCCTTTAGCTATGTTAAAAGAACTTTAGGGATCCTGCAAAGTCAAAAGTTAAGGGATGCCAAAACTACGGTTGTCTAGGTAACCTTAATTCACCTCTCTTTGTGCCTATGCACTATGGTAGTCTTTAATTTCAAAACCATATACCATTTTTTTTTCCCCAGGATGTCTCTCATACAGTACACAGGACAGCTCTGCTCAGGGAGAAGACTTAGGGTTATGCAATGAAGGGGCCTGCTTGATTTCTTGCAGAAGTTGGAAGGTGTGCCGTGAACGACACGGGGCTTGCAGGAAGAGAGAGGTTGGCACCCGCGTTAAGCACGTTGCCCTGGAGAAACCAATTCGACCCCAACAATGCCCTGGACTCTTAAGTAACATTCAGCAAATCACTTAAGCCAAACTTTTCATAGGCAGTCATCAGTTGTGCGTTCCTTATTTTCTCTGGGGGCCAGACTTGATGTGCGGGGTCTGACTTGCAGAGTTGCTTCCGAAGTTAGTGGGAACTGTGGTTTGAGCAAATAAACCGATTGCTAAATACTCCAACAATTCGGGTCACCGGTGTCACAGATTGGGCACTCCCCCCCCGCCAAAAAAAATAAGAAAATCAGCAGATAAAATTTGACTATCATTTCTCTCAGTTCTCGATCTGTAAAATGGGCATAGCAATACCACCTCCTTTAAATAGCAGTGTTGTAAAAATAAATCACTGAATATTTTTGGCAGGGTGTCAGATGCTATGAGCATCACAGGTATGCCGATCACAAAGGCCCCCCCCATGCATTATAGGTATTGGGGCTGTTAACCAGTTAACTACGCAATTACCTCAAGACCAGCTATGCATGAAAAGGAGCTTTCAAACCATAAAAAGCTCCAACCAGCTATAAAGTTGGACCTCAAAAATGCATTTAATTTGCACATGTAGCAGGGTCTCCCCTGCAGTCGGGAGCCCCGTCAGCTGACCTGGCTCCCAGCCTCAGGGGCGTACCATACCCAGCCGAGGCTGGGAGTCCCACAACTCTCAGTCCCGGTAGCGGTAGGGTGCTGTCCTAATCCAAAGTCCCGCTGCTGTAGACACTGGGCTCCCCCATGCGAGCCTCCCAGTGCCAGGACCCTGCCAGGCAGGGTTTGATATCCCACCCCAGGGGGTTTTCACGCATCTCCGAGGCTAGGAGCTGAGAGCTACTGCATCTCCTAGCCCTAGGGATGCATCGGGTGCCCCTGCAGCTGGGAGCCCAGGAGTGGGCTCTCCCTGCACTGGCAATAGGGTGCAATAAAACTGAATGCACCATCCCACCATCGCACACGTGGCGTGGCAGGAGGCACATGAGAGCCCATCACACCCTTACCTGCATGCATAGAGGGGCCCAAAATGAACAACTCACTTCAGAGCAGAGTTTTAATAACACACAGTAAAAATAAAGCAACGGTCACGTGTTGAACCTCAAAGATAAAGCAAAATCCTTAAATAGCTGCTCTTAGAAATCACAGGCAATCTTGTGCACTGAGAGAAGGAAGGGCCTTGTGGAAAAAATAGCATGTCGTTACATCATTTGACTACCATTTGCAAACACACAAAAGGGCCAGATGAATGTTGCACAGGCAGCCTTCATTCTCACATTAGTTCACCTTTGAGGGCTTGAGTTTGCAACCTAGATTGCTTTCTTTTAATATAGGCTGTATGTCTGTATAATTTAATGGATTTTTTTAAAGCAAATAAAATGCCAAATTCCTTCATACATCATTCAGACTAACACAGCTACATTCCTCTCTAGTCGTGCAGACACCCATGCAGGCTAGCCGCAGGATGTGAGCCTTCACATCTATTCCACAGACCTCGCCCACTTGAACTATCGGGGGAGCTCGCAACGGTGGTGGACTGTCCTCGTGACTGGGTGCATCTACAATCCTGAGCCTGCCACAAAAACCAAGTCTTGCCACCCACTATACACCCAGAAATGAAGCAAGAAAGAGGCTCTCTCAAGGTCAAAAAGCGTCACTTTTGTCTGCTTTACAAAAGCCACGTTGTTCCTTTAAAACTATTCTGAAAAAGTTATGTCTACTTTTTACACTTGGATATCCTCTATTAGCAAAGATATCTATATAATCCTTATAATGTAGCATGCTACTCTCAGTTCAATTGACACATCTAGTAGTTAGCTATTAAATAGCCAGTTTCTGCCTTGAAGTACGAGGGGGTCACCTCCCTAAAATATTTCTACGGTCTAAAGTAACTGTGGGTGTCCTCATTATTCTTATATAAACTTAATAAATTAAGTCCTACTGAGTTTTCAGTCACAAACTGTAACCTAAAAATACACCAGCCTGTTGCTCCCCTCACTCAAAAGGATGCTCACTTAATCCAAGGCTGAGTTCAAAGCTTCAGTCCTAATATTCAAAGTCCTCCGTGGAGTTGGCCCAAAAACTAGTCGTTTTTGGTAGTTACTGTCTTTGGCAATAACACAGTTGTCAATGGCAATGGTGCAGCTTAGGAAGGGCAGAGGATGAGCTTATTGGGTTCCCTGGGATTTTTTACTGTGGGAGATTAGACTAGCCGTTAAATTGACAATCTTCACAACAAAGCATAAAACTCACTTCCAGAGCTTTGCTTTCCCATAACAACTCCTTGTAGCAAGCCAAAAAAGAAGAGAGAGAGAGATAAGGACATAAAAACACCAAAATAGACATAAACTGCTTTTTCTGCCCCAGGAGAAAAAGGGGGAGGGGAAATTATACTGCTAGACTTTTGTGCTTTTTTGTCATCGCCCTCCTCATTAAATGTTTCGGTGCTAAATTTGTCGGTGCTCCTGCGAAAACGTCGCTCGAGACAGAATTGTGGCAACGAGCCCCCCAGGAAGTGTTTTTAGGTGGAAAAGCACTTCCTTGAATCTGCTTTAAACGTGCTCTCGGATTGCCATGAATGCCCCCTTCTTCTTGCATTCGGGGTCTGTACCATCCTTGGCCATAGCCGTACGTCGGGGCTGCGCCGACACGGGTCACTGGGGAGAACGTCGCTGTGGAGGACCGGGCGGAGAACGCCTGCGCGGAGCCGATGCGGGGCGGCCCTCGCTAGGGCCTGCAAAGGGGTGGCACAAACAGCATTTACCTTGCAGCACTAGCTAAAGAGGAACGGGAGTTACGTCTCGGTACAGGGGCGATGCCAGGAATGCAAGGGCTCGGCCTGCCCCGCCACACGTGAAGACTCCTGCATTTTCTCCCCCTCCCTATATTTACACAGGAGTGCAAGAGAAGCCAATCTTTGGTCTTCCGTGAAGTTTTGTCGTACGTATAACAATCTAGTTACTGTGAACAGGGAGTAGGGCAATGCCAACACAGTCGCGTTGGCTTGGCTCTTCCCTAACTTGTCTCTATTCGTGTGCATGGAGCCAGGCCAGAGCCAGCCCCTCAGCTCAAGCCAGGCTCAAGCCTTCTTTGGCTTGCCCACCTCTACCCTTTCGGAGAGAGGGTACAGGCTGTACAATATATCATCTGTTATGTAATTATAACAAGCTAGCAGTTCCGGTTTTCTTGTCGGTGACAGAAATATATTATTAGGTCTCCATCCCCTCCCATCCCCCCCAGCTCCATTCATCTGATCCCTTTGAGGTTCACTACAGAAATACTGTACTGCAAGTAGCTCTGCTATGTACAACAAGCTTGCTGTTCAAAATGCAGTACTTTTGTTTCTTTGTACGCCCCGCAGACGGTTTGCAACACAGACTTGGAGCCAACTTCAGTCCTGGTGCAACTCCACCGAAGATAATGGAATCGCTCTGCTTACGCCAGGGCCGAATCTGGCTTTTCGTTTCGGTCCCTCCCAGTTTGTTTGATTCCATATAAAAGAAATCTCCTACGTTCACCAGAATTGCCTCAGCGGAGAGAGAGAGAGCCTTTCATCCCAAAGGATCCCAAAATGTTTTACAAACTAGGAATTGAACTGGAGAAATTCCCAAACTGAAACCCTGGATTATAACATCCTAGGACATTACAGGAGTTTGGATCCAATCTGAACTATGCAGCTGAGGCCAGGCTCTCTGAACACTGAAATGCAACCACCTCTGAGGGTGAAACGTGGCTGCTTTATTAAAAGTGCACAGCAAGGCTAGGATATTAAACCAGGAAAGGAGTAATTCCCCGTGCAATTGAAGCAACAGGTGGAAATGCCCGCAAAACCAGATTGCAACACTGAACAGAGATTTCCAGCTATCTGTGCTAAAACTATGAAGACCTAGGTAGTATATTAGCTGTCATTAGAAAGTAAATGAGTGCAGTTGGAATTAATTCCTCCACTTGCAGTTCAGAAAGGGTTTGGCATTCCTCATCCACAATTATCAGTAAATCCCCAAAGTACAAATCAGCAGGTAATCTGTTCAGTGTAACTAGATAGTCCCATCGTATATACGGATTTAACAAGTACAACGACCCAGGGAGATACCGATTACAAGAGAATCAACTTCCTATTTCATTCACCCTGGGGAAAAATTTAATAAAATGGCAATCACATCCTTACTCTACCATACACTGCAGAGTGCTAAGTCCAGATAT
>NW_017728949.1:57818673-57822995 GCF_001723895.1 Crocodylus porosus | reverse complement strand
AAAGCTGCTGTCCTGTGCTGTGCTTTGTCCACACTATAGGATGGGTGATTCTGATGTTTTACAATGCATATATCACACAGTTTTATAAATGTGCATGCAGCCTACAGTGGATCGTGACAGTGTGAAAGCTCTTGCACTGAAAGGACAACTCTGTACTCGGAGTGATGTTGTAACCATGATAATCCAGGAAATATGTGAGACAAGGATTTTTGGGGGGTCATTTTTATTCATAGATGTTAGAGTCGGAAAGGACCTCGGAAGGTCATCGAGTCTGACCCCCCCTGGGCAGGAAAGAGCACTGGGGTCAGTTTATTGGGCCTCTCCCAACTCCACAAGCGGTTGAATAAAAGATATCACCCCCAAATCCTTGACCGTCGGTTTCAAAATGTCCATAATAGCAGGATTTTCTTCCATAGATTCAGAGATTGTAAGCCCAGAAGAGGCCACTAGCTCATCTGGCCTGCTCTGGTTCTTCCTAAACTACCAAATTTTGGGGAGTGCCATCAGGTCCCATCAGCACGCTGCCCCAGTAGCCCTAATTACATCACCACCAAGTTACCCCTGCAGCCTCTACATCATGAAACATCCCTTGTTATAACTGAGCCCCAAACGCAGGCAGCAACTACTGCGGGCAAAGCAAACTAGTTTTCACGCATGGAGGAAGATAGGGAACGGCAGAAAACTAGTCTTATTAAGAAGGTCCTAAAAAAAAATGAAAATGGGAAAGAAATGTCAAATTCAAAAGGTCACAGGAAGTCAGTCAAGAAAGAGGAGATCAAAAGAAAAATGGAAGAGTTAAGACAAATACCATGTAATTTTAGACCACTAGTAATCCCAAAACTGCTCCTGACCCCATTAAAGATAAAATTATTACTCTTTTTGTAGTATAGAATAGGATCCCCAGTGGTAAGCACTGTACAGACATCACCAACAAAAAGATCCTGCCTCAAAGAAGATGCAACCTTAGCCCAGTCTAGACCCAAATCTGAGTGCAGCCACTATAAAAGCACATGTGTAATGTCAGTCCTGATTCTGGGTCTTTGGAAATTAATAGCTTTGCCTGGTTTCAGTAGTTCACAATCAGGCTCACATCTTATAACTCCTTTAAAATGTCACCCATCTATTAGTGTATTTATTCAAAAGTTTTCGGTTTATTGCTGGGTGCAAAGTGTTTCCTATTACAATATAACTGCGAACGTCTAAAGCCCTGTTTACCATGGGAGGCTGTAAGTCTGTGTACAAAAACGGCACAGAAATCTGGCAATTAAATGACTGTGCACACAAATAGATTGTGTGTGTGTGCACTTATCTGTCTTGAACACAGACATGCATGTCCTGGGCATGCAACATGAACTGAATAAAATGTTGTTAGTGCAGGCAAGGAATAGCAAAAGATTGGACCCTCATGCCCAAGAAGAATAAAAGTTACCCCATTCAGCCTGTAAATGAAAGGAGTTCATGCACGTGAGAATTACAGCCTGAGCAACTTGTCTAGGTGTTTAAAGTCCTTATAACTGCAGCATTTCCCAAGAAAACAATATAAATATCTTCTTTTCTGCTTTTCAAACCTACAAGAAAAATAGCTGGTTGATAGAAGGCAACCTCCCCCCCCCCATTTTTAATGCGTTCATATGCATGTAAGCAGATAGAACGGATATGAGAAAATTAAGTCAAACAGATGAGATCTGCATTTAGTTCTCAACAGGGTGCAGCTAATTCATACTTCATTTGACAGTAAAAACCAAACTGGAAAAAGAGAAAAATGAAATGACCTTTACCAACTATTTTATTTTCAGAAAACTCTTTTGTTGGTTAAAATACCGACACGGAAGTAAAAACCATCCTGGGAAGATATTAAACTTTTCATAGTGAAGGCTACTTTCATTTACATTGAAAGTGAAATACTTTATCCTGACCTATATATGTGCTTGCCAAGATTCTAGCTCCACTATACTCGGGGTCTTTACCATGCTATCACCATGAAGAAGAGCAATTCCTTTTTTTTTTTTTTCTTTCTTTTTTTTTAATAAAAAAAGCAAATAATAGGCACTGCCAATAGCCATTGTTGACCCGAGTCAAAAGTGTTTGAAATTAATTTATCCGCTTTGGATGGTGTATAAATTTCTCATTACAAGTGTCAGTGATGGACAAGAAACCATTCCAAAAAATGTATTGGGTATCATGCCAAACTCTGTAATCAAGGTCTCTTGCAGAGACTCTGGAGTATACAAAGGGTTTCACACAGTCAGGAGTGTTAGCTATGCATGCTTTCCCGTTGCCTGGGCTCAGCCAAATACTCTGTGAGAACAACACGTATATACACTTTGTTTTATTATGCCTCACAGATGCTGTTTTGTTTTATATTTCAAGCTTTGTCAGGTCTAATGTTTGTTCCTTCTTCACACACCCCTCCGCCCCCCGCCACAAAATAACAACAAAAAAATTCTGAACTGCTTCCTAGAAAGCACCCGTATTGATTACATAAATGGACTTTCTTGGAAAGTCACGGGGGGGGAAACGGGGTTTCTTCTACTCGCAACCAAAAATGGCAACCGCTGAACAGATCTGGTCAATGACAGTAAGAGAATAAGGCCAGCAGAAGTGGTAATATATTGGGTTACACTTATGCCAACTTGCCAAGTCAAGTTCTTTTTCTCAAGCACATGTACAGTTTGTTCTTGCTATCCTCAGTTAACTCGGCGCTCTGAATAGAAGAGATGGGAACCGCTCAAAGGCCACAATGGCATGTTCTACTTAGGGTTTCCTTTCCATGCTAACTATTGTGCGTAGCACTCTTTATAACTACAGTCAAGCACTCTCAAATGAGACTGCATTAATTGAAGGGATATGAGGCTCCATTTTCCTAAGCTTGCAAAAAATTCTGCATAATCCATTGCCAGTCTTTACCCAAATTGATTTATTATAGGCAGAGTATTAGATTTAGTGTGCGATTTAAAAAAAAAAGAAAAGAAAAAAAGATGATCGAAATCAGCTGGATTGTCGTGCATGAATTCGGATGTTCCTATGTAAACTGAAATCAGCTGGGTTGTCTTGCATGAATTGGGATGTTCCTATTTAAACTGAAATCAGCTAGATTATCTTGCATGAATTCAGATGTTCCTATTTAAGCCAGCAGCAAAAGAGCATCAGAATGATGATATCGTCCCAGAAACACATGTAGCATGCCTGATTATTCCAAGTTTCTATGGGAACCTAGCAACAGACATTTTGGATCAAACCAATTTATGTCATCCAGGACTCTTTTCTAGTAGCAGCAGATACAATGGCAGGTAAAAGTTTAGTGGCCCTTAACCCACAATGATGGCAAGAAAAAAAAAGGGTCTGTGAGGAAGTTTCTTCCTAACCCAAGGAAGACAAAAGTTGGGTGACATCCTGAATCATGCAAGTTGGTATCTTTTTTGTAGCTGGAGTATGGAAAAGGCTATGTTTCTGAGCACCAAAGCAATTTTCATTCTAACCCCTGTTTTCAGTCACTCAGCTTGTCCAAACTTTTGTTTTTCAAGCTCAATTTTCCAGGTTTGGTGTTTGCCAAAAGAAGGATTTTTCTCATGGAGAATATGAGTAAAATTCAGCTAGCTCAGCCATTTTTGAGGATATGTAGAGGAAACAATACACTTGCATTTTTATTTTATTTTTTTGGAATAATTTGATTTGGAATAACTCCATTGAGATGAAAATGGATGTTAAAACCATGTTTACAGGGCCGTATTTAAATGTGCACACGCATGCGTATGCACATGTGTATATATTTGTGCATTTATAAATATGCATACACACATGCATATGTTTATAGGTATAAATATATATTACGGCCATTTCTGAGAAAAAAGCAAAGTAAAAGAAATAATACAAATATTGTGTTTTGGAACAGCTCTTCCAGATAAAAACCAATGTTGATATAGCTGACTTACAAAAAAATACATAATGTTTATATGGCAGCATTTATTCTGCAGCATTTAAGTATATATGTCTATTTGTATACATACGTGTGTGTGTGTGTGTGTGTGTGTGTGTGTAAAAACCAGTTTTAATAACTAGCCAGTAGTCCAAGGAGGTACCTAGGGTGATTAAATTAGTGGTATAAAGGAAAATGAGATAAGTTCTTAGGAGCCCTGTCTCATTTACCGTATGATGATAACTTTAAGGTGCAGTAAAACAGTAGGCAATAAGTTACAGCAAGCACAATAAAGCAACAGCAATAATAACCACATCTGCACTGGATAGCACAGATAATATGGCAAAGAGTCTCAGTTTTTGGTGATCTGACAATTTTTCCTTTTTTCCTAAAAAAAAAAAAAAAA
>NW_017728949.1:57796330-57818198 GCF_001723895.1 Crocodylus porosus | reverse complement strand
TTGCTATCTTTGTACCCTCAGTATTATAATTGCAGTATCATATGCTATGTGACGTACATAGTAAGCTCTACTTAATCAACTCTAAATGTTAGGTGTAATACAAGATAATAATGAAGAAAAGTGGCTGGCACAGTTAGCCCATTTCTATTTGCAATTAAATTACCTTCTTTTAGGTAAGCTAACGGTTGCTGGCATGACAATAGGGAGCAGTCGGTGAAGAGACAATGTCTTTAATCATATTCAGTTTCCCGGTGTCAAACGAGAAATTGACAGGATTCAACTCAAACGCTGCAGCTGTGCAATCCTGCTGCCAGGTGTTGTAGGCAGAAAAAAGGGTGGGTTCAATTACCTACGGGTTCCTTCTCGAAATGCAAACTACACTGGCTCAAGACACACCCTCTCCCCGAGAAACGTAGGAAAACTATATTACCTCCCCTTGATAGGCAATATTCCCCGAGTCACAAGCACTAAGTCCAGGGGTTTCAAACAAAGAACTGGATTCAACAGACGCATAATAGCGCAGCTCTGTGCCCCAGGCGGTGGCAGCACACAAAGCAGTGTTAGCCACCAGCTGCAGGAGCAGCTGTTTTTGCCCTTCCTGCAAAGGCAGCACCTGGAGCGGCTGCCCCACCTCTCCCACTCCCAGTTGCACTACTGGGATTCAGGAGCTGCTGAGAAATTTAGACATCAATCACCTGTATGAGTCAAGATTCACACACTCAGGATGTCACGGCAGGAGGCTCACTGTTCTGGTCGCAAGGGGCGAATGAGACAACCTATTCCAGCGTTAGCCACGTCCCTCTCCACTGCACCACACTCACAGTTTGTTGTCCAAGGCTGACAAAACGTCAGCATTTGGACAGGCTTGTCTCTCTCCCTGGTAGACATGCTCATGGGGCTGCATCACCAATCCCACATAAAGCAATAACAGCTCTGGCGATAGGCAGAGGCCCCTTATGACACACCTTCAAGCTAAGGGGTCAGTCAAGACTTGAGCTCAAGCCATCTCTGTGCTGTTCACCACGACAAAGCTACTTCCTGCATGGAAGCTTCAGAGAAAGATCATTGGTAGACGGGATCCTTTTACAGAGTTTTTGGGAACAGGAAGGCACTCTTGGTGTGCAACAGGAGATGCCACTGCCTTCCCACCCATCTCTAGGCTCCAGCCTTGCTAGAACCCAACCTCAGGCACATTTGGGTCCCTCTTCTTATAACCAGATAAGACTAGTAATATTTTATTATCTTCAAAACCTCACTGTACTTGAACCAAAACACCCCAGATTGTCAGCTGAAATGCAGATAAGGCCTGGGTTGTTCAGTTGTTTCTACTTGCTCACCAGCAGATGGCAGCAGCAAATCCCTCTCCCATGAAGCTTCTGTCCGGCTGAAGTTCTCAAGGGGCCCTTGGCCACTCTTCTGCTGGTTCACCAGCATAACAGAATGACAAATACTCCAGTCTCTAAAGGCACATCTACATATGCACTTTAATGCGCATTAGCCTATTTTAATGTGCATTAACTAACGTACATTAATGCATGTGTAGATGCGCCCTGAAGGCTTCAAGGTTCAGGCTTCAAATCTTCAGTCCCCAATTATCCAGCCTGCTAGAAGCTATCGCTGTTAGTAGGCCAAAAGAGCCTGGTATCACTATCAAAATTTTGAGAAGCTAACAGGAAGAGGACCTTGTGGATTTGCAGTCACCAAGATCAGAAATTAGAAGGTCTTTCATTCAGGACACCTGAGGATAGAAAAGGGAAAGCTGGGGGTTAATGTTCTGATGCCTAGTTTTGGTATGAAAGCACTGATTAAAGACTGCATCCACCTTTCCAAGTATTAGACAAACACAAAAGTTTTTCCTTTTTTCTAAGAAGGAGATAAAGTGTCCGTTGCAAAGGCCTGATGGCTGACTAACATCTGGCATCTCCAAATCAAAATTAGACACTAACATCTTGTGTGATGTTGAAGGATGATGGAGCAATTAATCTGACTGACCCAGTGAGTATTGTTTCTGCACCACATGATAGTGGTTTCCACAGAAAAACTTTACACCACATTCAAACAATCCCAAAGTTTTGTCCCAAGTCCAAGAAGGAGCAACAGATATGAACGACCAGTAGGCAACTCATGCTACTATGTATTCATACACCACAATAATGTGAATCCATAAGCATGAGTTATGAAGTTATTATTTGAGTAATGAGGTTTGTAGTCAAGGAGCAACAGTCAATCATTTAGTTCGAGCAAATTTCAAGTTTATGGTAACACAAAGCTCAATGGGTTTCTTTTGCTTTTATAATAAAGGAGCACAAACAATATAGAGGTGGCCAACTGGCACTGTTGCAGAGTTTCTGTTAGTTCTCATTATCTGACTGCACAAAGCAGTTAGTTCTTGAAGAAAAGTATATTTTCATCTGCACCCATCTGTTTTATACTTAGAAATTCTTTCCATTTAGTGGCCACAGTCCAAAAAAAAAAAGGCAAGAAGAGTAGACAGAGAAAGAAAAAGAAAAAGAGAGAGTTGGGGGGGAGGGGGAGAGAGACCCAAATTTTTTTAAACACATTTTCTAAACAAAAATATTTTGAATATTTAATCTTTTCCCAAAAACCTACAGAATAAAAAATGTTTTTAGTTCTTTTTTCCATTTCAATCCTTTACCATTTTTTTCAACTAGATGCAATTTTTTAAGGACTTTGGGAACAAGAGGGAGGGATGGTCACGCTGTTGGAGTACTGGCTTAGGTCTTATAGGAGACATATCAACCCATCAATTCATCTTCCCTACTTATTGCTGAATTTATCATGAATTTAACATTTTCATCTTCACAGATTAAAAAGTGCTGTAGTGAGTTGAGTTAAAACTTCCTGAAGTGGATGGGTAACAATGATCTTTCATTCAGGATAAGTGTAAAGAAGCATTATGTTAATTTTTTATGGATTCATCCAAAGCACTGGCACATGGCTGAGACGTGCAAACTTTGAGGACTCTGCCTAGGGTAGGTAAGAAAGGGAAAACCATTTCAATAGTCAACGGAGTCTGAATTGGCAATTTTAGAATGGGAAAAAGGAGTCTTGTGACTGCTTTTATCATGGCCTACCCATATTTCAAAGCCCCTTTCATACCAAATATAAATGCAAGCTTACAGTCTGGAGGGCATATTAATACGTGAACACAAAGTACTTGAGAGGACAAAGCAAAAATGAAAGTTTCCCTGCAAAAATTATTGCACCATCCAAAAGGATCTCCTGGCAGGGGTTAAAAATCTATAGAACATGTTTGCCCTGCTTCATCTGGAAGGAAGTTTCTGATCATGATAAGCAAATGTTTTTCCACAAAGACTGCTCAGATTTAGGAAGCCCCGTAGCATTTTGACAAGTGGATGGAAAAAGAGCAGTGCTACAGTTTCATAATTTCATTAAGTTTGGAGCCTGTTGATGTCCTATCCAGACAGCATTGTTAGAAAGCTAGTTGTTAATCCAGCCATAAATAGGAAAGTAGTAAATTCACAGCCCAAAAGAATGAGTGTGCTAAAGCAAAAATCAGCCTCTCTCCATCCATAGGCGTGGAAATGTTACTTATTCAGTGACTGAAAAAAGTGAACGCAGGATTACAGGAATGGAAATCAAGGATGCCATAAGCTTCCTGAAAGGAAGATCTGCTATCAGCAGCACAGTACATGACTGGAAATTATTTGGCAAATAAAGTCATTTGGGAACACAGCTACTTCTCAGCATGCCACTGCAAAAGCTTTGAATTTGAAGATGAAACATGGTATAGATGAAAAGAAAAGTAAGTGGTTGATGGTAAGGTCTTTCCTAGTTGTAATAGGTGCGTTGAAAAAGAAGGCTTTAAAGTTTCATCACAGATGTAAAAATGCTGGACATTGTAGGGATGCAAAAGCCTCAGCCAATGCAAGACATGATTACTCACAAAAAAAATTGCTGACAAAAATTGGTAGGAGACATGTGAAACTGTAGCCTAAGAAAGGAAAAGCTGCCCTGAGTATCCCCAGGTAGTATTCAGTAGGCTGTGCAAAGCTTTGGTCCCTGATTTGATTCAGTGGAGATTTGGCTCGATTTGGTGGCCAAATCTCCGAATCCAAATTGAATCGGAGGACCATTTAATCTCTCTGAATTGAATAGGAATCCTCCAAATAGATTCGGAGGTTCAGCCACAGACACAGTTTCAAATGTTTTTCTACATACCTCTAGGTAGCACGTGGTTCATCAGTGCTGCAATGCTAGAGTGGATGGAGCACAGGGGGTTCCCCAGCGTGATCAGCAGCAGACCCAGAAGTGGACCAGAAGCACTTCCAGTCCACTTCCAGGTCTGCCAGGGAGCATGCCAGGAAGACCACTGCCCGCCACCCCTGGGCCCCCCAGCTCAGAGACTGGTGCCTCCCGGGTGTGGGGGGCAGCTGGTGCTTCTGGTCCATTTCTGTGTTCACCGCCAAGCACGTGGAGGGCCCCCCACACTCCTGTGGGACGTTCCATGCACCCCAGCATTGCAGCAGTCACAAGCCACACTGGTACCTCAAGGTATGTAAAAAAAATTTTAAAGTTGTGTCTATGTCCAAATCACTGATTCTCTGAATCAGCATCGAATCTTCAGATTCAGATTTGGCTGAATCGAGTTGGGACAGTGATCCAAATCAACGAATCAAATCACTGTCCTCGACCCGAGTTGAATCCAAATCCAAATTGAATAGGACCCATTTTGCACACCTCTAGTAGTCAGCGCTACACCTCCTTGTGTGCGTCTACACAAGGCACTTGACTGAACAATAGACTAATCTACTGCACAGTAAAGTATCAGCATCTACACATGTGCACCATTCATTGCACAGTAAATTAGTCTACTGCCCAGTTAGCTACTACTTGTAAATACAGGTAGTAGACTAACTGTGCAGTAGATACTGTGCAATCGCTCATGTGTAGATGCTGATCAGGAGCAAATTTGCTGCTCTTGGCCAGCCCCAGAAGGTAGACAGTTCCTGGCCAGCCCAAGGCTACTCAGAGAATCCCCTGCACAGCCCGGGGCTGGCTGGGAGCTGCCCCAGAAGTGGGACAGTTCCTGGCCAGCCCAAGGCTGCACAGGGAAGCCCCACTGGGCACAGGGTTTGCCCCCATGTGCATAGGGCCAGGAAAGCTCTGCAGCAGCAGTTGTCTCCCAGCCCTTTTCATGTCAGGACCCCTCCCAATGTGCACAGGGCAAGAAGATGGCTGCTGCTACAGCTGGCAGAGCTCTCCTAACCCCATGTGCATGGGGATGGCCCTATGCTCCCTTTCAGCCCTGGGGTATCACCCCCACAGGAGCCTGGAGCTCCCCCTGGCTGCTGCAGGAAGCCAGAAGTGGGTAGAAGCAGCCCTGTACTAGGCTGTTCCTGTTGGGAGCAGATTTGCTGCTAGCAGGAAGCACACGTAGACATGCTCCCAAGGAACACTTACTGCACCGTAAGCCTTTCTAGAATGAATCGTGTATATAGACATTCCCCATGTGTCAAAAGCCCTAAGATACAGGCATGGAAAGAACATCGCTTCACTGTCCCAGGGTTCATTGCAGCTAGGTATAATTTAGACCTTAATGTTGCTTGAAGTTGTGCAGGGGGCTGGCCCTAGATGAGAGGTGCATTAAGGCAGCATGAAGCCACCTTCCCTTCTGGGTCCTGGACAGAAGACCCTCATCTTCAGAGACTTTGAGCATTCACAACTCCCAACAACTTCAACTGGAGGCACAGGCACTTGGCACAACTGCAGTGCCGGCGAGCTGGAGTTGAGAGTCCAAATATCATGGTACTGTTTTACACATGTGCAAATGGCTCAAAACTCCAGAGGGAACCTGAGCCCGAGCTTGGCTTAGACTCGGGAGCTCCAGATATGTCGCCCTCTGCTCTTCATCTCCTTATTATGCCTATTATGGCACTGCCTAAGGACACCAGAGAGGGATCGGGGTCCCTCCGCACTGTGTGGCATACCA
The DNA here is from genome assembly GCF_001723895.1 of Crocodylus porosus. NCBI lineage: Eukaryota > Metazoa > Chordata > Crocodylia > Crocodylidae > Crocodylus > Crocodylus porosus. The sequence continues at coordinate 57,812,224 of NW_017728949.1, read as the reverse complement.
TGTTCCCGAAAACTTACAGTTTAAGAGAGACAATGCACAATAGATGAATAAATAGACAACTAGCAGACGGAAAGGACAACATGACAGCATAGACAGACACACTGACTAAGTGAGAAGACAAGGTAGTCCCCACAGTCCAAGGTGGCCGTAACCAGATCAGAAAAGTCAGAGTCTAGCATGTATATTTTAAGAGACAAAGATAAGAGGGGAAAAAGCAGTGTGCTTTGTTAATTCTGACAAGCACTTAAATATCAGGGCTACCTGGAAGCCAGCCTGAAAGCGCTTGCAGACAAGCAAACCATCCCGGCTGGTAACAGCTGGAGCACAGAGCAACACGAGGGAGGGCAGAGCTAATGTCACAAGAAAATAGATTCGACAACTCCTAGCTCTCAATACATAGGCGCTGAACATCTGTCTTCCTTCCTCCCTCTCTCTCTTTCTCCACATAATGTATCTCAGATCAATTAACCAGACGCTGTCGTTTTCCCTAACCGCGTCTTCGCTAAAATAATTTTTCACTTCCTTTTCCTTCATGTCTAGGAGCATTATTGTCAATGTAACAAACAAATGGACAAATGGCCACACTTGGAAACAATAGGAAAAAAGCTGCACTGACATTTATCTCTTTCAACTATTGAGTTTCTGCATTTGGGAAAGACTGTGTATTTTGCACCCAACAGGCCAATAATCCTTAGCATGTTTCATCAATGTTTCTCCATGCTCTTTTCACAGATAGATAATTATTCTTACTCCCATTGCACGGACGTGAACGCTCAGGTACAGGCAGGATAAGTGATTTCAGCAAGGTCATGGATGAGGCTAAAAGAAGAGGTGGGAACGGGGCCTAGTTTTTCTAACATTTACTCCCGTTCCTTCCCCACTGAATTTTCTGCCTCCCACGTCAATGGAATTACTGGAGCTGAAACATCTCACATAGCCTCCCCTTTGTTGATATATGCAACCTCAAAAACTATTATAACTGCAAATGGGCAAATCAAAATGGTAGTAAGAAAACTAAAAATTAATCCAACCGTCGAATAGCTCCAGGGCGACGCAAACGTAAGCAATCTGACAGCATGAGCCACTTCTGTATTATACTGGATAATTGCCTTGCAATGCTTACTGGGCAGAGTCTCTATTTCCTCCATGATGTGCTTATCACACTCAATACTGATACTAAAGAAGGACTCCCTGCCATGGGCGACTGGTGCCTCCCGAGTCGGGGGGGGGCACCAGATTGCCAAAAAGGGCAAGGGGTTCCCCAGCAGCTGACCCAGCGGGGATGACGGGGGGCTAGCAGCAAATTGCTGACTGGGTGGGGGCCCAAGGGCTGATCACTGAGCCCAAAAATCACCAGCAGCAAAACTGGAAGCACACTTCCACCGGCATTTCCAGTTTTGCAGCTGGTGCTTCCGGGGGGTGCGCGTGCACCCCCTACATGTCACCAGTGCTCCCCGCCATCTTCTAGCTCAGTGATTCTCAACCAACATAAACCCAGAGATTTCAAATGGGCAGACAAGGTTCTCTGGGTAATCTGATATCTTTTATTAGATGGTCTGAAATCTGATAACTTTTATTAGACCACCTAATAAAAGATATCAAATTTACCGTTGACAGACTCGAGGCACCCCTTCATAGACTCAAGGCACCCCTCGGAAAATGTCAGCTCTTAATTTGCACTCTGTCTGTGCCTGAATGCTTGCAAAGAACTTTTTTCCAACTATTTAGTTGGTCTAATAAAAGATATCACCTCTACCCAAAGAACCTTGTCTGCCTATGACCCTAGACCAACACGCCTGCAACCAATACCCCTGAGATTTCAAACAGGAATTCATAGTGTTGAAAATATTCTGACATATTGTGGTCTCTCCGAGTCCTGTGTAATGGAAGAACTGCTCTACTATTTTTCAGGAGTTAAAAACAGTGAAAATTAAGGCGTGTTGGTTGTAGCCGTGTTGGTCTGAGGACATAAGCAGGCAAGGTACTTTGGGCAGATGCGATATCTTTTGTTAGACCAACTAAATAGCTGGAAAAACGTTCTTTGCAAGCTTTCGGGCACAGACTGAGTGAAAATTAAGAGCTGACATTTTCCAAGGGGTGCCTTTAGGCAATCAAGCAGCGCCTTGAGTCTGAAAACGTTGAGAACCAGCGATCTAGCTCCTTGGATTTCCTCTCCTTTTGAGCATGGGCCGCAAGTAGCAGTGCATACACTAAACAAGAAAGCTTTTCAAACTCCTGGGCTCTATGACTGAACACTGTACGTCAGTCAAAGGTGTAAAAACACCCAAGGACATAATTTAGCTAATGCAAGCACTTTCGGGCTCCCACTGAAACGGCTTGGAACGGCGCAGTCCGTTGTTTAAGGCTCTTTTTTTGTCACAAGTAAGATATATGTTTACATGGCAGACTTAATTGCTGTTTTCAGAGGACTAATGCTGTGTAAAATCATAGTCATCAATACAGCCATTTATTTTGACTATAATTAACAAATCAAGTCACAGCACGTTTTACTTATTTGCCAATCTGTTGAATATTCACACTGGCCCCAAGTCGCCTATTCATTTAGCAGTAAACATGTTGCCTAGCAACTGAATGTCAATATCAACAGTGGCTGATGAAGTTGTTAATCTCGGGAAGACTGACAGGTTAAGCCAAATTCTCCAATGCAAAACTCTTATTGTCCGAGACTTACATTTGCCCACAAGGATATCTGTGTTCAAAAGATACCACATTTCTTTCTACTATTAAAATGAAATGAAGTGTGTTGTAGGCAGGAAAAGGCTGCGTGTTCTGCCAGGCATGCATGTTTTGCATGCATCACAGCATCTGGCATTGTGTTTGCAGGATGTATTGACCATCGCTAATTTCCAGAGACAATTAAAGACACTTTTGCATCTGTTCATCATCCTGGAATAAGCTATCATATACCCATTCATTGCGCGCTGGAATATAGATGAGGTTAAGAAAACACAAATCTCTCTTTTGCCATGCAAGCCAGTGCTTCCACTGCAAATGTTTCAAGCAAATGGAGATACGGATGATGAGTTTTGATAGGAAAGTGCAGAAAGATCACGAAAGAGTAGGGGGCAGTAGGCAAGAAATATAATTTAGCTTGCAAAAAAACCCCAAAAAAGAGCAGGGAAAGGCTGAATGCACAACAGTTTTCTACTCATCTGCCCTGCAGCTCAGCAAGCCTCACCAACACACGAGCTACAGCCACGTTTAGTCTGATCCTTCACCATAACCATTGGCCAAAGAGTTTTCAGACCCAAAGCACCCGATTCCTCTTTTTTCTGGTGTTTTCCTCTCCATCTTGGATGTGCTTCTTGGTGCATGCTCAGGACATCCATAAACTGATTGCACGGACTAATTTCAGGGCTTTGGCATGAGCTGAGAAAGAGTGAGCGGGGGGTGTATTTCTCCACTGTGCTCCCAGGATCACCAGAGATGGTGGTTCCTTCCCCATCCCATAAGCTCCAAGTTGAATCAAGTCTTCTGCTGAAAATGGTTTCAGTCTCATCTGGATGGCAACAAGTCTAGTGGCTATAGCAAGGGTTACATGTATAGCCCTAGCGTGACGAAGGTAGTTCCTAAATGGATTTGTTCCTTTGCCAGGTATTCACGGAGCAAAGCTCTGAGCTGTCAGGAATCAGACAGCCACCACCGCAGTTGCCCCAGATGGCCCAGGTTACCCAAGCAGGCTGCCTGTCAGTGGCCTAACTACCCTCACCTGGCCCCAGTTGTCTGCAAGAGTCTGGCTGCCTCTTTATAAACAGCAGCTCTTTCCATATCTGGCAAGCTACTCAGCAGGAGAGATGTCTCTCTGCCTAGGCTAGGGCTTCGGTCTGATGCCTTGTTCTTAGTTTCCTGGTTCCTAGCTTTGATTTCCAGGTCCTGGACCTTGCCTGTTGTTCCTAACGTCCTCGGTCCCACTTACAGACCTCAGCCTCCTGCCGCACCTACTCCTGATCCTCTGGCTCTAGCTGGGACCTTTGCTTCCCTGACCTTATCTGTTCCTGATCCCTTGGGTTTCAACTCTCCAGGGTCAAGCTCCAACTGCTTGCATCCTAATCGTACCCCTGATAAAACAATATATAGCTCGTTTGCACAGTAATATTTTTATTTGCACTTTGTGGTTCCTTTCATCTGAAGATCCTAAATCACTGCACAAACCCAATGGATTCTTACACTGCTCTGGTGAGGCAGTGTCCTCATTTTGCAGATGCACAAACCAGCAAGGTAAATGGTCTTGGTGCATCAGTAAGAGAGTCAGGGATAAGACTACAGATCTCTGGACTCTCAGTCCCTACCCTAATCAGGAACCAGCACCGCCTTCCCAGTGGCACGCAGTGACTTGCAGAGAACACATGTGGCATTGAGCATAATTCAGGATAAATGGTGAAAAGCAAATTAAATCCTTCTAATTTTAATAATCTATTTGTTTTTCCCTTTTGTTTTATCTCCTGTCACCGTAACATCTGAATGTCTAAATACAAGTCCCTAGATAAAGATAATTGATCCAAACCCTTAGATCAAATCGAGTGTGATCAGACAATACAGCGATCAGTTCCACTTCTGTTCACATTTCATTTTTTAAAACTTCTTTAGAGGCTTAAGACAAAAAGAAAGGAACCAGCTCCAGGTTCTGAACAATCTTGAAACTGAAGTTATAATAAAACTAGCAGCAACTCTCGCACCTTACCGCAATGGTTGGCAGCCTTTTGGCTCCCTGGGCCGGAGCTTGTGACCTGGCTCCCTGCTATCGGATGGAAAGCTCTACCCCCAAAGAGCTCAAGGCACCTGCGCTTACCTGCATTGCAGATACCGGGCGCGAAAGGGCATCAGGGAGGGCTGTGGAGGGCACAGGTAGCTTGGTGCAGTTCAGTGGCACCATAGGCTGGGTTGGACCTTTCTGGACCAAACCCAACCTCTTTAGAGGCCAGACCTAGCCCATGGTCCTTATGTTACCAACCCCTGCCATATTGTACATCAGCAATAACCAGCCAATTCACGTGGCAAAACACTGACGCATGCTCACTCCTCCCCAGGTATTCAGAAATTTGGGGCCCAGAGGGGCCACTATGGTCAGCTGAAGAACATCGACGCCATACGGCACAGTGCTAAACAAGCTAGTACCAGAAAACATCTGGCCACATCAGCTCAGCATGCCAGCTGAGATCATTTATTCCACCAAGAAGGTAATTTAGGGCTGGCATAGGTGTCTTTACACAGCGTGGTATTCTGCTGTGAAGATGTACCACCAGCCTGACCTGTTTTGTAGAAAAGTCAGGCTGGAAGTGACCTCCAGAGATCATCTGAGGCAGGACCATCCCTATCCAAACCATGCCATAAAAGCCATAAAGTAAACTCTTCATAAGACGACTGTCAGCAGAGACCCAACATCCTTACCTGTCACAGGTAAAGCCGGGGAACCCCAGCAGTCCAGGTCCTGCTTCTATAAAATGTTGTCACTATGTGTTTAAGAGGTACAGGGCTATGCTCCCACTACAGAGGAAGGCAAAAACCCCCAGTCCACACCAAGTGACCATGAGGAAAAATTCCTTCCTGACCCAAAATATAGTGATCAGCCCGACCCCGAGCAGAGAGGAAGACTCTCCAGCCAGGAGTCCTCAGCTCTGGTCCTGCCGGGAGCATTGGCACATCACAGGCCAGCTCCAAAATGATCCTGCTGTGCTTGGAACAAAACATCATATTTAGGGGGAAAATATGTAATAAACATTAGCGAGAGAATTTCCCATGGCCTTTGGTAAATTGTCGCAATGATTAATTATCCCCATCGCTGAAAACTGGCACCTTAATTCCAGACTCAATTGTCTAGCTTCAGCTTCCAGCCATTGACTCCTGTTAAGCCAGTGGTTCTCAACCTTCTTAGACTCAAGGCAGCCCCTCATAAAATGCCAGCTCTTTGCTTGCTTTTGTTTTTTGACTGTGAAAAAATAATGGATCACTTCTGCTGCATCGAACTCGGAAACATCACGACGGGTCAGCATGTTTTTGATGCTACGGATTCCTATTTGAAAGCTCCGGGTTTATCTTGTGAACCACGTTTAGGTGTTTGTACACCTCACATATTGTGCATCACCCTTAAAAGGATCTCCCAGCACCCCAGGGTGCTGTCGCAGCCTGGCTGAGAATCACTGTGCTAGACCTCTGTAAATCAAAGCGCTCTTAATCAAATCCTGCTCTCTATATACCCACCCATAGACTGCAATTAAGTCATCCCTTAACCCGTCTTTGTTGAAATCAGATTGAGCTTCATTAATCTCTCGCTATAAGGTGTGCACTCCCATTTTTAAGTCATGTTTGTGCTTCCTTCTCAAACTCGGCAGGTTTTCAACTTCCCTCTTAAACTGTGGACACCAAAACTGGACACAGCATTTCAGCTTCAACTGTCCTTGTGAGAAATACAAAAGGAAGGCATTACAACTTCTAATCCCTTGCTCAAGATTTCTTTATTTACACATTCAAGAGTCAAATTAACCCTTTGAACCACACTGCACTGGGAGCCCCCTTCAGCTGATTTACAGGTCTCAACTCACAGCATCCGTTTCAGAGTCGCTTCTTCCCAAAATAACATCTTGCATCCTGTGCGTCTTACATTATTCATCTGTTCTGAGACCTTGCACTTGACTGTACTGAAATGCATGCTGTCTGCCTGAGTCCAGATCCACATCTTTCCATCAGTAGACCTATCCTCGTCTTAATTTACCATTCCCCCAATCTTTGTCATCTGCATGCTTGGCTATTAATAACTTTGTGTTTTCTTCCAACTCGTTGATAAAAATGTTCAGTAGAACAGAGCCAAAAAACAGCTCCTGTGGGATCCCATTAGACAACAGCCACATGACAATGAGCCTGTATTTATCGTTGCATTTTCAGACCTATCATGGAAGCAGCTTTTACACCACTTAATGTGTGCCGTCGATTTTGTATCATTCTAGTTGATTGCCCAAGAAGTCAGGTGGTACCGAGTCAAATGTCTTAGAGCAGCAGACTACACCAACACTAGTACTTCATCAACCAACTTTTAATCTCATAAAAATGGCCTGATCTTTGGCCAAACACCTCCTCCCCCACCCCCTCTCAAAAAAATAAATAAATCAGTGAAAGGTGGAGACATGAAACATGTCTGAAAGGTATTTGGGAAGAGAACCGAAGGACATGACCAGTCCACAGGAAAAAAACATAATCCATTTTAAAAAGAGCGCCTTTGTATAATCAATGGGGGACTAAGCCAGCAATATGCCATGAAAGAAGAGATACAGTTGTTCAGCTAGGATGGTTGCAGGCTATTAGGGCTGTGGGGGTAAATGCCAACACATTAAATGCCATTCGGAAAGCCATAGACACAGCCACCATGGACTGCAAAGCATCAGGGTAATATGCTTACCGTGAGATACAACAGGCTGCTTATTGCATGGTGGTATCTGCGCCAAGTTTGGGTATCTATTGGGTATACAGCATCCCGACAGATTAGACCTGAGGTGGTACTAGGTCCATGTCACAACAATAGAAAGAAATAAAGTGAACCTCCTGGCTAGTAGAAATGAACAAACCAAAAAAAAAACCTGACCCCCGCTTAACCTTACCCGGCCAACAATCTGGACTCCAAAGTCGCACAAACAGGGGACAAGCAATGTTCCCTGTCACAGAGGCAGAAACAAATTTTACAGCTGCCTTTCTTGCCTTACCGGTACCACCTCTGGTCGCTCCCTGGACATGGCTTGGACAGCTCGCTCTAATCCATGCTTCAGTCCGACTTACGGGTCTGTGGCACCGCCTGGTTTGGGAGAGAAAGAGAAAAAGCAGATGCCATTTCTTACTCTCAAGGCCTTGCAACCCTTCTGCACTCACCCTCTGATCTTTTCTACTTTGGGAACACTTCTATTAGAAGAAGAGAGGAGAGGGGACCCCGCAGAACCCCACAAAGCGAGCCCTCGGGGAAGAACAACAATTCACTACCATTGCCCTAAATTTTTTTTCCAGACGGACAAAGAATGAAAACACCCCAAAACACCCCACCCGCTACCTGTCAGACCAGGGCCTGGCCACTCTGCGGTCCCAGCGTGGGATCTACTATTGCTAGGGTTCACTACACAGTACGGCAATTGAAATCTTTTCTTTTTCCCTGTGTCCTTCCCAAGTAAACTGCTTAATTTAAAAAAAAAATGCATAAATGACGGAAGCGTGCATGCTCGTTTAACAAATTACATGTGTGTGAACCTTTTTTGTTTTTTTTTGTTTTTTAACAAAACTCAATTTTTACACTTCAACTCAAAATCCCTTTTTAAAAAAAGAAATGTTCTGACCAGGAACTGATTTACGCATATGGCTGCAGGGAGCTTTATAGAAATGTTATTCATACCAGAGGTTGACGCCTTGATCAGGTATTCATTTACTCACTTAAGAGAAATACACTTTAAAAATAATAGCCTACTGATATTATTGCTGCATACGTTTATTCCTTTTATATAGGTTATTCTTCTATGAAATATTCATTCAAGTGGGCGCTGCTATATTTAGAATGCAAGGAACAGTGTTTTATGCACGTAGATGCTTTTGTATTCTTGCTATGCAGGCAATACAAAAAAAAAATCCTGTGAGCTGTAGTCCCATTGTGTTTTAATTCTAAGCCATGTATTCTGTCAGGTTCAGTCAACATTACAGAGTTTGCCTCTGGGTAAATGACTTCTGCAAGGTAACATCCTTAAATATCTGGCTGCCCAGCTATCAATGGGTCCGTGATCACGTACTTTCAAGAGTTTTCACCAAAGTTTCTCTCTCTCTCTCTCTCTCACTTCCATTGGCTTAATGTATTCCAACATTTTAATTGTTTTATAAATGAAAATGTGCTCATAACCTTTAACTAAGCTTCCTCAAGAAAGTACCAACTCAACTAAGTATATTATCCTCCTTTGAGTTCTTTCCTTTGTGATACACAGGGGTGGGCAAAATGTGGCCCACCAGGCCCTTGTATCCGGCCCACGAGGACCCTAAAAAATTTAGAAAATTAATATTTATCTGCGGCCCTCGATGACTTGTCAAAGCTCAGTAAACGGCCTTCCACCCGAAATAATTGCCCGCCCCTACGATGCTCACATCACATGGTTGATTCACCGGGGACCTTTCTATCAGAGCTGCTTCAAGCTGCCCAAAAGTCCTTAACCTAACTTTTTGATAGTGTGACTCTCTAAGTGCCTGGATGGGGCCGCATACCGCATAGCAGCATTTAGCTCATTCAGTATACACCAGAATAAAAAGCAGTGGCACAGCTACCTTGGGAAGTTAAAGGAAGCTTGGGTACATTTAAAGCAAGGGATTAATTTTGTTTGCTATACAAATACTCTGTAGAGGACTGGATGTTCTGAGGATCTAATGTCTCTTCTCTCTCATGTTTCTATGTGTAGAGTGCACATTTATATGTACGCAGATATGTACACATATACACACACCTGTAAGTGTACATACACGTGTAGATGTATATATCTGTGTATGTACACATGCGCACGCACACACACCTCCCTATATGTATATGATATAAGTTAAGGACTGACCATGACACATGAACCTTTGAACCTGCCCATCCTTTTCTAAAAACCCTACAATTTCTCTCAACCATACTTCAATAAAATGTATTTGGACACACTGAACCGGCACATACAGCAACAAATAGGACACTCTGAAACCTGTCTCCATGTTCATGAGATACTCTTGCTCCTTCAGAAATTGTCAGACCACTCAAAAGCACCAAGGCCCCGAAGATGATAATTCTGGAACGTGGCAGAATTGGAAACTAAAGAGTTTGGGCGAAGAAGAGACAGAGGAAGGACACAGAAGTAATCTGCTCTATGCCACTATAGGATCAATCCCTATACTTATTCTCCATTGCTTTTTCCATCTCAACCTTTAAGGTCTAGAGCAAGATTTCGATGGAGCTGGTGCTGATATTCTGCTCGGGAAGAAAAGGCCATGGAGAACGTCAGGTCTGAAAATAAAGACTCCCAACTGGCACAGCCAGAACTTCCTACCTTGTTGTGATAGAGGAAAAGACAAAGACCCAAGCAACCCTCAGGCATACTTGGTGTAAAGTTTTTAAAGCCACTGTACTTTGTGCTGTCTTTTGCTATTTATAAACCTACTTTTACCAGAGTGCTATATAATATTGACTATAGAGTAAAAATGAACCTGACTTCCACAATATATGGACCTTTCCATTGACATCAGCAGGAACTAACCCAAGTACTAAATACGTAAAAAATATTCTGCAGCTAGTAGGAGGATGCTGACATGTGTAGTATGAGACATAGTCAGGCAGGGGCTGACCCTTCTTTAATGGAAGGCTTGGTGGGATGAGAACTAGAGCCTCGGATCCATAAAATCCATCATTGACTCAGTGCCTGGCTTGGGGAGAGTTATTTAAGATTTTTATAGCTCAGATTGTCCATCAAGAAACTTAAGACAACTATTCTTAACTACTTTGGGGATTAAATTGTTAATGCTTTGAAAATTTCAAGCAGGATATAATAATGAATCATTTTCCAAACACAACATTGCAAACACTTGCATTTTGCTAAACTACAGCTTATGGACTCTTAAGAAGAAGTAGTGTTGGGTTAGGAGGTCTAAAGCCTAAAGTCAAGGAGAGGCCTTCTGCAGGAAATTAGAAACTGTAGGTTTAGAGAGCATCCATGACAGAACAGAAGAGTATCTGTGATATATATTGCTCCTCTTTTTAATTGAAGTAGCGCTGTACTTCGAAAATGCTATGCAAGGCAAAGAGTGCCAAGTATTATGTCCTTCCTACAATTTTGTGCTAGATTCTGATAATAGCAAGTCTTATATGTAATCTGAAAGAAGGTTAATAAAAGGTCAGTTTGAAATGGGATCATGCCCCATTCAGCAAAGCCAAAGGAACTTAAGATTAATTGCATTAGAGCATGAACTCAAACAAAGTTTTCCAAAGAGATCTAGGTAAGGTCAAAGTTTTAGCTGTGAAAACCTCAAGGTCAATGTTTATTGAAGTCAGGTGGACTTTTCCTTATCAAATACTAACATCTTAACCCTATATTGTCTTTTGTACCAAAGATTCCAAATTCATCACATATTAAACCTCAACAACAAATGAAACGGGATTGACCAAATAGGCAAATAATAGCATCAAAGAAGTGAGAGAGAGGAAAGAGCCTTCCCAGCACTAGTAAACGTTCATATGTGTCTCCATCCAGCTCTTTGACTGCTCCATGTGCCCGGGCTCTGCTGTTTCTCTTACCAGATCAGCTGCAGCCTAATGGATTTCACCACCACGATAGATCGTTTTTTCCTCCTCAAGTCAATACTCTTTTTTCCTTTTCTTAATTTCAGCCCTTAAGTAAAAAGCCATTTTTTTTTGTTTTAAATCACGTGTCTGATTGTGTCTAAATGTTTTTAAAATAATGAATAAATACCGTGCCAGGATACAACCTGCAAGAAGAATGATGTGGTGTGTGCGCTCAGCATCTGATGAAGTGAACTTGAGTTCACAAAAGCCTATGCGCTACATACCTTATTTAGTTAGTCTACAAAGATGCATATCTACCCTGCCTTTTTACTGACTTTGGACTAACACCACTTTGAGCTAACTACCTTTCTTAGTGTGTTTGGTCTGTCCTGTCCACATCAGGTCATTTATGACCTTATCAGACTTCACAACATATTAGAGCCTGGATAGTTTCTGAATAGAACTAATTCAAGGAAAGAGGGTCAGCATCAGATGGCTGGAAATGATGCAGCAGGGAAGCGTTTCCTATTGAGTTAAAATTAAATCAGCTATTCCATGAGTGGGTGTCAAGGCTCACACCTGAGGTGCTGCCTTTCAGGTGACGGTCATCTAAGGTCAAACTGACTTTTTGTAAGTGTTGTAGCATTAAATCAAATGCAAATGTCCTGGCAAATTCCATTTATGACAAATAGATTTTAACAATTAATACACCCCATGCCCCATGATATCTAAGCAATGTGATCTCTCTCTTTGCTCCCAGTGAAATAAAAGAGCTCTGTAACACCACCATGCTATGTTTAATGGCAGGTAGGCTCTACCCCATATATGTGACTGCCCTGGGCGGATACTGAGTCCCATATCTATAAAGTCTATGGATCATTATGGAATCTTTAAAGGAAGGAGACTCCTACCAGAGTGCAAGATGTTATGTTTTAACTAATGAGTAATAGGATAGAAAGCAATTTGGGGTATCGTGGAAGTTGAGCATTCTTTCATTCTTTGGAGACTAGGGCTGATGAGGTTTTCACTGAAGTATGCCATGCCATTGCACAGGCTTTTTTATTTAATTATTTAAACAGGAACCTGCCAGTGCCAACAACAAAACAAAATTCATTGAGAAAAATGACAGATCTAAGAAGTCATTTCTGATCAAAACTAGAGAAGAAATTAGAAGTGGAGGAAAGAGTGCCCAGCAACCTCGGAGTACAAGAAGCCCAGAAGCTAGGACTAAACAACATAATAATTAAATATTCCTTGGGATGGAAAATAAAAGAAAGATTAACGCAACGGGCCAGTGGTCTGAGCAGTAACCCGGGACATAGGAGACACCAGGATCAAGTTCCTGCTGCCATGGATAATCACACAACGTGGAACAGCTCCTACTAAAACATTAAGGGAACCATCACAAAATGGCCAATAGCTTGATGCTTAGGACACTCACTTGGGATATGGGAAAAATAATGTTCAAGTTCCTATTCTGAATTAGCCAACGCTTGGACTTGAACTTGGCCTTCCAACATCCAGTACCAATGCCCAAACCATCAAGCTATTGGGTAGTGTAAGGGGTTTCTCTGCCTGATCTTTCATGAAAAACTTTGTAAGTTATGCAATTCACCCCAATGTGGAATGAGAAAGTCTGAAATCTTGAAAATATTTGCAGGACAGGAAAATCATTTTTCTATCCCATTCTATTTAACATAGTGCATCACACATGCAAAATTAATATTGAATGAATGAAAAATTTTATAAATGTATTAGATTGTTTCAATATCCTGTTACTTTTGATTAAGTAGGTGAAAGTTTTGTATTGCACCACTTACTAAAAAAACATCATTTTTAGAACCAACTGAAGAGGTCCATGGCCATCACAAAAAGGAAAAGCTTTTTCACATAAGGCACATGCTTAATTTCTCTCATACAAAAGAGGTTAGAACAATGGGTGCAACTTGGTTGGGAGAAAGACAAAGGGGCACTGTAAACTGCAAGAAGAACAACACAATTAAGACAGAGATGCAGCAAAAATCTCAAGAAGTATTATGGATGTTAAGGTTAGCCAAAGGATAAGACTGAGGTTATTTTTTACTTTTATGAACTCCTACCTTTCATGTAGGAAATGCTTGCCCAGGGCAAGATGCAGAGATATTAATACTGTTCCTAAACTTTTTATTTCTCTTACTCTTATTTCTGGCTTTAGGTCAAGGTCAGATTTTGCATTTAAATTTACAAATTATTTAAAAATGATGAAAAGCAAACAGTCATCATGCAAATTATGCCAAATTTATCCAAACAGACATTTTCATAAAAGGCCTCTAAATAGGGCTGTGCAAAGCTTCGGTCGCTGATTCAATTTGGTGGCGATTCAGCCTGATTTGGTGGTCGAATCTCTGAATCCGAATTGAATCGGGAGACCTTTTAATCTCTCTGGAAAACTGATGCGGAGAGATTCAGAAAGATTCAGTGATTCGGATATAGACACAGTTTTAAATGTTTTTTCTACATATCTTGAGGTACCAGGCAGCTCATGAATGCTGCAGTGCTGGGGTGCATGAAGCGTCCCACAGGAGTGCAGGGGCTCCCCAGCACGCTCGGCAGCAGACCCAGAAGTGGACTGGAAGCAGTTCCAGTCCATTTCCAGGTCTTCCGGGAAGACGCTAGGGCCCCCCCACCTCCCCTACTCCCCCGGCTCAGCAACTGGTGCCTCCTGAGTTGTGGGGGGCACCCGGGGTCCCCCTGCAGCTGATCACCAAGCCAGGGGGACAGAGGAGGGCCCCCAGTGTGCTGCCCAGCAGACCCAGAAGTTCAATACAGAACCATTTCTGGGTTCACCGCAGAGCATGCAGTGAGCCCCCTTGCACTCCTGTGGGACACTCCATCCACACCAGCATCGCAGCATTCACAAACCGGGCCTGGTACCTCGAGGCATGTAGGAAAAACATTTAAAGCTGTGTCTATGGCTGAATGCTGATTCTCCAAATCAGCACTGAATCTTCGGATTCGGATCTGGCCGAATCAAATCGGGACAGTGATCTGAATCAACGAATCAAAACTCTGTCCCTGATTCAGACCAAATCCAAATTGAATAGAGCCCGTTTTGCACACTCCTACCTCTAAACCCTCACCCTGCAGCCCCAGCTCACAGAAGTACTTCCATTGACAGAAATGGTTCTGAGTAATGGATATGAGTGAGGTATACTCATGTGAGTAATGGTTAACCATTTTTTTTAAAGAAAAAGTTAAATGCTAATTTAAGTTCCCTTTTGTCCACATAAAATCTTAAAGGTATCTTTATTATGGCTTATGACACACTGTTGGCAGCCCCTGGCTTGCTGCAATGAATGCAGATTCAGCTGGATGCTGGAGGCTAGATGTTTCTCTAACCCCCACAGAAGTACCATGTGTGCACAGAACACTTCTTTGCTCTAGATTACTTGTACAAACTGGGATTGGGGTATGTATGAAGCCAGAAGCTTCCTTTTCTTCTAACATGTTTCAACTTAGCATTCTTTAATGTTTTGTGTGAAATACGTTATGCAGGTGGTATGAGCCAACACAAAGCAAGAGATTTTATTTCCAGGTTTGGTACAGATTTACTGTTCAATCTTAGAGCAAGTCCTATAGGCATAAATTTTCCAGAAGTAAATTCTGCGTTAGTTTACAATTCAACTGAAACAAATATATGACATTTAGGAACACCGAGCATCCTATAATTCCTTTGACAGAATTTCAAAATTGCTTAAGGTGCTTAAATCCTGATGATTTTGGCATCTCCATTTCAGGGCTCAGCAACATTTTTGGGTAGAGTGCCAAAACACGCACACAACCTCAACTTGTGAGATGTTGGTGTGCCAGGGCGGATGGCAGGGAAGCCACAAGGAGCCCGATCCCTATCATGGTGTAGTAGCACAGCCCTGGCCCCTTCCCCACCATCCACCCTAAGGTGGCATGTGCACCCACCACTAGCAATGAGCTGGGCCAGGACTCCATGGACCCCAGTGGAGCCTCCTTGCTGCCTGCCACAGCTGGCCCGAGCTCTGGGCAGGCCCCTGCCACCTGCCACAGAGCCCAGGCTGCTTGCAGCAGGCACTGGGATCACTGCAAGCAGCTGCATCAGGGTCTGCTGAGCCTGGGCCCGGCTCATTGCCAGCGGTGGGCGCATGAGTGCCTCAAGGTGGATGGCGGGGATGCAGCCAGGGCTGCACTGCCACAACAAGGATCGGGCCCCTTACAGCTTCCCTGCCATCTGCCCCACGCATGCCAAACAAAATACCTTTGCAAGTCGCACTCTAGCATCCATGCCAGGGGTTGCCTCCCCCTGCTCCAGTCTTTAGTAGGACTGTACAAAGCTTCAGGTGCTGATTTGATTTGGAGGAGATTTGGCTCGATAAGGCGGCTGAATCTCTGAATCCAATTTGAATCAGGAGACTAATTAAAAGGTCTGAAATGATTCAAAGCTCTCCAAATCAATTCAGAAAAGATTTGGAGAGCTTTGGAGATTTGGGCAGTCCCTGCTGGCTGCTGCAGGGAGCTGGCCCCTGACTCCACGCTGGTAAGTAGATGGCCCTGGAGGAGGGGGGAGGGAACTATGGGGGGACCCCTGCCTGCTCCCCCAGCCCCTC